>NC_092039.1:43233314-43544043 GCF_003086295.3 Arachis hypogaea
TTTTTTTAAAAAGGATAAGATAAGATTTTTAAAAAAATATAATTTTTGAAAAAAAGATAAGATAAGATAAAATTTTAAAATCTGAAATTTTTTTTTGAAAAATATTTACAATAACGATAATAAGGCACACGTTTGCAATTCTCGCGGCAACGGCGCCATTTTGAAGAATGGAAGATTGACGGTTTAGAAGTTATAGTAAACTCTCGTTATAAGTATAGTTACTAAACCAAGCAATCAACCTTTCTTACAAACGTTTTGGTTGTCACAAGTAACAAACCCTTTTGAAATTGATAACCGAGTATTCAAACCTCGGGTCGTCTTCTCAAGGAATTGCAGGAGGTATGTTCTTATTATTGGTTATGGGTTTTGTAAATTGGGATTTTGAAAGTGGGGAACAAGTAAATTAAAGGACAAATAAAATAAATAATTGACTATAAAATAAACTCTTGGCAAGATATGAAAATTCGGAAGTCCTATCCTAGTTACTCCTATAAGAATGGAAGTTAATCCCACTTAGTTAACCTTTGCGTAAGCAAGGGAAAGTCAAGTGAACCAATTGGTTAGATTTCCCAAGTCCTAGCCAACTCCTAAGGAAAGACTAGAGTTAGTGGAATTTGATACGTAAAAATCAGATTTCACGTACAACCGGCAAGTATACCGGGTCGTATCAAGTAATAAACTCACAAAGAGTGAGGTCGATCCCACGGAGATTGGTAGATTAAGCAACTTTAGTTAAATGGTAGATTTAGTCAAGCAAACATAATTTTGATTTCATGAGCATTTGATTTTTGAACATGTAAATGACATAGAATGTAATAGAAGATAGAAATAAAGTGAAAGTAAATAACGGAAACTTAAATTGCAAGAAACTTAAATGACATCAAAAGTAAATTGCAATAAAATAAAGTGCTGAATTCTAAAGAGCAAGAGAGTAAGAAATAAAGAAACAGAATGTAGATGACAAGAATAATAAATTGCATAGAGGGAATTGGGTAATGGGAAAAAAGAAAGAGAATAAGAAGAGAGGAATAACAGAGATGCAAGTTTTCATGAATTGATTTAGCAAAATCCTTCTCAACATGGGTAAGATCCTGGCAAGTGGGTGATGAATCCCAACTCTTGTGATCAATCTCTCTCAACATAACAATTGCACTCTCGTGATCTAATTGTTCATGAGAAGAGATGAAGCTCAATTTAATCCAGCCGCACAATTCCCTTAACTCAACCAAGGAGAGTTACATCTCACATACTAACCAAGGTGTGTTGATTAAGGAAATCATGAAAGGATGAACTCTAAACTGAATTATGTGGCTCATTCCTCAAATTCACCACATAATTCATATAGATTAACCCCTCTCTCGATGGTGGTTGATCTTTGAAGAGCAAGAGTTCCCTCTTTAGATCAAACCACTAGAATTGAGATGGAGAAGATGGGTTCACCAATTCATTCCAACAAACAGAGCTCCTACCCCCTAATGAAAGGGGGTTTAGTGAGTCATTGCTCCAATTCAACAACAATTGACATAAAGAAAATAAACTAAATTGCAAAGAAAGATGAAGAAGAAAATGAAATGCTTGAAGATTAAGAAAATGAAGAAGAGAAGTTTCAAGAAGAAAAAGTGCTTTCCGGGTATCCTCCCGGAAGTGCTAACAAGTAAAAGTGCTAAAAGTATCAAAAAGTTCTAAGTGTCAAAAAGTGTGTAAAAAGTCCTCTACAAGTACATCAATCTCTTCTATTTATACTACTCCCAAAACTTCTTCAGAGATCTTCAATTGGGTTAGCAATGTGGGCTTTCTCATTGTTGCATTCTTGGTTCAATTGAAGAAGTTGTGGCTTGTGATGAATAGGGGAAGTAGAGCAAGTTGGCAACCAATCTGGCCCATTGAGGGGCGTTGTTGGCGATAACTCCAGGCATAATGCACATTGGCAACGTGCATGGCATTTTCCTGGGAGGTGAGCTTTGAGACTTGGGCGTTGCTAGCCCAAGTTGTTGCTAACAACTTGCTATTCCTCTTCTTGGCTCTATTTTCATGCTAAATGTAGCCCAGAATTTGAGTGTCAATCCTCTGCTTCAATATGGACTATTATACATCATTGGAAAGCTCTTGATGTCTTCTTTCTAATGCCACTGGAATCACCTCATTTGGACTTTCCTAGCTCAAGTTATGCTTCCTCAAAGAAGGTAAGGTTAAGCTGCCAAGTTGTTGCCAAAAACGCACCTTCACTCCCAAGTTGGCAACGTGCTCGTGCCTAGTCCTCCCAAGGCAGGGGCTTGGGGCTCGCGTTGTTGCAAAACACGCCCCCTTTGTAGCACGTTGGCAACGTGCTCGTGCCCACCTCCAAGGCTCATCTCTAGCCTTCTTGAATTCAACTTCATGTTCTTGTTTTTAGGGCCTAAAGGTGACTCTGGTTTGGCTTCAATTTTGTGCTCCACCATAGACTATTATATATGGTTGGAAAGCTCTGAATGTTAGCTTTCCAACGCAACTGGAAGCACTCAATTTGGATCTCTGTAGCTCAAGATATCTTCCATTGAAGTGGACATGGTCAGGCTGCCTTGTTGGAGTTGTTGTGGACAACGCCCCATATATTCCAAGTTAGCAACGTGCATCACAATTTCCTGGCGTTGTTGATAAACACTCCTTCTCTTCAGCACGTTGGCAACGTGCTCGAGCCTTTCTCAAGGCTCCATGTTTGCTTCCTGGCGTTGGCAACGTGCATAGCAAGGCTAATGGGCGTTGGCAACGTGCATGGTGCCTTTCCTGGCGTTGGCAACTTGAATGGTGCTCTCCCTGGCGTTAGCAACGTGAATGGTGCCTCTCCCTGGCGTTAGCAACGTGAATGGTGCCTCTCCCTGGCGTTAGCAACGTGAATGGTAAGGCTTTGGCGTTGGTAACTTGGTTGGCACCAAGACTTGGTGCCTAGCCAAGCATTCTTGTGTGGCGTTGCCTTGAATAACGCCTATGGTTCTTGGCGTTGGCAACGCCCTCGAGCTTCTCTTCAAGGCTCTATTTGTTGCTTGGTTGTGTGGCGTTGGCAACGCCCATCTTGAGTTGGCAACGCCATCTCCTTTTCTTCCAGGGCCAAGCTTGATTGTGTGGCGTTGGCAACGCCCATCTTGAGTTGGCAACGCCAGCTCTTTTCTTCCAGGCCAAGCTTGATTGTGTGGCGTTGTTAGCCTGCGTTGTCCTCAAACACGCCCCTCATCTCTAGGCTGGCACGTGCTCGAGGCTCCAAATTAGCTCCCCAAGATTGCTTGGCGTTGCCTTGAATAACGCCTATGGTTCTTGGCGTTGGCAACGCCAGCTTCTCCTTCTCTTGGGCCAAGTTTGCTTGTGTGCGTTGCCTTGAATAACGCCTCTTCATTCCCACGTTGGCAACGCCCTCGAGCTCTCCTTGGCTCAGCTCTTTGCTTGCCTGGGCGTTGCCTACAAACACGCACTCTTTTCCTCAAGTTGGCAACGCCAACTTTGCTCCTTGGTTGCCTGGCGTTGTCCATAAAACGCACCACATTCCTCAAGTTGGCAACGCCAACTTTGCTCCTTGGTTGCCTGGCGTTGCCTTCAATAACGCAGCCCTCTTCCAAGTTGGCAACGCCAATTTCTTGCCTCCATGCTTCCTTGTTTCATCACCTATCATCAACAAAGGAAATGGCTTCAAAGTCTTATCAATTCATGCAATAAATTTCATGAGATTCATTCATACTCATTCATATATTTATTCTTTAAATCATTTGCATGAATTTGGCTAGAATCAACATATTCCTTAGTATTCTTATGCATGAAAACAAACTCATAAAAGGACTTGTTTATTTAGAGAAAATGAGTAAAATCAAGCTAAAATCAACTAAACTAACTAGCTAATATATCAAATATGCAATTGCATCACAACACCAAACCTAAAGTGTTGCTTGTCCTCAAGCAAAATATAAAAGCTTTGTCTCAAGAATCTAAGATGTAAGACTTGAATGTTCTACCAGAGAGTAATTTTTCATTGAGCATGTCATCCTCACTTGTGTGGTCATTAATTTATTGTAATTGAACACAGCTACTCAACTTTCTCATTAAGATGCTTGCTTTAATACTAAATTGGTTAACTTCACTAGACCTTTTCTATTATCACAGCACATGATCCTTGAACCATTCTTTACTTGATGCTTTTCTCCTCTTTTTTTTTATATTCCTTCTCATTTCAAACAAGCTCGAAATCTTGTCTTAAGGCGGCTCTTTAGCATAAGTTTTCAATCAACAATCCCAAACCAGTTGGTTCAAGTTGTTAAGTGTTGAGACACTCTTAAAGATTTACTAACTCAAGCCTCTCTCCTTAACACATTCAATCACAGGCATATAACATTGAAATTTTATTTGGATAGTGGTGTCCAGCACCTCTTTGGGTTGCTAAATGTTCTGTTATAGAGCTACTCTTGATTGTGAGTTTTCAATCGATAATCCGAGTTAGTTAACTCAAGTTATCGGGTGATGAAGCACCCCTCGGATTTACTAGCCCAAGTATGTCTCTTAACATCAATCACCACAGACACATATCCAAATTTGTCATTGATGCCTAGCCTTTCATTCTTTGTTTTGTGTTTTCTTTATTGTCAAGGTTATTTGTGCTTTTACTTATAAGGTCTTTGTGATCTTCAACCAAACTAGTCTTGTATAAACAAGCATTCTTTTGAATATCTTGAGCCTTGGTTCTTTCACAATAAAAGTACTAGCACTTTTCTTATGGGACAACATGATCCTTCTTAAGCTAGATTTCTCTCTGTTCTTGCTCAAACTACATCTTTTATTCCATTGACAAGTAAAAGTACTTAAGACAAGCAACCATTCCAATCTTGTGAGTAGTGATGCATGGAATGGGCAACATAAAAGATAATGCTTCAAAAAGAAAAAAAAATTTGCATCTTAGAAGGTATACCATATTTCAGACATACATCTTCTTTATTTAATAAAACATAAAGACAAACAAAGGAACTTCACCACCTTTAGTCTTCATGTCCCTTTTCCCTTGCTTGATTCTCCTTGCTTTCCTTTGCCCTTTGGATCTTCTTTCTTTTCTTTCTCAACTCTCCTTGTTGCTTTGTTGTTGCATCTCCCTTTGGATCTTCTTTCTTTTTGCTTCTCCGTTCTCCTTGTTGTTGTGTCGTTGCATCCCTCTCTTCTCTTTGCCACACTCCTTGGCTTATCATTGTCTCATTTAGCCTTTGTTGATTAAATCTCACCCTTGCAAGTTCCTGCTCTTCAAATATCTTGCGAGCTTCATTAAAGGTTTTAATTTGTGGGTTGAGTAATGGGGGTGTGGAGCAGAGGTAACTGAGCTTTTCTTGGGTGCATATATCATAGTCAAGTCTGTCCTTGTGCCTGGCTTCCCTGAACATTCTGCTTTCATTGAAATCTTTGTGAAATGCATTATGTCTGGCATCCAATCTATGGAGAAGTTCTCTTTGCTGAGCTTGCTCTATCCTTAGTTGAGCTTGTTCTTGTATTACTTTCTCCATGGCTCTTTCATGTTCCATAGTTGAATTGTTGATGGCTTCCTGCATCTTGGCATATTGTTCTTGTTGTAACTCCATCATGTGTGCTTGGTACTCATTTTGTTGGTTCATCCATTGAACTTGAACCCCTCTTTGTTGATCCATCAATTGCCAAAGGTCCCTTTGTTGTTGAGCTTGTTCCTCTTGGCTTCTTTGAATTGTGAATATTGCCCAGAAATTCCTTCCAAGGCGGCTTGGAGTTGGTTCATGTTCAAGGTATGAGGTTCTTCCATTTCTTGAGGCTCCTCTTCTTGTCTTGCTTCTTTCCTTTTCTTCCTTCTTGCTAAAGGTTGCCTTTCCAATTGGGTTGTGGTGATGAATTCCAACCTTTCTCGAGTAAGAGGTTTTCCAACAGAGACCAAATCAGTTTCTCCAAATTCTTCCAGAGGCACTCCAGCTTCTTCACATAGGCGCAGAATGGTACTAGGATATCCTAGCCAGCTGTCCTGTTTGACTTTTTGAGCTATGTCAATGATGTTCTTGGCTATAATGTCTCCAACATTGATTTCTCCTCCTTTCATTATACAATGGATCATTATTGCTCTATTCACCGTTACCTCAGAATTATTTGAAGTGGACATCAATGATCTCCTCACTATGTCATGCCATCCTTTTGCTTGAGGTATGAGATCACCTCTCCGAAGTTTGAGTGGTTGTCCATGTGAATCCAACACCCAATCCGTGCCTACTCTGCATAAGTCACTCACCACATCCATGTATCTTGGGTCATTTTCAACCCTTTCTTCATAGCTAGCTCGTTTGAACTGTTTTGCCTTGACCTTTAGCACCCTGTTGATGGTGTCCGGGCTAAAATCAACAGTCACACCTCTTACATAACTCATGTATGGTTCTTCATCATCATATTCTCTTATCACATTAGTGTAGAACTCATGGATGAGAAGCATGCTCACTTCTTGAGGCTGGTCACAGAGAAGCTCCCATCCCTTTTTCTGATTATTTTTTGTATCTCAGGGTATTCATCTTTCTTTAGCTTGAAAGGTAACTCCGGAACAACATCTTTGCTTGACATCCAACTAAAGATGCGCTCATTATGCTTGGATTTAAATCTTCTTTCATCAAAGGTGTCTTGTCCTTCATCTCCTCTCCTATCCCTTGATGATGAGGCCATTGAAATTCACTTGCAAGGGTTGAATCTTCCACACCAAACTTAGATGAATGCTTGTCCTCAAGCACAAGGAAAATGGTTGTGAATGGGAGAGATGTATGGCCACAACGTGACTTGGGTAGGCTAGAAAATGATGGTGAGGGGAGGTGGAGTGTTTCGGTTATGTGAGGGGTGTAGTGCTTCCTGAGTTTTGTTGGGTAAAGATGAGGTTCAAGGCTAGAATTTGTGAAACATGGAATAGGTTGGAGGTTGAGTATGAGTTCGGGTAGTGAAATGAGGTTATGGGGGTAGAAGAATGAGTGATGAAGAATGAGGTTTGATGAATGTGGTTGAAGTATTTAAAGTGAACTTTGGTGAGGATGCATGGTTCAAGGCTCGGTCATGGCATGGGGAGCATGCTTCCTTGTGCCCAATGCATGTTGAGTTCACTTCTTTCCAATGCACAAAGTTTAAGAATCATGTGACTCCAATGCATCCGTGACCTTTCTTCCAAGATTCCCATTACTTCTTTCTTTCATTATATGCTTCCAAGATTCCCCATCACTTCTTTCTTTCATTATATGCTTCCAAGATTCCCCATCACTTCTTTCTTTTTTTCCTGCAACAAAATTCCAAAAGCTTGAGATTCTTAAAGTGACATTAATAGCTAACAACTTATGATGATATTCCTATGCAAAATTGACTAAACTAAAATTAAAATTTATGAATCTATTTTTTCTAGCATTAGTAATGTAAGTAAAGACACCAAACTTAGTTTGTGACTAAGTGTTCTATGGAATTAATTCCAAAGATAGCCACATCAAACTTAGTATTTTGCCTACATTATATGCTATTTCACGTTTTTTTTTTTTTAACTAAAATAAATGACTATACTTCCATAGTCTAGCATTTTCGTGTATGTATGGACACCAAACTTAGTTTGTGGCTAAGTGTTGTAGAACACACTTTTGCCATTACTTCAAGATTGGCCACACCAAACTTAGTGCCTTGTACACACCATGTACTAGTCTACTTAATCATTATTGGTTACTAAAAGTATGAAAATAAAAGACTCCCTGTGCATGGGTTGCCTCCCATGAAGCGCTTTGTTTATTGTCCTTAGCTCGACACTGCAACTTCCTTGCTCATGTTAAGAGTTGCACACTCTCTTCCTTGCTCCAAGGGCCACCAAAATAATGCTTCACCCTATGTCCATTGGCTGTGAAGGTTTGTTTTGAGGCTTCATCAAGCAATTCAACATAGCCATGAGGTGATACTTTGGTGATAGTGTATGGACCAGTCCGTCTAGACCTCAGCTTCCCAGGAAAGATTTTCAATCTTGAATTGAATAACAACACCTTTTGGCCTGGTTCAAATGTTCTTTGAGAGATCCTCTTATCATGCCATCTCTTTGCTCTCTCTTTGTATATTTTGGCATTGTCATATGCCTCCAATCTGAACTCCTCAAGTTCATTGAGTTGTAGCAACCTCTTCTCTCCTGCTGCTTGAGCATCTAAATTCAGAAGTTTGGTGGCCCAAAAGGCCTTATGTTCAAGCTCCACAGGGAGGTGGCATGCCTTTCCATACACCAGTTGAAATGGAGATTTTCCTATGGGTGTCTTGAAGGCTGTCCTATATGCCCAAAGTGCATCATCCAGCTTCCTGACCCAATCCTTTCTTGTTGTTCCCACAGTTTTCTCCAAGATTCTTTTTAGCTCTCTGTTGGCAAGTTCAGCTTGTCCATTGGTTTGTGGGTGATATGGGGTAGCTACTTTGTGTGTAACACCATACTTGTGGAGTAAGGAATTTAATTGCTTGTTGCAGAAGTGGCTTCCCCCATCACTTATAAGTCCTTTGGGCACTCCAAATCTAGTGAAGATGTTCTTCTTGAGGAATTGCAAGACCACGTTGGTATCACATGTGGTGGTGGCTATTGCTTCTACCCATTTGGAGACATACTCTACTGCTACCAAGATGTATTTGAATGTGTAAGATGGAGGAAAAGGTCCCATGAAATCTATTCCCCACAAATCAAAGAGTTCCACTTCCAAAATGAACTTCTGAGGCATCTCATTTTTCTTTGACAAACCCCCTGTTCTTTGACATTCATTGCAATGGCTCACAAACTCTCTAGCATCCTTGAAGATTAAGGGCCAATAGAAGCCACTTTGAAGGACCTTTGCAGCCGTTCTTTCAGCTCCAAAATGACCACCATAACTAGAGTTGTGACAATGCCATAGTATGTTCTTCATCTCATCCTCTGACACACATCTTCTTATCATTCCATCTGGGCATCTTTTGAACAAGAATGGTTCATCCCAAAAGAAGAACCTAGCCTCATGCAACAGCTTCTTAACTTGTTGTCTTGTGTACTCTTGTGGAATGATTCTTCCTGCCTTGTAGTTGGCCATGTCTGCAAACCAAGGGACATGTTGAATGTGCAAGAGGTGTTCATCTGGAAACTCTTCATTTATTGGTGGAATGTTATCTTGACATGCATCTTGTGGTACCCTTGATAAGTGATAAGCAACTTGATTTTCACTGCCCTTTCTATCTTTGATCTCAATGTCAAACTCTTGTAGGAGTAGCACCCATCTGATTAGCCTTGGTTTGGCATCCTGTTTTGACATAAGATACTTAATAGCAGCATGGTCAGTATACACTAAGACTTTAGATCCAATCAAATATTGTCTAAACTTATCAAAAGCATATACCACGGCTAGTAACTCTTTCTCTGTTGTGGTGTAGTTTCTTTGAGTTTCATTCAATACCTTACTTGCATAGTAGATAACATGGAGCTTCTTTTCCTTCCTTTGCCCCAACACAGCACCAATTGCAAGGTTACTTGCATCACACATGAGTTCAAAAGATAGTCCCCAAGTTGGGGGTGTGATGATTGGTGCTGTGGTGAGCTTAGCCTTTAGAGTTTCAAAAGCATGTTTGCATTCATCATCAAAGATAAAAGGATTGTCTACCACCAGCAAATTGCTTAGTGGCTTTGCTATTTTGGAAAAATCTTTGATGAATCTCCTATAAAATCCAGCATGCCCCAAGAAACTCCTAACGGCTTTCACACTAGTTGGCAAAGGAAGTTTTTCTATAATTTCTACTTTTGCCTTGTCAACCTCTATACCCTTTCTTGAAATTTTATGACCAAGAACAATGCCTTCGGGTACCATGAAATGGCACTTCTCCCAATTCAAAACTAAATTGGTTTCTTGGCATCTTTTCAAGACTAGGGTAAGATGATGCAAGCAAGTATTGAAAGAGTCACCAAAAACAGAGAAATCATCCATAAAGACTTCAATAAATTTTTCTACCATGTCTGAGAAGATTGATAGCATGCACCTTTGAAAGGTAGCTGGGGCATTACACAATCCAAATGGCATTCTCCTATATGCAAAGACTCCAAAGGGACAAGTAAAGGAAGTCTTCTCTTGATCCATGGGGTCAACCACAATCTGGTTATACCCAGAATATCCATCAAGAAAACAGTAATAAGCATGGCCAGCCAACCTTTCAAGCATCTGATCAATGAAAGGTAGAGGAAAGTGGTCTTTTCGTGTGGCATCATTTAGCCTCCTATAGTCTATGCACATCCTCCACCCTGTCACTGTTCGTGTTGGAATAAGCTCATTCTTCTCATTAACAATGACAGTCATCCCCCCTTTCTTGGGCACTACTTGCACTGGACTGACCCATGGGCTGTCAGATATAGGGTAGATGATCCCAGCCTTACACAACTTCAGGACTTCCTTTTGAACAACCTCCTTCATTGTGGGATTCAATCTTCTTTGAGGTTGTACCACTGGTTTGGAATTCTCCTCTAGAAGTATCTTGTGCATGCATACAGCAGGGCTTATGCCTTTCAAGTCATCAATGGTCCATCCCAACGCCTCTTTGTGAGCCTTCAAAACCACAAGGAGCTTTTCTTCTTCCTCTGCATTCAATGTGGAATTGATGATCACTGGGAAGCTGTCCTTCTCACCAAGGAATGCATATTTAAGATGAGGAGGTAGTGGTTTCAACTCTTGTTGTGGTGCCTCTTCTTTCGTAGCTTCACTTGGTTCCCCTGATGCTTCCAATTTGTTCTCCTCTTGTCCCTTGATGTTATGGACTTCCTCTTGTTTCATTTGATGGTTTGTGTCAAGCACTTCTTCAACCAAAGAATCTATTACATCAACCCTCATGCAACTTTCTTTCTCAACAGGGTGTTGCATTGCTTTGAATACATTTATGGTCATTTGTTCATCATGCACTCTGAAAATCATCTCTCCCTTTTCCACATCAATGATTGTTCTAGCTGTAGCCAAAAAGGGTCTACCAAGAATGACTGAATTGTTTCCCTCTTCATCCATGTCTAGGACCACAAAATCAGCTGGGAATATGAAGTTTCCCACCTTCACCAAGAGGTTCTCAACTACTCCATTTGGTATTTTGATGGATCTGTCAGCAAGTTGGAGTGACATCCTTGTGGGTTTAAGTTCTTCAATCATCATTCTCTTCATCATGGTAAGGGGCATTAGATTAATGCTTGCTCCCAGATCACAAAGTGACTTGTCAACAGCCATGCTCCCAATCGTGCAAGGTATGAGAAAGCTGCCAAGGTCTTTGAGTTTTGGCGGTAGCCCCTTTTGAATGATGGCACTACACTCTTGATTGAGAATCACCGTTTCTTTTTCTTGCCAACTTCTCTTCTTGGTGATCAATTCCTTAAGAAACTTTGCATATAATGGCATTTGTTCCAAAGCTTCTGCCAATGGGATGTTGATTTCAAGTTTCTTGAAGATTTCTAAGAACCTTGGGAATTGTTGGTCCTTTGCTCCTTTGTGTATCCTAGTTGGGTATGGAAGCTTGGGTACATAAGCTTTTACTCCTTCATTTTTGTTTTCTTGTTGTGGATTCACACTCCCCATGCTATCACGGTTGCTTCTTTGTCCAGGTGGGTTGCTTTGTGGCTTGACAACTTCTTTGCTTTTGTTAGATGTTGAACCCTTTTCTTCATCTTGCCTTTCCACATGTACTTCCACTGTGTCTTGCTCTTTGGGTTGTATTGCTTCTTTATTTGAACTTTCACCAACTACCTTGCCACTCCTTAACTGTAGAGCCTTACATTCTTCTCTTGGGTTGGGTATTGTGTCACTTGGAAGGACATTGGTTGGTCGCTCGGCTTGTTTGGCTAACTGTCCCACTTGTCTCTCAATGTTCTTCATGATGACCTCATGTTCCTTGTGTCCCTTAGCTAAGGCTTGAGTGGTTTGAGCAAGTGCTTGCAAGGTTGCTTCAAGACTTGAGATTCTTGTCTCATGATGGTCAATTGGGGGTATGATGGGGGTTGATTGTTGTTGGAAGTTGTTGGGTGGATTATTGTGGTAATTTTGTGGGTTGGATGATGGTGCAGAGAAGTTATTTTGGTAAGTTTGTGAGTTATGATGGGGTGGTTGATATGTGTTTTGTGATTTTCTATATTGGTTAGTGTTGTTGGCATGGTGATTTTGGTTATTTGTGTTACGGGTTTGATTGTGGTTGCTATTCTTTTGCCAATGGTTTTCACCCCACTTTAGATTGGGATGATTTTTCCAAGATGGGTTGTATGTATCACCATGAAATTCATCCTGAGAATTTGAAGTATTCTGCATGTATTGGACTTGTTCTTGTGGTTGTTCAACATTGGTCCCTTCACCTTGGTTCCATTCAAGCAATGGTTGATTTGTTGTGCTCACTGCTGCAAGTTGCAAACCATCCATTCTCTTTGTTATCATCTCCATTTGTTGTTGGATTTGTTGGTGCATTAACTTATTTTGTGCCAAGATAGCATCAACACCTTCAAGCTCCATTACACCTTTCTTTGGGGGCGGATTGTGCTGCCTCTCTGATGAGTAATAATATTGATTGTTTGCCACAATCTCAATGAGGTCTTGAGCCTCCTCGGTAGTTTTCATCATGTTGAGTGATCCTCCTGATGAGTAATCTAGTCCCTTCCTTGCTTCGAAGCTTAAGCCTTCATAGAAGTTTTGGAGCTTAACCCAATCACTAAACATGTCAGGGGGACATCTTCTCATTAGTGCTTTATACCTTTACCAGGCTTCATACAATGACTCCCCTTCCATTTGCCTAAAAGTCTGAACCTCTGTCTTCAACTTGATGATCTTTTGAGGTGGGTAGAACTTTGCTAGAAATTTGCTCATCACTTCATTCCAATCATTGAGGCTTTCCTTGGGGAATGATTCTAGCCATTGAGTGGCTTTATCCCTCAAAGAGAATGGAAATAGCAACAACTTGTAGACATCTGGATGCACTCCATTTGTCTTCACTGTATTGCATATCCTCAGAAAAACAGAGAGATGTTGATTTGGGTCTTCAAGAGGTCCCCCTCCATAAGAGCAATTGTTCTGTACCAAAGTGATGAGCTGAGGTTTTAACTCAAAGTTATTGGCCTGAACATTTGGTGTAGCAATACTGCTCCCACAATGTCTTGGGTCAGGGATAGTATACGAGGATAACACCCTTCTAGCTTGTCCACCATTATTGTTGACCCCTCCAGGAGGATTTTGCATCTCATCCTCCATGACTTGATCTTCTCCCTCTGATTCCTCTGACCCTTCTTCACCAACTATGAACTTTCCTCTTTCTGCTCTCCTTATCCTTCGGAGGGTTCTCTCGTCCTCAATATTACGTCTACTAGCTCCTGACATACACAAACAAAACCAAAATCACAAGTGAGACACTCTAGAACTAGAGTGAAATTGGGGTTAGTGAAACAAAATATCAAACAGTTAGTGGGCTTAACAAAAACACAAAAGAAAATGCTTAATCTAAACCACCTTTCACTTAATCATTGTCAATCTTTCCAATCCCCGGCAACGGCGCCAAAAACTTGATACGTAAAAATCAGATTTCACGTACAACCGGCAAGTATACCGGGTCGTATCAAGTAATAAAACTCACAAAGAGTGAGGTCGATCCCACGGAGATTGGTAGATTAAGCAACTTTAGTTAAATGGTAGATTTAGTCAAGCAAACATAATTTTGATTTCATGAGCATTTTGATTTTTGAACATAATTGCAAGGATGTAAATGACATAGAATGTAAAGAACTAGAAGATAGAAATAAAGTGAAAGTAAATAACGGAAACTTAAATTGCAAGAAACTTAAATGACATCAAAAGTAAATTGCAATAAAATAAAGTGCTGAATTCTAAAGAGCAAGAGAGTAAGAAATAAAGAAACAGAATGTAGATGACAAGAATAATAAATTGCAAGAACGTAGAGGGAATTGGGTAATGGGTTTTCAAACACTAAGAACAAGAGAAGTGAGAATTAATGATAGAGAGGATCATTAGGGATCAGAGATGCAAGTTTTCATGAATTGATGTTAGTCAAAATCCTTCTCAATCATGGGTATAGATCCATGGCAAGTGGGTGATTGAATCCCAATCTCTTGGTGATTCAATCTCTCTCAACATAACCAATTGCCACTCTCGTGATCTAATTGTTCATGAGAAGAGATGAAGCTCAATTTTAATCCAGCCGCACAATTCCCTTAATCTCAACCAAGGAGAGTTACATCTCACATACTAACCAAGGTGTGTTGATTAAGGAAATCATGAAAGGATGAACTCTAAACTGAATTATGTGGCTCATTCCTCAAATTCACCACATAATTCATATAGATTAACCCCTCTCTCGATGGTGGTTGAATCTTTGAAGAGCAAGAGTTCCCTCTTTAGATCAACCACTAGAATTGAGAAGGAGAAGATGGGTTCACCAATTCATTCCAACAAACAGAGCTCCTCCCCCTAATGAAAGTGGGGTTTAGTGAGTCATTGCTCCAAATTCAACAACAATTGACATAAAGGAAAATTAAACTAAATTGCAAAGAAAGATAAAGAAGAATAATGAAATGCTTGAAGATTAAGAAAATGAAGAAGAGAAGTTTCAAGAAGAAAAAGTGCTTTCCGGGTATCCTCCCGGAAGTGCTAACAAGTAAAAGTGCTAAAAGTATCAAAAAGTTCTAAGTGTCAAAAAGTGTGTAAAAAGTCCTCTACAAGTACATCAATCTCTTCTATTTATACTACTCCCAAAACTTCTTCAGAGATCTTCAATTTGGGTTAGCAATGTGGGCTTTCTCATTGTTGCATTCTTGGTTCAATTGAAGAAGTTGTTGGCCTTTGTGATGAATAGGGGAAGTAGAGCAAGTTGGCAACCAATCTGGCTCATTGAGGGGCGTTGTTGGCGATAACTCCAGGCATAATGCACGTTGGCAACGTGCATGGCATTTTCCTGGGAGGTGAGCTTTGAGACTTGGGCGTTGCTAGCCCAAGTTGTTGCTAACAACTTGCTATTCCTCTTCTTGGCTCTATTTTCATGCTAAATGTAGCCCAGAATTTGAGTGTCAATCCTCTGCTTCAATATGGACTATTATACATCATTGGAAAGCTCTTGATGTCTTCTTTCTAATGCCACTGGAATCACCTCATTTGGACTTTCCTAGCTCAAGTTATGCTTCCTCAAAGAAGGTAAGGTTAAGCTGCCAAGTTGTTGCCAAAAACGCACCTTCACTCCCAAGTTGGCAACGTGCTCGTGCCTAGTCCTCCCAAGGCAGGGGCTTGGGGCTCGCGTTGTTGCAAAACACGCCCCCTTTGTAGCACGTTGGCAACGTGCTCGTGCCCACCTCCAAGGCTCATCTCTAGCCTTCTTGAATTCAACTTCATGTTCTTGTTTTTAGGGCCTAAAGGTGACTCTGGTTTGGCTTCAATTTTGTGCTCCACCATAGACTATTATATATGGTTGGAAAGCTCTGAATGTTAGCTTTCCAACGCAACTGGAAGCACTCAATTTGGATCTCTGTAGCTCAAGATATCTTCCATTGAAGTGGACATGGTCAGGCTGCCTTGTTGGAGTTGTTGTGGACAACGCCCCATATATTCCAAGTTAGCAACGTGCATCACAATTTCCTGGCGTTGTTGATAAACACTCCTTCTCTTCAGCACGTTGGCAACGTGCTCGAGCCTTTCTCAAGGCTCCATGTTTGCTTCCTGGCGTTGGCAACGTGCATAGCAAGGCTAATGGGCGTTGGCAACGTGCATGGTGCCTTTCCTGGCGTTGGCAACTTGAATGGTGCCTCTCCCTGGCGTTAGCAACGTGAATGGTGCCTCTCCCTGGCGTTAGCAACGTGAATGGTGCCTCTCCCTGGCGTTAGCAACGTGAATGGTAAGGCTTGGCGTTGGTAACTTGGTTGGCACCAAGACTTGGTGCCTAGCCAAGCATTCTTGTGTGGCGTTGCCTTGAATAACGCCTATGGTTCTTGGCGTTGGCAACGCCCTCGAGCTTCTCTTCAAGGCTCTATTTGTTGCTTGGTTGTGTGGCGTTGGCAACGCCCATCTTGAGTTGGCAACGCCAGCTCCTTTTCTTCCAGGGCCAAGCTTGATTGTGTGGCGTTGGCAACGCCCATCTTGAGTTGGCAACGCCAGCTCCTTTTCTTCCAGGGCCAAGCTTGATTGTGTGGCGTTGTTAGCCTGCGTTGTCCTCAAACACGCCCCTCATCTCTAGGCTGGCAACGTGCTCGAGGCTCCAAATTAGCTCCCCAAGATTGCTTGGCGTTGCCTTGAATAATGCCTATGGTTCTTGGCGTTGGCAACGCCAGCTTCTCCTTCTCTTGGGCCAAGTTTGCTTGTGTGCGTTGCCTTGAATAACGCCTCTTCATTCCCACGTTGGCAACGCCCTCGAGCTCTCCTTGGCTCAGCTCTTTGCTTGCCTGGGCGTTGCCTACAAACACGCACTCTTTTCCTCAAGTTGGCAACGCCAACTTTGCTCCTTGGTTGCCTGGCGTTGTCCATAAAAACGCACCACATTCCTCAAGTTGGCAACGCCAACTTTGCTCCTTGGTTGCCTGGCGTTGCCTTCAATAACGCAGCCCTCTTCCAAGTTGGCAACGCCAATTTCTTGCCTCCATGCTTCCTTGTTTCATCACCTATCATCAACAAAGGAAATGGCTTCAAAGTCTTATCAATTCATGCAATAAATTTCATGAGATTCATTCATACTCATTCATATATTTATTCTTTAAATCATTTGCATGAATTTGGCTAGAATCAACATATTCCTTAGTATTCTTATGCATGAAAACAAACTCATAAAAGGACTTGTTTATTTAGAGAAAATGAGTAAAATCAAGCTAAAATCAACTAAACTAACTAGCTAATATATCAAATATGCAATTGCATCAGAATTCCAGTTAATTAGCCGACATAACAATCAATCATGGATAGTTGATAACTCAAGAGCTTCTAGTTAATCAATTAAAGCCAAAAGGGAAGAGAATCTACTTGAATGAAAATAATTTGGATAGAGCCAAAGCATCAATAACATAAATTAAAGAGAGCAATCGTAAATCTGAAATACCTCAAAATCATAAATTAATAAAGATATCACATGTAACATGGGCAGTTGTAGCCAAATAAAGAAGTTGAGTTGAACATAGAAATCCATAAACTAAATTGAGGAAATAAATAAAAGGAACATTGAACCTAATATGAAGATGAAATAATCCTGAAGTGAAAAGAAATCCTAATCCTAAGATAAATTCTAATCCTAATCCTAATCCTAAGAGAGAGGAGAGAGCCTCTCTCACTAAAAACTACATCTAAAACTAAAATTGTGAATTATGAGAAACCTCTCCCTCAAAACTACATCTAAATCATGAAAAGTAACTAATTGGTGAGCTCCCGCTTGAATGGTTGCACTCCCCCACTTTATAACCTCTAATCTGTGCTTTCTGGGCCGAAAACTAGGTCGAAAACAGCCCAGAAATCGCTGGAGAAGAAATCTGCCACGCGGATTTTCGTCACTGCGATGCATCCACGTGGAGCACGTGTTCGCGTTGCCTATCTATACGGCCAGTATAGAAAATTCTATATCAAATCGAAGCTCCAGACGTTAGCTTTCCAACACAAGTGGAACCGCATAATTTGGACCTCTTTAGCTCAGGTTATGATCGTTTTAGTGTGAGAGGGTCAGGCTGACAACTTTGCAGTTCCTTCAACTTCTTGTATTCCTTCTACTTTTGCATGCTTCCTTTCCATCCTCCAAGCCATTCCTTCCCTGTAATCTTTGAAAACACTTAACACACATATCAAGGCATCTAAGAGTAATAAGAGAGGATTGAAGTTAGTAATTTAAAGGTCAAAGAAGCATGTTTTCAATCGTAGCATAAAATCAGGAAGGAAAATGTAGAACATGCGAGTAGTATGAATAAGTGGGTGAAGAGTTGATAAAAATCACTCAATTGAGTACAAGATAAACCATGAAATAGTGGTTTATCAGGACTTTAGTAAAGCTGAGTCACAATCTGAAAAGGTTTACCCTGTTATGTGTCTGTGGCATTTATGTATCCGGTGGTAATACTGGAAGACAAAGTGCTTAGGGTCACGACCAAGACTCATAAAGTAGCTGTGTTCAAGAATCAACATACTGAACTAGGAGAATCGATGACACTATCTAAAATTCTAAGTTCCTATAGATGCCAATCATTCTGAGCTTCAAAGGATGAATTGAGATGCCAAAACTGTTCAGGAGCAAAAAACTACTAGCCCCGCTCATCTAATTAGAATCTGAGCTTCACTTAAAACTCTGAGATGTATTACCTCTTCATCTTCTGTTTATCCTATTTTATTTATCTAGTTGCTTGAAGACAAGCAACAGTTTTAGTTTGGTGTTGTGATGAGCGGATATTTTATACGCTTTTGGGGGTATTTTCATATAGTTTTTAGTGGGATCTAGCTACTTTTTAGTATATTTTTATTAGTTTTTATGCAAAAATCACATTTCTGAACTTTACTATGAGTTTGTGTATTTTTCTGTGATTTCAGGTTTTTTCTGGCTGAAATTGAGAGACCTGAGCAAAAATCTGATTCAGAGGCTGAAAAAGGACTGCAGATGCTGTTGGATTCTGACCTCTCTGCACTCTAAATGGATTTTCTGGAGATATAGAAGCTCAATTGGTGCGCTCACAATTGTGTTGGAAAGTAGACATCTTGGGATTTCCAGCAATATATAATAGTCCATACTTTGCTCGAGCTGTGATGAATGCAAACTGGCGTTTAACGCCAACTTTCTACCCCCATTCTGGCGTTAAACGCCAGAAACAGGATACAAGCTAGAGTTAAACGCCCAAACTGGCACAAAAGCTGGAGTTAAACACCAGGAATAGCCTATGCACATAAAAACTTCATTACTCAGCCCAAACACACACCAAGTGGGCCCCGGAAGTGGATTTCTGCACCATCTATCTAAGTTTACTCATTTTCTTGTAAACCTAGGTTACTAGTTTAGTATAAAAACTACTTTTAGAGATTCATTTCATACCTCATGACATTTAACATCTGAATTTGTATCTTTCACGACATGAGTCTCTAAACCCCATGGTTGGGTGTGAGGAGCTCTGCTGTGTCTCGATGAATTAATGCAATTATTTCTGTTTTCTATTCAATCACGCTTGTTTCTATTCTGAGATATTCATTCGCACTTCAACATGATGATTGTGATGATCCGTGACACTCATCACCATTCTCAACCTATGAACGCGTGCCTGACAACCACTTTCGTTCTACCTTAGATTGAATGTATATCTCTTGGGTTCCTGGTTCACGAGTTTAACTGCCTCTCCTGACAATAGAGCATTCAAATCCGTGAGATCAGAGTCTTCGTGGTATAAGCTAGAATCAATTGGCAGCATTCCTGAGATCTGGAAAGTCTAAACCTTGTCTGTGGTATTCCGAGTAGGATCCAGGAAGGAATGACTGTGATGAGCTTCAAACTCATGAATGCTGGGCGCAGTGACAGTGTGCAAAAGGATCAATGGATCCTATTCCAACATTAGTGAGAAACAACAGATGATTAGCCATGTACATAGACCCTTTTTCACTGAGAGGACGGCTGGTAGCCATTGACAATAGTAATCCACCAATATACAGCTTGCCATGGAAGGAAACCTTGCGTGCGTGAAGAAGAAGACAGTAGGAAAGCAGAGATTCAGAAGACAAAGCACCTCCAAAACTCCAACATATTCTCCATTACTGCATAACAAGTATTTATTTCATGCTCCTTTACTTTTCACATTTAAAACTAAGAACCACTATTGATATCCTGACTAAGAGTTACAAGATAACCATAGCTTGCATCAAGCCAACAATCTCCATGGGATCGACCCTTACTCACGTAAGGATTACTTGGACGACCCAGTGCACTTGCTGGTTAGTTGTGCGGAATTGTAAAATTGTGATTGTAATTTTCATGCACCACATCGCATACGGATATTCAAGCTTAACGAAATAAAATAATTAAATAAGGAACTTAAACCATAAACCAGGTTATCTAAACTTAGGGGAAATTCTAACTAATACTAATCACACCACTGTATCCCACAGCCTTCGCCAACCTAATCTCTGTGCGATCCTATCGCCACCACCTACCTAACCTCCTCAGCACCAGACAATCACAACTAATGCAAACAAGTAAAACACAAATAATATTCATATATAACAAGTAGTTCAAGAAAAAAGTAATCATACTATACAATTAGGTAAACCTAAGTAGTCAAAGCAAGCAAACACATAAGAGATACATATGATGAATGCATATCCTATTGGCTCATGATATCACTTGTTGGTCCGTAAATGCCAACCTGACACATCCTCCCGGATGCAACCTTTTCTACCATGCCAGGGATATAGGCCCCGCACACTTCATGCAGCAGAGAAGGAAAATAACCACAACAAATCATGTAGCAGAACAATCTGCCACGCCAGGGATATAGGCCCTGCACACTCTCAACAACACTAGTCATGCAGCAGAGAAATCTGCTATGCCGAGGATATAGGCCCCGCACACTCTTAACAACATATATTTATGCTGCAAAAAAATTTTCTACGCCAGGGATATAGGCCCCGCACACTCTCAACAACATATATTCATGTAATAGAGAAACCTGCTACGCTGAGGATGTAGGCCCCGCACACTCTCAACAACATTTACTCATGCAGCAGAAAAACCTGCTACGCCAGGGATATAGGCCCTGCACACTCTTAACATTCAACAAGTTCATCAACCTCAACTTATCACCAGTCATCACCATTTTTCATCTCAAATCACTTTCGATTATCAATTCTCTATATTCCAAGGATATAGTGCCTGGCACACTTTCCTTCAATATCCATCAAGCTCATAATAACCATCATCAGTTCTTAATCCCATTCTAAACTCATTAGTTCATCAATTTCTTAATTCATAAATCATTCTTCCTTCTCACTACCCCAAACCCATCCTCAATACACCAGAAACCTAAATATCCATTTGCTAACTTTTCAAAGTAAAACCTAAATAATTCTCCTAAGACCTTTTTCCATGATTCAATGCCCAAAAATAAGCCCAAGAATCTTAAAATGGTGTCACAGAAGATTACAAGTTTGTTGGGAAGGTGAAATAGTTGAAAACAAAATTTAACTTTGAGAAATAGGGCGTGTGCGTATGCACAAGGGTGTGCGTGCGCACCCCCAGGAGAAGTTTCAAAACGTGTGTGTACGCATAGGGGTGTGTGTACGCACAGGTACCAAATTTTTGCAATTCTGTTCGCTCGCACAAGGCGCGCTAGCTGATAGGCAAAATTGTGACTCAAACTTTTCATAACTCGAACAATTCCTAGTAATGGCTCAAAAAACTTGGTGCACAATACTATGGTTCACACACATTCTTCACAACTTTGCACAACTAACCAGCAAGTGCACTGGGTCGTCCAAGTAATAAACCTTACGTGAGTAAGGGTCGATCCCACGGAGATTGTTGGTATGAAGCAAGCTATGGTCATCTTGTAAATCTCAGTCAGGAGGATTCAAATGGTTATAATGGTTTTCGAATATAAAGATAAATAAAGCATAAAATAAAGATAGAGATACTTATGTAATTCATTAGTGGGAATTTCAGATAAGCGCATGAAGATACTGTGTTCCTTCTGAATCTCTGCTTTCCTACTGCTTTCATCCAATCATTCTTACCCCTTTCTATGGCAAGCTGTATGTAGGGTGTCACCGTTGTCAATGGCTACTTCCCATCCCCTTAGTGAAAATGGTCCAAATGTACTGTCACAATACGGCTAATCATCTATCGGTTCTCGATCATGTTGGAGTAGAATCCAGTGATTCTTTTGTGTCTGTCACTACGCCCAACACTCGCGAGTTTGAAGCTCGTTACAATCATCCCATCTCAGATCCTACTCGAAATATCACAGACAAGGTTTAGACTTTTTGGATCTTAGGAATGGCTGCCAATAATTCTAGCTTATACCACAAAGACTCCGATCTTTTGGAATGAAGGCTAAGAGATACGCGCTCAATCTAAGGTAGAACTGAAGTGGTTGTCAGGCACGCGTTCATAGGTGAGAATGATGATGAATGTCACAGATCATCACATTCATCATGTTGAAGTGCAGTGAATATCTTAGAATAAGAATAAGCTGAATTGAATAGAAGAATAATAGTAATTGCATTAATACTCGAGGAACAGCAGAGCTCCACACCTTAATCTATGGTGTGTAGAAACTCCACCGTTGAAAATACATAAGTGATAATAGTTCAGGCATGGCCGAATGACCAGCCCCCAAACGTGATCAAGAGATTAATCAAAAGACTAATTCCCCGATTATCTAAGGATATTCCAAAGATGTTCCAAAGATGTCTAATACAATAGTAAAAAGTTCTATTTATACTAGACTAGTTACTAGGGTTTACAGAAATAAGTCTAAGTGCAGAAATCTACTTCTGGGGCCAACTTTGGTGTGTGCTTGGGCTGAGCTTGACTTCACACCTACAGAGGCTTCTCTTGGGGTTAAACGCCAAGTTGTAACGTGTTTTTGGGGTTTAACTCCGGTTTGTGACGTGTTTCTGGCGTTTTACTTCAGAATGCAGCATGGAGCTGTCGTTGAACGCTGGTTTGCGTCATCTAAACTCGAATAAAGAATAAACTATTATATATTGACGGAAAGCCCTGAATGTCTACTTTCTAACTCAATTTAGAGCACGCCATTTGTGTTTCTGTAGCTCCAGAAAATCCATTTCGAGTGCAGGGAGGTTAGAATCCAACAACATCTGTAGTCCTTTGTCAGCCTCCTATCAGATTTTTGCTCAGGTCCCTCAATTTCAGCCAGAAAATACCTGAAATCACAGAAAAATACAGAAACACATAGTAAAGTCCAAAAATGTGAATTTTGCATAAAAACTAATAAAAACATCCCTAAAAGTAGCTAGATCTTACTAAAAACTACCTAAAAACAATGCCAAAAAGCGTATAAATTATCCACTCATCACAACACCAAACTTAAATTGTTGCTTGTCCCCAAGCAACTGAAAATCAAATAGGATAAAAAGAAGAAAATATACTATAAATCTCAAAATATCAATGAATATTAGTTCTAATTAGATGAACGGGACTTGTAGCTTTTTGCTTCTGAACAGTTTTGGCATCTCACTTTATCCTTAGAAGTTTAGAATGATTGGCATCCATATGAACTCAGAGTTCAGATAGTGTTATTAATTCTCCTAGTTAAGTATGTTGATTCTTGAACACAGCTACTTTTATGGGTCTTGGCCGTGGCCCTAAGCACTTTGTTTTCCAGTATTACCATCGGATACATAAATGCCACAGACACATGATTGGGTGAACCTTTTCAGATTGTGACTCAGCTTTGCTAAAGTCCCTAGTTAGAGGTGTCCAGAGCTCTTAAGCACACTCTTTTTGCTTTGGATCACGACTTTAACCACTCAGTCTCAAGCTTTTCACTTGGACCTTCATGACACAAGCACATGGTTAGGGACAGCTTGATTTAGCCGCTTAGGCCTGGACTTTATTTCCTTGGGCCCTCCTATCCATTGATGCTCAAAGCCTTGGATCCTTTTTACCTTTGCCTTTTGGTTTTAAGGGCTATTGGCTTTCTGCTTGCTTTTTCTTTCTCTTTTATATTTTTTTCCCATATTTTTTTCGCAAGCTTCTTCTTTTTTATTGCTTTTTCTTGCTTCAAGAATCAATTTCATGATTTTTTAGATTATCAATAACATTTCTCTTCTTCATCATTCTTTCAAGAGGCAACAATTTTAACATTTATAAACAACAAGATAAAAAATATGCACTGTTCAAGCATTCATTCAGAAAACAAAAAGTATTGTCACCACATCAATATAATTAAACTAATTTCAATGATGAATTCGAAACTCATGTACTTTTTATTCTTTTGTATTAAAAATAATTTTCATTTAAGAAAGGTGAAGGATTCATGGAATTGTTCATAGCCTTAAGACACACTTACTAAATACTAATGATCATGTAATAAAGACACAAACATAAATAAACATGAAGCATAAAGTCGAAAAACAGAGAGATGAGAACAAGGAAGTTAAGGAATGAGCCCATCTTAGTGATGGTGGCGCCTTCTTCTTGAAGGACTAATGGTGTTCTTGAGCTCCTCTATGTCTCTTCCTTGCCTTTGTTGCTCCTCCTTATAGCTCTTTGATCTTCTCTAATCTCATTGAGAATGATGGAGTGTTCTTGGTGATCCACTCTTAATTGGTTCATGTCATGACTCAATCCTTCTAGAGAAGTGTTGAGTTGTTCCCAATAGTTGTTTGGAGGAAAATGCATCCCTTGAGGCATCTTAGGGATTTCTTGATGATGAGCTTCCTCATGCGTCTCTTGAGATCCATGAATGGGCTCTCTTGTTTGCTCCATCCTCTTCTTAGTGATGGGCTTGTCCTCTTCAATGAGGATGTCTCCTTCCATGACAACTCCAGCTAAGTTGCATAGATAGCAAATGAGATAAGGAAAAGCTAGCCTTGCTAAGGTAGAGGGCTTTTCGGCTACTTTGTAGAATTCTAGAGAGATGACTTCGTGAACTTCTACTTCCTCTCCAATCATGATGCTATGGATCATGATGGCCCGATCCACAGTTACTTCGAATCGGTTGCTAGTAGGGATGATGGAGCGTTGGATGAACTTCAACCATCCTCTAGCCACAGGCTTAAGGTCCAGTCTTCTCAATTGAAGCGGCTTGCCTTTTGAGTCTCTTTTCCATTGGGCTCCTTCCACACATATGTCCATGAGAACTTGGTCCAACCTTTGATCAAAGTTGACCCTTCTAGTATAGGGGCGTGCGTCTTCTTGCATCATAGCCTAGTTGAGCGTCAACCTTACGTTCTCCGGACTGAAATCTAAGCATTTCCCCCGAACCATTGTAATCCAATTCTTTGGGTTTGGGTTCATGCTTTGATCATGGTTCCTAGTGATCCATGCGATTGCATAGAACTCTTGAACCGTTAAGATTCTGACTTGTTGAATGGGATTGGAGAGAACTTCCCATCCTCTTCTTCTAATCTCTTGTCGGATCTCTGGATATTCGCCCTTTTTGAGCTTAAAAGGGACCTCAGGGATCACCTTTTTCTTGGCCACAACTTCATAGAAGTGGTCTTGATGGGCTTTTGAGATGAATCTCTCCATCTTCCATAACTCAGAGGTGGAAGCAATTACCTTCCCTTTCCTCTTTCTTGAGGTTTCTCTGGCCTTAGGTGCCATCAATGGTTATGGAAAAATAAAAAAGCTATGCTTTTACCACACCAAACTTAGAATGTTTCTCACCTTCGAGCAAAAGAAGAAAGAATAGAAGAAGAAGAAGATATAGAAGAGAGGGAGAGAGGTGTGGGTTTCGGCCAAGGGAGAGAAGAGAGGGTAGTGTTGTGTGAAAATGAAGAATGATGGAGGGGTTTATATAGTGGAGGGAGAGGGGTGTGGGTTTTGTCATTTAGGGTGGGTGATGAGTGGATATTTTATACGCTTTTTGGGGGTAATTTCATGTAGATTTTAGCATGTTTTAGTTAATTTTTAGTAGAATATTATTGATTTTTAGGCAAAAATCATATTTCTGGACTTTACTATGAGTTTGTGTGTTTTTCTGTGATTTCAGGTATTTTCTGACTGAAATTGAGGGAGCTGAGCAAAAATCTGACTTAAGCTGAAAAAGGACTGCTGATGCTGTTGGATCCTGACCTCCCTGCACTCGAAATGGATTTTCTGGAGCTACAGGAGTCCAATTGACGCGCTCTCAACGGCGTTGGAAAGTAGACATCCAGGGCTTTCCAGCAATATATAATAGTCCATACTTTGAGCGAGGATAGACGACGTAACTTGGCGTTAAACGCCAAGTTCATGCTGCTGTCTGGAGTTAAACGCCAGAAAAACGTCATTATCCGGAGTTGAACGCCCAAAACACGTCACAACCTGAAGTTTGACGCCAAGAAAGGCCTCCACACGTGAAAAGCTTTAGTCTCAGCCCCAGCACACACCAAGTGGGCCCCAGAAGTGGATTTCTGCACCAATTATCTTAGTCTATTCATTTTCTGTAAACCTAGGTTTCTAGTTTACTATTTAAACAACTTTTACAGACATTTCTTGTACCTCATGACACTTTCAGATCTGAATTACATACTTTGTGACGGCATGAGTCTCTAAACTCCATTGTTGGGGGTGAGGAGCTCTGCAGCGTCTCGATGATTTAATACAATTCCTTTGTTTTCCATTCAAACACGCTTGTTCTTATCTAAGATGTTTATTCGCGCTTAACTGTGGAGAAGGTGATGATCCGTGACACTCATCACCTTCCTCAATCTATGAACGTGTGCCTGACAACCACCTCCGTTCTACATCAGATTGAATGAATATCTCTTAGATTCCCCAACAGAATCTTCGTGGTATAAGCCGGATTGATGGCAGCATTCATGAGAATCCGGAAAGTCTAAACCTTGTCTGTGGTATTCCGAGTAGGATTCCGGGATTGAATGACTGTGACGTGCTTCAAACTTTAACCTGCTGGGCGTTAGTGACAGGCGCAAAAGAGTGATTCTATTCCAGTAGGAGCGGGAACCAACCGGTGATTAGCCGTACTGTGACAGAGTGCGTGAGCATAGTTTTCACTGCGAGGATGGGAAGTAGCCACTGACAATGGTGACACCCTACATAGAGCTTGCCATGGAAGGAACCTGTGTGTGAGAAGAGGATCTCAAGGAAGAGTTGAAGTCAGAGGACAAAGCATCTCCAAAACTCCAACATATTCCCCAGTACTGAAAATCAAAGTAACATTGTTCCCTCTTTTATTTTTATAATTAAATCCAGTAATTTCACTTTTAATCCAAACAATCCTATTGACATCCTAACTAAGATTAATAAAATAAATATTGATTGCTTCAAACCAATAATCTCTGTGGATTCGACCCTTACTCACGTAAGGTATTACTTGGACGACCCAGTACACTTGCTGGTTAGTTGAACGAAGTTGATCTTGGGCCAGCTCTATTATCATATTCCATAAAGAGATACAATTTCGTCCACCAAGTTTTTGGCGCCGTTGCCGGGGATTATTGAGTTTGGACAATTGAAGGCTTATTTTATTTCTTAGATTAGGAATAATTTATTTTTATTTTTATTCTTATTTTTTATAGAGTCTTTAATTCTTGATAGGATAGTTTCTTTTCAAAATTTCTTTTCAAAATTTATTATTTTTCTTTTAATTAATTGCTAATTTTCGTGAGTTTTAGTGTCTTGTTCTAAGTTTGGTGTCAATTGCATCTTTTATATTTTTCTTTGAAATTTTCGTGTGAGTGTCCTTTGTTTTTCCTTAATCTTCAAGTTGTTCTTGTCTATTTTTCTTGTTTGATCTTTAATTTTTCTTGTTTTGAGTCTTTTCTTGTTTTTCTTGTGCTTTTTCAAAACAATTGTTATATTTGCTGCCCATTTGGCTAGAATAGAAGGGTCATATTCTTGATAAGGGAGCACCAATACTTTTGAAAATCTTTTTCAAAAATAATTTTTCTTGATTTAATCTTGTGCCAAACTCTAAGTTTGGTGTTTTATTGTTAATCTTTTTATAATTTTCGAAAATTTATTTTGATTTTCTAAAAATTTTAAGTTTGGTGTTCTTCCTTTTGTTCTTGGTGTTCTTGTGAATCTTCAAGGTGTTCTTGAGTTTTTCTTGTATCTTGATCTTAAAATTTTTAAGTTTGGTGTGATTTGGTGTTTTCCCTCCAAAAATTTTCGAAAAATAAGGAGCACTAGATCTAAAAATTCTAAGTCTTGTGTCTTTTGTGTGTTTTTCTCTTTCATCATAAAATTCAAAATTCAAAAATTTTATATTTTCTAACTAATTTTGAACCACTTTTTCGAAATTTTTATATAAATTTCAGATTTTAATTTCAATTTTTTTTCGAAAACTTTTCAAAAAAAAAATTAAATAAATAAAAAAAAATTATTCCTAACTTCTTTTTATATATTCCATTTTTATTTATTCTACTACTATAAAATAAATAATAGCAACATACATACCATCTCTTTTATTCCATTATGGAAGAAAGTATGAATGGACAGTCCAAGAGGACTTTGGGGTCATATGCTAACCCCACTACTGCTTCATATGGGAGTAGTATCTGTATACCTTCCATTGGAGTTAGTAGCTTTGAGCTGAATCCTCAGCTCATTATCATGGTGCAGCAAAACTGCCAGTATTCTGGTCTTCCACATGAAGAACCTACAGAGTTTCTGGCACAATTTCTACAAATTGCTGATACAGTACATGATAAAGAAGTGGATCAGGATGTCTACAGATTATTACTGTTTCCATTTGCTGTAAAAGATCAAGCTAAGAGGTGGTTAAATAACCAGCCTAAGAACAGCATAAAAACATGGAAACAGCTGTCAGAAAAATTCCTGAATCACTATTTCCCTCCAAAACGGATGACACAGCTAAGGCTAAGCATCCAAGGCTTCAAACAAGGAGATAATGAATCCCTTTATGATGCTTGGGAGAGATACAGAGAGATGCTAAGAAAATGCCCCTCTGAAATGTTTTCAGAATGGGTGCAATTAGACATCTTCTACTATGGGCTTACAGAAAAAGCTCAGATTTCTCTAGACCACTCAGCTGGTGGATCTATACATATGAGAAAAACAATTGAAGAAGCTCAAGAGCTTATTGATACAGTTGCCAGAAATCAACATCTGTATCTAAACAGTGAATCTTCCATGAAAGAAGAAGCCAAAACAGTAACTGCAGAACTCAGTCCGATGGATCAGGCTAATGAATTCAATCAGCAATTAGATTTTCTAACTCAGCAGCTAGCCGAATTCAAGGAAATATTACAGGAAACAAGAATGGCTAACAGGAACATGGAAGTACAATTAAAGCAGACAGAAAAGCAACTGTCAAAACAAATAACAGAAGAATGCCAAGCAGTTCAATTAAGAAGTGGAAAAACATTAAATACCTCACTTCAAAGCAGCAAGAAGACAGGAAATGAACAAATGGCTACTCAAAATCCCTCTGAGGACAAGCAGAGCCCAGAAAGGGATAAAGCTGGCGCTGAACGCCCAAACCATGTTCATTCCTGGCGTTCAACGCCAGAAACAAGCATGGATCTGGCGTTGAACGCCCAAAAGGAACATGGTTCTGGCGTTCAAACGCCAGAAATAAGCAAGGAGGTGGCGTTTAACGCCACCCCAGCTTCCACCCCTGGTATTCAAACGCCGGTGGGTGATCAGTCACATACAAGTGCTGATAACAATCCTTCTAAAAAGGCTTCCCAACCCACTTCTGTAGGTAATAAACCGGCAGCAACTAAGGTTGAGGAATACAAAGCCAAAATGCCTTATCCTCAAAAACTCCGCCAAGCGGAACAGGAGAAGCAATTTGCCCGCTTTGCAGACTATCTCAGAACTCTTGAAATAAAGATTCCGTTTGCAGAAGCACTTGAGCAAATACCTTCTTATGCTAAGTTCATGAAAGAGATCTTACGTCATAAGAAGGATTGGAGGGAAACTGAAAAAGTTTACCTCACTGAAGAATGCAGTGCAGTCATTCTAAAAAGCTTACCTGAGATGCTTAAAGATCCTGGGAGCTTTATGATACCATGCACATTAGAAGGTGTTTGTACCAAGCAAGCTTTATGCGATCTTGGGGCAAGTATCAACCTAATACCTGCATCTACTATCAGAAAGCTTGGTTTGACTGAAGAAATCAAACCAACCAGGATATGTCTTCAACTTGCTGATGGCTCCATTAAATACCCATCAGGCGTGATTGAAGACATGATTGTCAAGGTTGGGCCATTTTCCTTTCCTACTGACTTTGTGGTGCTGGAAATGGAGGAGCACAAGAGTGCAACTCTCATTCTAGGAAGACCTTTCCTAGCAACTGGCCGAACCCTCATTGATGTCCAAAAAGGGGAAGTGACCTTGAGAGTCAATGAGGAGGAGTTCAAGTTGAATGTTGTTAAAGCCATGCAACATCCAGATAACCCAAATGACTGCATGAGTGTTGATATTATTGACTCTCTGGTAAAAGAGGTCAATATGGCTGAGAGTCTCGAATCAGAGCTGGAGGACATCTTTAAAGATGTTCAGCCTGATTTGGAGGAATCAGAGAAGATAATAGAACCTCTGAAAATCCCTCAAGAAGAGGTGAAACCTCCAAAACCCGAGCTCAAACCATTACCACCATCCCTAAAATATGCATTTCTGGGAGAAGGTGAAACCTTTCCTGTAATTATAAGCTCTACCTTAGAGCCACAGGAAGAGGAAGCACTAATTCAAGTGCTAAGAACGCACAAGACAGCTCTTGGGTGGTCCATCAGTGATCTTAAGGGCATTAGCCCAGCCAGATGCATGCACAAAATCTTGTTGGAGGATGACGCCAAGCCAGTGGTTCAACCACAAAGGCGGCTGAACCCAGCTATGAAAGAAGTGGTGCAAAAAGAGGTCACTAAATTACTAGAGGCTGGGATTATTTATCCTATTTCTGACAGCCCCTGGGTGAGCCCTGTCCAAGTTGTCCCTAAGAAGGGCGGCATGACAGTAGTTCATAATGAAAAAAATGAACTGGTTCCTACAAGGACAGTTACAGGGTGGCGTATGTGCATTGATTACAGAAGGCTCAATACAGCCACCAGAAAGGATCATTTTCCTTTACCATTCATAGACCAGATGCTAGAAAGACTAGCAGGTCATGAATACTACTGCTTCCTGGATGGATATTCAGGTTATAATCAAATTACAGTAGATCCCCAGGATCAGGAGAAAACGGCCTTCACATGTCCATCTGGGGTATTTGCATACAGAAGGATGCCATTTGGCCTGTGCAATGCACCTGCAACCTTTCAGAGGTGCATGCTCTCAATTTTCTCTGATATGGTGGAAAAATTTCTGGAAGTCTTCATGGATGACTTTTCAGTATTTGGAGACTCATTCAGCTCCTGCCTTAACCATTTAGCACTTGTTCTGAAAAGATGCCAAGAGACTAACCTGGTTTTAAACTGGGAAAAATGTCACTTTATGGTGACTGAAGGAATTGTCCTTGGGCACAAAATTTCGAACAAGGGGATAGAGGTGGACCAAGCTAAGGTAGAAGTAATTGAAAAATTACCACCACCTGCTAATGTTAAGGCAATAAGAAGCTTTCTGGGACATGCAGGGTTCTATAGGAGGTTTATAAAGGATTTTTCAAAAATCGCCAAACCTCTGAGCAACCTGCTAGCTGCAGACACGCCATTTATCTTTAATGAAGAATGTCTGCAAGCATTTGAGATTCTGAAAGCTAAATTGGTTACAGCACCAATCATCTCTGCACCAGACTGGACATTACCATTTGAACTGATGTGTGATGCCAGTGACCATGCCATTGGTGCAGTGTTGGGACAAAGGCATGACAAGCTTCTGCATGTCATTTACTATGCCAGCCGTGTGCTAAATGATGCACAGAAGAATTACACAACCACAGAAAAAGAGCTACTTGCAGTGGTTTACGCCATTGACACATTCAGATCCTACTTAGTAGGATCAAAAGTGATTGTATACACTGATCATGCTGCTCTTAAATATCTACTCACAAAGCAGGATTCAAAACCCAGACTCATCAGATGGGTGTTGCTTCTGCAAGAGTTTGATATAGAAATAAGAGACAGAAAAGGGACAGAGAATCAAGTAGCAGATCACCTGTCCCGAATAGAACCAGTGGAAGGGGCGTCCCTCCCTCTCACTGAAATTTCTGAAACCTTTCCGGATGAGCAATTACTAGCCGTCCAGGAAGTGCCATGGTTTGCAGACATTGCAAACTACAAGGCAGTGAGATTCATACCCAAAGAGTACAGTAAGGTGCAATCAAAGAAATTAATCACAGATGCAAAGTACTACCTTTGGGATGAACCATATCTCTTCAAGAGATGTGCAGACGGAGTAATCCGTAGATGTGTGCCTAAAGAGGAAGCACAGAAGATCCTTTGGCATTGCCATGGATCACAGTATGGAGGACATTTTGGAAGTGAGCGAACAGCCACAAGAGTCCTCCAAAGTGGCTTCTATTGGCCTACTCTCTATAAAGATTCCCGAGCATTTGTGCTTAATTGTGACAGTTGCCAAAGATCAGGCAACCTCCCTCACAGTTATGCCATGCCTCAACAAGGAATCTTAGAGATTGAGTTGTTTGATGTATGGGGCATTGACTTCATGGGACCTTTCCCACCATCATACTCAAACACTTATATTCTGGTGGCAGTGGATTATGTATCCAAATGGGTGGAGGCTATTGCAACACCCACTAATGACACTAAAACAGTGTTAAAATTCCTCCAGAAACATATCTTCAGCAGATTTGGTGTCCCTAGAGTGTTAATCAGTGATGGGGGCACTCATTTCTGTAATAAACAGCTTTATTCTGCTCTGGTACGTTATGGAGTCAACCACAGGGTGGCTACTCCATATCACCCACAAACTAATGGGCAAGCTGAAGTCTCAAATAGAGAACTTAAAAGAATCCTAGAACGGACTGTAATTAACCGTAGAAAGGATTGGGCAAGAAGCTTGGATGATGCTCTGTGGGCATACAGAACAGCGTTCAAGACCCCTATAGGGACCTCTCCATACCAGCTTGTGTATGGAAAGGCATGTCACTTGCCAGTGGAACTGGAACACAAGGCCTACTGGGCAACCAGATTCCTAAACCTTGATGCCAAATTAGCTGGAGAAAAACGTTTACTCCAGTTAAATGAGCTAGAGGAATTTAGACTCAATGCTTTCGAGAATGCAAAAATTTACAAGGAGAAAGCAAAAAGATGGCATGATAAGAAATTGTCATCCAGAGTCTTTGAGCCAGGGCAGAAAGTTCTGCTATTTAATTCTAGGCTCAAATTATTTCCTGGGAAATTAAAATCCCGGTGGAGAGGTCCATATGTAATTACAAGTGTATCACCATATGGATATGTAGAGCTTCAGGATAATGAATCTAACAAAAAGTTCATTGTTAATGGACAGAGAGTTAAACATTATCTTGAAGGCAATTTTGAGCAAGAATGCTCAAAACTGAGACTTGATTAAAAAGCGCAATAATAGTCCAGCTAATGACATTAAAGAAGCGCTTGCTGGGAGGCAACCCAGCCACTCACAAAATATAATTTTATTTGATCTAGTTTTACAGGTAGATGCTAGAGTATCTTCAAAAGGTGAACTAGCAATTGATTGAAGTCACGGAGTTACAGGGAAAGTTGGAAGCTCACTGGCGTGAAAAAGCCAGTAAGAAACAATTTGGGCGTTGAACGCCCATGAGAAGCACCCACTGGGCGTTTAACGCCAGTGAGGGTAGCATCTGGGCGTTAAACGCCAGAAAGAAGCACCTTCTGGGCGTTTAACGCCAGATTGTTAGCATCCTGGGCGTTCAGAAAAACGCCCAGTGACAAAGGCCTTCCTGGCGTTCAACGCCAGAAAGATGCATCAGCTGGGCGTTGAACGCCCAGGAGAAGCAGCATTTGGGCGTTAAACGCCCAAACCATGCAGCAGTTGGGCGTTTAACGCCAGGATGGTGGGGAGGAGGTAAAATTCATTTTTCTTTACATTTTTTCTAAATTTTTAAGTTTCAATTCATGATTTCTTGCATAAACATGTTTCAAAATGTCATCCTTCAAAATCAAATTGGTTTTCTAAGAACCCTAATTTCTAAAATCCCTTTTTCAAAAACATCAAATGTATCTTAATTCATAAACACAAATCTTTTTCTAATCCAATTCTTTTTCAAATATCTTTAATTTCTTCTCATATCTTTTTTTTAAAAACTCATCTTATCTTTATTTGAAAATGCCTTTCCTTCTACTCCTCTCCTTTCCTTTCTTTTGCTTGAGGACAAGCAAACCTCTAAGTTTGGTGTGATTTGCCATGATCACTGAGCCCAAACTTATTAAGACCATGGCACCTAAGAGAACAGGAAGAGCAAGGATGTGAACTTAAGGGAGCTGAAGCGTCAGAAATTAATTCTTGAAGGCACCCCACAGACTAGAGGAACATCCACTTCCCAAAATACAGGTTGTTAAGTTCTAATTCCAGCTTTAACTCTGTGATAGTATTATTTTAGAAATTGACCTTAGAAGATATTTAGTAGTAATTAGGATGTCTATTTTGATTTTATTTCCAATTAAGCTATAATGTATTTTTCTCATCATCATTAGGCATGAATAAAGTAGTAGATTTTCTTTTAGAATAAAGAAGTAATTTATATTTTTCGAGTTCTTAATAAATAAAATTATAATTAATTATATGTGGTGGCAACACTTTTTGTTCTCTGAATGAATGCTTGAACAGTGCATAAGATGTACTTTGAATTTGATGAATATTGGCTCCTGAAAGGACAAAGAACACGAAAAATATTGTTGAGGATCTGAAAAATCATGAAATTGATTCTTGAAGCAAGAAAAAGCAGTTCAAAAAAAAAATCACAATATTCACAAGCCATGGGCACTAGCCAAGAGTAAAAAGGATCCAAGGTTTTGAGCATCAATGGATAGGAGGGCCCAAGGAAATAAAATCCAGGCCTAAGCGGCTAAACCAAGCTGTCCCTAACCATGTGCTTGTGTCATGAAGGTCCAAGTGAAAAGCTTGAGACTGAGTGGTTAAAGTCGTGATCCAAAGCAAAAGAGTGTGCTTAAGAGCTCTGGACACCACTGATTGGGGACTCTAGCAAAGCTGAGTTATAATCTGAAAAGGTTCACCCAGTTATGTGTCTGTGGCATTTATGTATCCGGTGGTAATACTGGAAGACAAAGTGCTTAGGGCCACAGCCAAGACTCATAAAATGACTGTGTTCAAGAATCAACATACTACACTAGGAGAATCAACAATACTATCTGAATTCTGAGTTCCTAAGGATGCCAATCATTCTGAAAATTTAAAGATACAGGGAGATGCCAAAACTATTCAGAGACAAAAAGCTACAAGCCCCGCTCATCTAATAAGAATTTGAGCCTCATTTAAAACTCGAGAATATTATTATTTCTTTATTTCTGTTAGAACCTATTTTATTCATCTAGTTGCTTGAGGACAAGCAATAGTTTAAGTTTGGTGTTGTGATGAGCGGATATTTTATACGCTTTTTGGGGGTAATTTCATGTAGATTTTAGCATGTTTTAGTTAATTTTTAGTAGAATATTATTGGTTTTTAGGCAAAAATCATATTTCTGGACTTTACTATGAGTTTGTGTGTTTTTCTGTGATTTTAGGTATTTTCTGACTGAAATTGAGGGAGCTGAGCAAAAATCTGACTTAAGCTGAAAAAGGACTGCTGATGCTGTTGGATCCTGACCTCCCTGCACTCGAAATGGATTTTCTGGAGCTACAGGAGTCCAATTGACGCGCTCTCAACGGCGTTGGAAAGTAGACATCCAGGGCTTTCCAGCAATATATAATAGTCCATACTTTGAGCGAGGATAGACGACGTAACTTGGCGTTAAACGCCAAGTTCATGCTACTGTCTAGAGTTAAACGCCAGAAAAACGTCATTATCCGGAGTTGAACGCCCAAAACACGTCACAACCTGAAGTTTGACGCCAAGAAAGGCCTCCACACGTGAAAAGCTTTAGTCTCAGCCCCAGCACACACCAAGTGGGCCCCAGAAGTGGATTTCTGCACCAATTATCTTAGTCTATTCATTTTCTGTAAACCTAGGTTTCTAGTTTACTATTTAAACAACTTTTACAGACATTTCTTGTACCTCATGACACTTTCAGATCTGAATTACATACTTTGTGACGGCATGAGTCTCTAAACTCCATTGTTGGGGGTGAGGAGCTCTGCAGCGTCTCGATGATTTAATACAATTCCTTTGTTTTCCATTCAAACACGCTTGTTCTTATCTAAGATGTTTATTCGCGCTTAACTGTGGAGAAGGTGATGATCCGTGACACTCATCACCTTCCTCAATCTATGAACGTGTGCCTGACAACCACCTCCGTTCTACATCAGATTGAATGAATATCTCTTAGATTCCCCAACAGAATCTTCGTGGTATAAGCCGGATTGATGGCAGCATTCATGAGAATCCGGAAAGTCTAAACGTTGTCTGTGGTATTCCGAGTAGGATTCCGGGATTGAATGACTGTGACGTGCTTCAAACTTTAACCTGCTGGGCGTTAGTGACAGACGCAAAAGAGTGATTCTATTCCAGTAGGAGCGGGAACCAACCGGTGATTAGCCGTACTGTGACAGAGTGCGTGAGCATAGTTTTCACTGCGAGGATGGGAAGTAGCCACTGACAATGGTGACACCCTACATAGAGCTTGCCATGGAAGGAACCTGCGTGTGAGAAGAGGATCTCAAGGAAGAGTTGAAGTCAGAGGACAAAGCATCTCCAAAACTCCAACATATTCCCCAGTACTGAAAATCAAAGTAACATTGTTCCCTCTTTTATTTTTATAATTAAATCCAGTAATTTCACTTTTAATCCAAACAATCCTATTGACATCCTAACTAAGATTAATAAAATAAATATTGATTGCTTCAAACCAATAATCTCTGTGGATTCGACCCTTACTCACGTAAGGTATTACTTGGACGACCCAGTACACTTGCTGGTTAGTTGAACGAAGTTGATCTTGGGCCAGCTCTATTATCATATTCCATAAAGAGATACAATTTCGTCCACCAGTGGGTTTGGGTGGGAAAGAGATTTTGAATTTGAAGGTAGGTGGGGTTTATGGGGAAGAGTGGATGGATGTGATTGGTGAAGGGGTAATGGGGAAGAGAGATTAAGGTGATTGGTGAAGGGTATAGTGTTATTAGATTGTGCGAAGAAGAGAGAAGTGGGGTAGGTGGGGATCCTGTGGTGTCCATAGATCCTGAGGTGATCCTGTGGGGTCCACAGATCTTGAGGTGTCAAGAATTTCTCATCCCTAAACCTTTTAGGCGTGTAAAATGCCCTTTGTATGCAATCTTGGCGTTTAACGCCAGACTGCAGCTTATTTCTGGCATTAAACACCCAAATGTAGCCTGTTTCTGGCGTTTAACGCCAGCCTGATGCTTGTTCCTGGTGTTAAACGCCAGCTTGGTGCTTGTTTCTGACGTTAAACACCAGACAGATGCTTGTTTCTGGCGTTTAAACGCCAGACAGCTCTTCCTCCAGGGTGTGCTTTTTCTTCTGCTATTTTTTATTCTGTTTTTAATTTTTGCAATTGTTTTGTGACTCCACATGATCATAAACCTAATAAAACATAAAAAAAACAATAGAAATATAGATAAATAAAAATTGGGTTGCCTCCCAATAAGCGCTTCTTAATGTCAATAGCTTGACAGTGAGCTCTCATAGAGCTTCACAGATGTTCAGAGCATTGTTGGGACCTCCCAACACCAAACTTAGAGTTTGAATGTGGGGGTTCAACACCAAACTTAGATTTTGGTTGTGGCCTCCCAACACCAAACTTAGAGTTTGATTGTAGGGGGCTTTGTTTGACTATGTATTGAGAGAATATTTTCATGCTTCCTCTCCATGGTTGCAGAGGAAGATCTTTGAGCTTTAAACATAAGGTAGTCCCCATTCAATTGAAGGACTAGCTCTCCTCTGTCAACATCAATCACAACTCCTACTGTGGCTAGGAAGGGTCTTCCAAGGATGATGCATTCATCCTCATCCTTCCTAGTGTCTAGGATTATGAAATCAACAGGGATGTAAGGGCCTTTAACCTTCACTAACACGTCCTCTACCAATCAATAAGCTTGTTTTATTGACTTGTCTGCCAACTCTAATAAGATTCTTGCAGTTTGTACCTCAAAGATCTCCAGTTTCTCCATTACAGAGAGTGACATAAGATTTATACCTGACCCCAGGTCACACAGAGCCCTCTCAAAGGTCATGGTGCCTATGGTACAGGGTATTAAGAATTTACTAGGGTCTTGTTTCTTTTGAGGTAAAGTTTGCAGAACCCATGTATTTAGTGCACTAATGAGCAAGGGAGGTTCATCTTCCCAAGTCTCATTACCAAACAACTTGGCATTCAGCTTCATGATGGCTCCTATATATTGAGCAACTTGCTCTTCAGTTACATCTTCATCCTCTTTAGAGGAAGCATAGTTCTCAGAGCTCATGAATGGCAGAAGAAAGTTTAATGGAATCTCTATGGTCTCTATATGAGCCTCAGATTCCTTTAGGTCCTCAATATGGAACTCCTTTCTGTCTAGAAGACGTTCGATGAGGTCTTCCTCATTGGGATTCACGTCCTCCCTTTCCTCTTTGGATTCGGCCATTTTGATTATATCAATGGCCTTACACTCTCTTTTTGGATTCTCTTCTGTATTGCTTGGGAAAGTACTAGGAGGAGTTTCAGTAATTTTCTTACTCAGCTGGCCCACTTGTGCCTCCAAATTTCTAATGGAGGACCTTGTTTCACTCATGAAACTTAAAGTGGCCTTAGATAGATCAGAGACTATGTTTGCTAAGCTAGAAGGGCTCTGCTCAGAATTATCTGTCTGTTGCTGAGAAGATGATGGAAAAGGCTTGCTATTGCTAAACCTGTTTCTTCCACCATTATTAAAGTCTTGTTGAGGCTTTTGTTGATCCTTCCATGAGAAATTTGGATGATTTCTCCATGAGAGATTATAGGTGTTTCCATAGGGTTCACCCATGTAATTCACCTCTACCATTGCAGGGTTCTCAGGATAATAAGCTTCTTCTTCAGAAGATGCTTCTTTAGTACTGTTGGATGCATTTTGCAATCTATTCAGACTCTGAGAAATCATGTTGACTTGCTGAGTCAACATTTTGTTCTGAGTTAATATGGCATTTAGAGCATCAATTGCAAGAACTCCCTTCTTCTGAGGCGTCCCATTACTCACAGGATACCTCTCAGAGGTGTACATAAATTGGTTATTTGCAACCATGTCAATAAGTTCTTGAGCTTCTGCAGGTGTTTTCTTTAGGTGAATGGATTCACCTACAGAATGGTCCAGTGACATCTTAGAGAACTCAGATAGACCATCATAGAATATATCCAAGATGGTCTACTCTGAAAGCATGCCAAAAGGACACTTTTTGGTCAGCTGCTTGTATCTTTCCCAAACTTGATAAAGGGATTCACCATCTTTTTGCCTGAAGGTCTGAACATCCACTCTAAGCTTGCTCAGCTTTTGAGGAGGAAAGAACTTGGCCAAGAAGGCCGTGACCAGCTTATCCTAAGAGTCTAGGCTATCTTTAGGTTGTGAGTCCAACCATATTCTAGACTGGAAAATCGGTGAACCGGTCACTTAGCCGGTCCGGTTGAGTAAATTGACCGCATAAGGAACAAAATCGGATAGAACCGTTTGAATCGGCCGATTTTGGGTTAAAACCGGTAAACCAGAGGTTTTGTGAAACTCGGCTGCTTTGGAACTTTTTTGTTTTTCCTTACCGAAAAACGACGTCATTTTGTTTAAAAAATAAAAAATAAAAAATAAGAAAAAGCCCTAACCCTAAACGGCTACCCCAAATCCCAATACCCTTTCCCTGACCCCTGGACCTAGGCTGGAGCTCTCAAAGCCTTTCTTCCTTACCTCATCACACCAACAATTTCGAGTCTCTTCTTCCCCTCATCACACCAACACTCTCTTCCTCGCAGTCCCTCTCAGTTTCGAAGACTCTCTTCCTATGCTTCGTCTCCGTCGCGTCTCCTCCGTCGCTGCTGCGGTGCTGCCTCTCCATCGCTAGAATCTGCCTCATCCAAGTTGGTCTCCAAACTGTGAAATCTGTTCTCTATTTTTTTGCATTATTTAGTTGGATTTTAATTTGATTACGGGAGTGAATAGCTGATAGGTTAATGGCAGATTGTTGATTATGTATATATTGTTGAGTTATAAGTTGTTATATTGTTGAACTAGTTAATGGCAGATTGTTGTTTTTTTTCTGATTTGTAGTGGTTATGGTTGTTTTTGTTGATGTAACATTGCTGTGAATTTATATTGCTGGATATGGAAATATTGAATAGCTGAATAGATTTTCTAGTTGTGTTGAATTTGTTGATTCTTGATTATGAATTTGTTGATTCTTGATTATGAAATTACTGAATTTGTTAAAATTTTTATTGTGCATCTGTTTAGTGTAGTGATTGCTGGATTGCTGGATTTTTTATTAATTTTTGATTATGCCATTATGCCTGTTTGCTTTAGAAGAAGGATTGCTGGATTTTCTAGCACTTTTTATCGAAATTATTTGCTATTGAACTATTATGCCATTGTGCATCTGTTTAGTGTAGTGACTCTGTGTCTTTTTGTCAAATTATTTGCTGTTGAACTACTATGGTGTTGCTTTTAAATGTGTGTTGAATTGAATTGTTATTTTCAAGTTGAATGCAACCATTTTACTTGGGAGTTAAGTGCTTGTTATCCATTCATCAATTTCTCATGGCTATTTGTCTTAGTTAGGTACCAATGTTACTCATAGTTTAAATCATTGGGCAAATTGAGGCTTGAAAACATGTCGGCAAAACTGTTTTTATGTCCAAAACAAATTTTAGTGAATGCATATATGGTTGTTTTTGTCTTCCCTAATAGGAACCCTTTGAATTGAACTGTTGGAAATAGGTTATGCTTCCAACATTGAACAATTGATGTGAATTTGTATTTTGTAATAGCTATTGTTTTATACCTTTGCTATTATAGTTTTTATTTACGTAAAACCGGTTTTACCGGTTCAACCAGTGATTTATCGGTTGAACCAGTAAACTAGTAAATCAATAACCTGACCGATTTGATCACCGGTTCGGTTCTTACAACTATGGGACAGCCCATTTATCTTTTTATTTTATTTTTTGAAAAATATTTTGATAAAAAATATCATTTTTAAGTCAAAAAAATTTTAAAAATAACCTTTTTTTAGTTAATGGATCAGATTTTTAAGTCGAATGGAAAAAAATATCGACCAAAAGTGCTAATTTTTTAAAAAAAATATTTATAAAAAATAAACAAACCATCCATTCAACCTGCAGACTAACCGTTTAATCCGTCATTTTTTCGGATTAATCACCCGATTAGCCTAAAATTTAAATGGATTTAAAATTAAGGACAAAGTCCACCTATTTAAATGGATAACTGGCTGGCCTATAGGTTTGGCCATGTTGACGGGGTTACTAAAACCCTCGAAAACCAAGCCCCTACCCTACCGTCACCGGCGTTATCAGTATCTCGCCGCCGTCATCTTGATCGCGGAGCTCGTTCCTGTCCCTACTCCCTAATGGGGTACATTCAATCTGGCAGAAATGCGCTCTCACTGATCCTCAGACGCAGGTGCGCCACCAATCTCCTCAGAAACCCAGCGAAACCGCCCTTCACTCCCTCACCCTCAATCTTCAGTCTCGCAAAGCGTCGATATTCTGCTGAATCGTCCACGTCACCATCGTCCAGAATAGTGCATGACCTCCTCGCCGAAGTGGAGAACGAGAGGCTCCGGGAGAGAGATCAGCGAATTAGGGCCGGATTGGACACCGCCGACATCGACGCCGAATGCGAAGAGGACTACATGGGCGTGGCTCCCCTCATTGAGAGGCTCGAGAAGGCGAAACCCAAGGATAAGGAATCCAATCTCAACCTCTACGAGGAGCTTTCTGATTCCGACACCGACGAAGACGATGAGAGATTCACCCCGGAGGCACTCCAGAACCGCTTCAATGACTTCGAGAAGAAGTTCAACAGGCACAAAGACTTGCTTAATAGTTTCGTCGAGGCCGAGACACTTGACGAAGCTTTTAGACTAATGAGTAGGATTGATAAGTTTGAGGATAAACATTTTAAGTTGCGTCCTGAGTACAGGGTAATTGGGGAGCTCATGAATCGTCTAAAAGTGGAGACTGATCAGAAGCAGAAATTTGTTCTGCAGAACAAGCTGAACAGGGCAATGAGGTTGGTGCAGTGGAAGGAGGCTTATGATCCCGAAAACCCTGCGAATTACGGAGTTATTCAGCACGAGCAGGTTGGGCCTAATGTGGATGCGTTGCAGAATGCGGGGTTCGAGAAGGGGAATCGAATTACGCAGGGAGAGAATGCTGATGCAGGAGCCGATGAGGATGCTAAAGATGTTGATGTTGATGATGAGGAGGAGGAGTTTGATGACATGAAAGAGAAATACAACATACTGCTGGCGAAGCTCGATGCCATTGATAGGAATAGGAAACTCGAGGAGAAACTTGCTGAACTTGAGTACACGTTCGGGAGGAAGGGTAATCTTTTGGAGGAAGAGATTAGGGATCTCGCCGAGGAGAGGAATGAGTTGACTGAGAAGAGGAGAAAACCACTTTACAGGAAGGTATTCTTTTGATAATTTGGTATTATTACTCCTACAAAACAAAATTCACTTTATAGCCTGTGGATATGGCCTTTTAATTGATACCCATTGGCTTCACTTTATCAATTATTTTACTCACAATTCTTGATTAATGATTGCACCATTCAGAAAGTAATTTTCTTAGGTATGATAATTAAAAGCCATAAGTGCTGCTGGTTAATCTGCTCTGTGTCTTGTGTCTCTATGTGTATGTGTGTTTTCAATTTAAAGGATTTTGTTACAGTTAACTGTTCGCTTTATTTTTTCTATTAATTTTATGCACTGAAAATGCAAGTAGTAAGTTTTCTTGCTAGAGTACCTATGGATATTTTTTTTGAATCTAGTATATCCTAAAAGAAAAGTTTCCTACAGAACATTACGGTGTGTGTGGTTCAAGTATTATTTTGTTAGTCAGATTCCATTCTCATGGGAATCAAATAGAATTTGGATCCCCTAAATTTGAAATTTGTACTTTAGAGGGTAAAGTGTGATCTTCTACCCTTGAATGGTTTCTCTCTCATATTTATTCTTGGTTCCACCTATAAAATAAATGGTGAGAGATCACATTTTATTCTCTAAAGTGAAATTCAAACTTTAGAGAATCCAAATCCAATCAAATATACCCAGGAAAAAGGTTGGAATTGAAATGATGGTATTTTGATTCCTTGGAATCAAAGGTGCTTGGGAATAACTTTTCAAACTTTGAACCAAACATGAGAATATGATATTCCTATCTTAAAATTCCTAAAAATTATTTATAATTCCCCCAACCACACACCCCCTAAGGATTTAGCTTCTTCTGTTATTTTGGACCATACTATTGTTTACCTTATTTTATGCTCCATCATTAAGCAAAGTGCACAAATTTTATCACTGCCTCTCATTTATATTCTTCTCATAGGAAGAAAAGTTTTGCTCCATATATTGTCTCAGAAGTTTTGTGAGGCATTTCGCTGTTAAATTCGTTGTCTGAACAAGTGTGTGTATATATATAAGTTAATTGACCTTTGGTATGTTTATTTGATTGGAGAGTAAACTGAAATTTCAGACAAGTCCAATTGAATAAGTTCTTTTCAGTTTGATCAAGCGGCATCATTTATAATTTAAAAAAAATGAAGGGAGAAAAAAACCCTGAATCTTGAATCTATAAAAAACACACTTCCAAATGAACATCCTTAACTGGTTTTCTATATTTCAGTAATTTTGTGTTCTCAAAAGTTTATGAGTAGCTTCTGCTGTTAATTTGGACCATACCATTGTTTACCTTATTTTATGCTCAATCTTTTAACACAATGCAAAAATTATATCACTGCCTCTCATGTATATTCTTGTCATAGGAAGAAAAGTTTTTCTCTATATATTGTCTCAGAAGTTTTTGTGAGGCACTTTACTGTTAAATTCTTTGTCTGAACAAGTGTATATATAAGCTAGTTGACCTTTGGTATGTTTGTTTGAATTTAGAATCATATCCTTCTGCAGTGAATTTGATTGGAGAGTAAACGGAAATTTCAGACAAGTCCAATTGAATAAGATCTTTTTGTTTGATAAGTGACATCATTTGTAATTTAAAAAAAAAAGTAGGGAGAAAAAAAATCCTGAAATTGAATCCATGAAAAACACACTTCCAAATGAAAATCATTAACAAGTGAACTGGCTTTATATTTTAGAGTAATTTTGTGATCTCAAAAGTTTATCTTAGTAGGTGGGGCACATTTTGTATGACTACAAGATCGATATCTTTGGTTAACCCTCTAATTTGGATTTTAGCTTTGGTGATTCTTGACATTTTAATTATTGGCGCTAATATGCAGATATCATATAGATTGTTGGCATATGCTTTCGTGATATAATGGCATTTTATATATTTTTCTGTTTCCTCGAGGATTCAGTTCCATTGTTATCCCTTGCCTGAATTTCCAATGCAGAGATACTCATGGGTATACTATTTTTTTGAAGAATGATTTTTTTGTGCTAAGTGCCAAAATGACCCCTTATTTAGATATCCTGTATTTCTTGCTTCACATCCATCCTTCTATATATAAATACCTATGTTGATTTTCTTTATGAAAATTGTTATATATATACAATGCATGTTAATATCTTGATGTTATTTTAAGATATTGCATTTCTTTTGTAGTTCATAGAGAGATTTCTTATTGATCTTTACATTGTGCACTTTCATTGTGTTGTTTGCTAATTTGAGTTTGTAAATTTAGTTATTTTTTCCGCTGTCATATTTGTGCTTTTAATAGATCTAACTTTAGATTTTGTCCTTTTTGGGATGTTATATATGTTACCAGGGTTTTGATGTGAAATTGATAGATGTGAATAGAACGTGTAAAGTCACTAAGGTACTCCGCAGATTTTTACTTCCTTCCATGGTTTCCACTTTTTTCTATGTGCTTAGTTTGTTTTCCATTTCATGGTGTAGGGAGGACAAGTTATTAACTACACTGCTATGTTAGCTTGTGGCAACTACAATGGTGTTGTCGGTTTTGCCAAAGCCAAAGGCCCTGCAGTTCCAGTTGCCCTTCAGAAGGTATTGACTCTATTATTTTGCCTTTCAAGTTCTGTTTAAGGTTTCTTTGGCAGTTAATCTGTTCGTCAGATGGTGAGAGTTGGGATTGGTGGCCTCTGTCGCTTTAGGATTTCAAATAACGTTGATCTTTTCATTAGCGGATTAGAACTCAATATGTGTTTATAAACCTTTAATAAGAGTACCTATTTTTTTCTAAGTTAAAATAGACCTTGAGTGATTTATGTTTAATAAGTTATTGTTTTGATAGAGTATTGAAATAATCATTGATTTTTCCACAATCAGGCATATGAGAAATGCTTTCAGAATTTGCATTCTGTGGAGCGACACGAGGAACATACAATTGCACATTCTGTACAAACATCATATAAAAAGACAAAGGTATGTAATCCATTTCCTTCCTTCTAGTAGTACTTCCCAAATTTATCTTTCTGATTAATTTTAGCTTCTATAATGAAATTGTAAAGGGGCTTTGTTTTGTAGATGGAATTGCAAATGTTTGCTTATCCTTGTTAATAGTTGAGATTACTCCATGTGTTTATGCTTTAGGTGTACCTTTGGCCTGCTTCCACCACAACTGGCATGAAAGCTGGTAGAATAGTTCAAACCATTCTGCATTTAGCTGGTTTTAAGAATGTCAAGTCAAAGGTAACTGACATTTGAATACAATCGATAAAAGCGTATTCCTGTAAATATAGTCCATGCTCTAATTTTAGTTGTACTTGATAGGTCATCGGTTCCAGAAATCCGCATAATACAGTTAAGGCTGTCTTCAAAGCCCTTAATGCGGTTAGTATCTTGCTGATGATTCAAATCAATCATTCAAAATGGTTATTTCCGTCATTGTATTTGATATGAATTTGTTGTTTTTCTCAGATTGAAACACCAAGAGATGTTCAAGAGAAGTTTGGCCGGACTGTGGTTGAAAAGTATCTATTGTGATGGAGATTGTATTGTGCTGAGTTCATTGCCGGTGGGGATGTATTGCATTGAATCCACCTTTTCATGTGTTAGGTGTTTCTTAAATCACTTAACATGAATTGGAGGCCAGTTTCCTCAATTCATTGTTTCTTTATGCTTCTTCCCCCCACGTTCTGGCAGCATTATCTTCGAAATTTTGCATGTATTTTTATCGTGTTTTCATAAAGGCAAATGGAACGGTAATGCAAGAGTTTTCCTTTTGCTTTAGATATTACATTTCTATTAGAAATCTTATTTCTCTCGAGCATATAGTGGTAATAGCCTTTTCTAAATTTAAAGTAATGCACTATTTGCAGGTACGCAGTATTGCATATTTTTCGTTTCAGGCTAGGAGGCATGGAATATACCGACTAATCAAGGTATTGCTGTGGTATACTATATGCATGTTAGTGTCTGACTCAGATACTTGTAAGGCTAAGGCCATGTCTGCATACATCAGCATTTGATTTTTTATTTTTTATTCTTTTATTTATTATTATTTTTTGGCATTGCTATGCTGTAGAAGTAATTTTTTTTTGAGCAATTACCCAATTCAGTTCATGAGGTTTTAAAATAGGATATCTCAGTCTCTCAAATTTTAAAATGTACAAAACAGTTTCCAAGGTTACTTTTGTAAGACAATATAGTTCCTTCCGCTAGTCACTGGCTGCTGACGTGGGACAATAATTTGTACATATGGTTGTTAAGTGTTTACGTGTGAGTTTCCAAGAGTAGTTACCGTTCAAAAATTTTCGATAGTAATATTAGTACCATTAAACTATTTTTTATGCATCTGTTACTGTTGAATTTCTTTTCCATTAAATCTAATGGTAATATATTATTTATAAATATTATTTAAAAATTAAATTAATTAATACCGACGAATTTAGCCAACGGGGTAAATTCAATAATTGTGAATTTTAATTTTCTGATATGTCAGAAATTAATATTTAAATCTGAATTAATTAAAAAATCAAATATTATTTTTAATATTTACTGCTAAATTCGACAGTATTAAATGTATTTTTACAGTGAAATAATATTTTGAAAAAAGAGGTACTAATATAAATCTTGTTTAACAAAATCCTTATACTAATGCTATATGAATCTGTCTTAATAATTGTTTGTGATGGGATTTAAATCAACCTTTTAGTATGATTTGATTTATATAGAGCACAACATTCTACTAAATCGATTTGACCTAGATGGAACTATAATGAAATGTCATTTTTCTACTAAATCAATCAAAATGATTTACTATGGATATATACTAAATCAGTTTTAGATTGATTTCCGATGACAACTTTGAAATAAAAGTCAAAACAGGACAGTTGAATAATACTGCATGCCAAACAATTTAAAAGGATGATTTACCCATATAATATATTATTAAAAAATATATAATAAATAAAGAATATAAAAATAATAAAATATATGTTAAAAGATAATTTTATTTATTACTATTACAATGTCATAAAAAATAATATTATTTAATTATTAATCTATGATATCTATATCAATGTGATGTAGAAACTATAATAATAACAACTACATTTAAGAGATCATTGTTAAAAAGGCCGTTATAAAAATTCATAAAATATTGACACCAAATAAATTTAAAAAATATTCATAAATAAAAAAGTCTATTTTTTTTCTTGATATAATTACTATACCGCAGTATCACAAATAATTTTAAGTGCAAGTTTATTTTGTACAACATCATAACTAGTGAATCTCAAAATTTTCTAAAAAACATAAACAAAACATTTGGATTTGGTAAGACATTTCTTTTTCAAGTATTGTAAACTATTAGAAATTTTACATTAAAATTTTGTAAATAATTCACATTGACCTTGTAGTTGACTAAAACTTGCAAATGTTTCTAATGACTAAAACTTGCAAATGTTTCTAATAATTTATGTGATAAATTTTATATTAAATGGGAATTCTTCTATGCGTTCAAACAACACTAGCTTATTTTTTCTTCATCATTAAAGAATGATCATTGAATATGATATCTATAAATTAAATTAAATTAAATTAATATATTGTGTGGCAAAAAATACATATGGGTTCATTTATTTTAATTTTTTTTTTGAAAAATAATGCCTCTTCAAAATTAATTTATAATTTAGGGATTAGAAATACTTAAAATTTTTTATATATATAAATAATTAAATTTGAGATACGTAAACAAAAATTTTAGAAATTAAAATTTATTAATTTAAAAATAATTATATATAAATAATTTGATGGATCTATTTTGAAATTTCTAAACTTTTCAAAAACTGTTTTGTACTTCATTTTATGAACTGATTTATTTTGATAGAAGACATAAACATTTAACAGTCACATGTGCAAATTAATATTGCATGTCTTTGTAACTAATGAAAAAAAAATATATTGTTTAACAAAAATAAATGTTAAAGACTGCTTTGTATATTTTAAAACTTTGAAGATTAAAGTATCAAATTTAAAAAATTGCTAGCATTTAAGTATTTTTTTTTTACTTTTTTGTCTACAGACATGAGGTATCATGTTTAAACTAAATGGTGTCTTCTGCATCCTCTGGATACTGCTACACATGTTTTTGATGGTGTTGGGAAATAGGATCCTGAAAGTAACATTTTTGTCATTTTCTCACAATAATTAGTAAATCAATCTATTTGTAATTAGGGAATTATTCTTTTGTGTTTTGGGTCATAAAAAAAATTCTCCAGGCTTTAGGAGTTAAGGGTCCTTTTATTTGGTATTTTTTTTTTCCCGTATTCATGTGTTCAAGTTCTAGTTATAGTCTTATAGATAAGTCTTCATAACATAATTACAAATATATATTAAATGAATCTCAATATATTAAAAACAAAATAAGTTTTCGAAAAAAACGTATAAATTTATATTACCTAATAATACCTTTAATAAAGTTATCCAAAATATTTTTAAGTCATATGCGAAATAATATGAAAATGTATTAAATAATATAACAATTTATTTTCAATATTTTTTATTTTATTAAAAATTAATTGAATTTTTTTATAAGATTTTTTATAGCAAAAATTAGTTCATATACATGTTCAATAACTCTTACAATGCACAAAAGTAAATTGGAATTTATAATTTATAACCTGTTAAGCTAAAATTATGTGGGAGAACAAAATTTGAAATATAGGAAGCAATTTGTGTGAAAAAAAAAATTCACGTAAGAATATCAATGCAATTAATTTTACAAATTTTCAGTGAGATGAACACAAATATCATTTATCAATTTATTTGCCTTAAAAGTATAACAAAATTTGCGTAAGCTTATCACCGAATTTAGCATATGCTGTTAGCTACTTATAATACGTATGTATGTATCAGGTGTAAGAGAAATTTAGAAATGTAAATGAAATTTAAATGTAGGAGAAATTTAGGTTTTATGGCACCTTTTTAAAACTAGAACGTGTTATATATAGTAAACAAGATATTTTCTCCTTTTGTCTTTTGTAATTTGTAAATATAGCATGAATTCTGATTCAACTTTAAAATATAGTAAGGAGGTCTATGTCTAGTCTTTATTATAATTATAGTGAAATTTTATTATATCAATTGCTAAGATTACAAACACCAATTTAAAGATAAAGGTAAAAACAAACGAACCAAACCTATTTTATTTTAAGAAAAAAACGAAGCCACAATTCTGAATTTCAAAACAAAAATAAAATAAAATATCAAGACCAAACAAAACCAATGAGAGACTAAAAGCTTAAGTTGAAACCGTAAAATTTAGATAAACGGTATATGATAAATTGCGGAAATATGTATAATGACATTAAAATTAGGTGTACCAACTTAAGTTTGTCCTGTAACATTCTACTATACAAAATTTTACACTAATATCATAAATTAGAAATGGTAAAATATTACGAACTCTAAAAAAACATATATATATATATATATATATATATAATTTAACTAGGAGCTTTGAATAAAGGATAAATAAAACAAAACAGAAATTGTGTCACACTCGAAATGTTGAAAATAGAAAGCATGATATAGAAAAACAAGTATATATATATATATATATATATATATATATATATATATATATATATATATTATTTTTAGACATCGTAATATCTCACAACCTCAGTTTTATAACTATAGCATAAGACTCTGCGTAGTAAAATATTACAAGGGAAGGAAAAAGTGGCTAAAAGAGACTTATATAGATTGGGCATTGGGCCTAATATGAGTTTGATTTAACCGATTTAATCTGTCGACCCAATTTTGAGCCAAAATATTTAAAATTAATATTTTTATTCGTATTTTAAATATTTTTACTTTTTTAAATTATAAAATTTAATTTCTTAATTTTTTTTGTTTTATAATTAATTTATTAGTTAATTATTTATTAAGTTACAGGATTTTACAATAACAATTCATGAATTTACGAATTGATTTTTTTTTCGATAAATGACAAAATAATTCAAATAGAAAGTATTTGATATCTGTAAATATAATATAATGGTAACATGATATGTAAAATTAATATTTTAATACTAAATAAATTAGTTGCAATATACACATTTATATAATTTATATGCACATGTATAGGATTACGTTCATGTAAATATATACTTTTTTTGGAAAGCCAATTATATTAGTCTTTTATGATTCTTTTGCTTTATTTACTAATTTTTATCAGAATTATTTATCATTTACTTTACCAATTACATATTAGCACCATTTAAATTAAATGAAAAAGTGTAAGACTTTGACTAATCAAATTAAATAGTCGATACAATGAATTAATTATAATTGGTAAAAAAAACTATTAAACACCAATATAATATAGTGAATGATCTATAACTTGCAAAATAAAAATATTAAATATAGTTTAGTGAAATGAACAAATTGAAATTAGTATAGAAAATTGAATAAAACACTTCAAATAACTTTTATATAGATGGAATTTAATTTCTTCTTTTTAAATAGGACAAAATATCAAAACTACTTGATTAAAAAAATATAAAGCCTAAAATATAACAGATAATAAAGATATTATAAAATATAAAGAAGAAGCTAAAAGAAAATAGAATATAAAATATTATTTATATATTCTAAAAGAGTAAAAGAAAAACTAAAGAATTATTTAAAAAAATAAAAAATATAAAGACTATTAAATAGTAATAGAAACGCAATGTTATATAGAAACATAAATCACGTATTTAATGTGATTAATTTCACCTCAAATCATATACTTGGTTTTTGTGTTTTATATAGTTAGAAGGGTTCTCATTTTTAATAAATATGGTTAATACTTGGTTTGATTAGTAGGGGGGTGCATAATAATTTAAAAAAAAACTTGGTCTTAGCATATTCACTACCTTTTTTCTGTATGGATAATTGTAAAAATGGATAAGTAAATGTTATTAAAGTCAATATGCAATATTTATAAAAATAGAAACGTGAACAACATAATTTTTATATAGTAAAGAGTTAAACACCAAAGTGATCCCTAAGATTCACAAAATGCACCGATTTAGTCCCTGACTTCCCAATTGCACTAATTAAGTCCTCCAGATTGAAAAAAATGCATCATCGTGGTCCCCCTAAAATTTTCCGTTCAAATTCCTTGCCGGCGGGAGTGACGTGGCTAAAGAGTGCCACGCTGGAGTGTGTAAAACGATGTCGTATTGGGTTTTGGCGCTAAATCCATTAATATACGACATCGTTTCAAGTAAGCATCTACAAAACTTTCAAACCCCCCTCTCGCACTATTCAAAGATCACTTCGTCTTCTTCACCTTCTGCGAACTGAAATCACCAAACCCTGGCATTCTAGAGTCCTAGCGTGGCTTTTCAGAGTGAAACAATCTGGAGTTCAGAGGAACCTGGTCATCGTTGGCTGAAGATCGGTGAAGGAAGGAGCAAAGATTCTGCGTGGAATCCCCTGTGACAGAGGTAAGGCATGCAGAATAGTAGATAGTTTTGTTCTGTTCTAGGTGGTAGTAACGTATCCATCATTATGGATTTTACTTGGAAAATTGGTGTAAATTGATGGGAAACCATGGATGCTATGTTAGTAGCTAGGGTTTTTTGCATTGGGTGGTGCGGGTAGGGGTTATCGGAATGCTCTATTTTCAAACCGAAATTATGGGCATTTATATAATGGCATAGTGACTGCAGTAGTTGTTAGTTAGAAAATTTGGAATATGATCTGTTGGTATTTGCTGATTCTATATTTTAGTAAAAATATTGTATATATATTTTTTTCGATACAGATGGAGAGGTTGCTGGATATAATGTTCCATCATGGGGGAACGTTTAAGAAGAATGTTGATGGAAAGTTATTTTACTCACCTGACAATAGAGCTTGCTTAGGTGATTTAAATGAGGATACACTTGATGTCTTCTTCGTCAGGAACTATTTCAAGGAGTTGGGTTATGACAAGGTAGTTGAGTGTTGGTGGCTGGTTCCGGAGAGGAGTTTGGAGGTTGGATTGAGAGCTCTGACTACTGATGATGAATTAAGGGAGATGTGCTTCCATGCACAGAGGAATGATGGTGTAGTGGATGTTTATTTCGAACATGGAGTTTCGACACCAGAACTGATGGAGGGGAAAGAAGCTGTTCTGTGTCTAGATTATATTCAAGAAGAGGAGCCTGGTGGTGACTTAAACAAGAAGAACACCCCTGAGGAGACCTTAAATGAGATACCACAAGACAAATCTGATACTGATCCAGTTCCTCCTACTCCAATCTCCACTCCAAACAGTCCAACTGCAATCCCAGTTCCTGCTAACACCCCCACCACAAGACCTATCCAAGATGACACCAAGTCCATGGCTGATCATCAGAAACCTATACTCCATCATATACCCAACCCAAAATTCACTACAAAGTCCAATACAACCCCAACTGTCAAGCAAAATCCAAAACCCAAGAAGAATCAGAAGCCCATGAAAACCCAACCAAAATCCAAGCCCAAGTTTACTTTAAAACCCAAGACAAAATTTAACCCACCTAAAAGACTAACAAGATCTCAAGGAAGGGGATTAAAGAGTGCTAACAAAGGGAAGCAAACTTCTTATGTGGATTTAACTGCAACCAGATCAAGCAGTGATGAAGGGAGTTCAAAGGATGACTCTTATGTCCCTGTGCAGGAGGCCACCTCTAGTAGTGATGATGAGTTGGTTACACAACCAATTAGGAAAGAGGTCAAGAAGGTTCAGAAGGCCTCAGCCATGGCCAAAGGAAAGGAAAAGATGTATAAAGACACTATTATGCAAGATGATGATGCAATTGTGGCAGAGTTATCTGATGTAGAGGTGGACCTTAGTTTTTTAGGAAGTCCAGGAGACAGATTAATGTATGATGCTCTTGACCCAGGTGCAGAATCTGATGGTGCTAACTCTTGGCACTCGGAGGAGATGAAGACTCCTCCTAATTTTGAAGATGAATTGGAATCTGATGGAGAATCGGATGAATTTCCAATCTTCCAGGAGGGCCAGAGATTTGGTGAGTTGCAAATGCAAGTGGGAATGAAGTTTAATACTAAGCAAGACTTCAGGGATGCTGTGCGAGAGTTTACCATTCAAGAGGGTAGGAGGATTAAGTTTGTGAAGAATGACAATGTGAGGTGTAGGGCAGTGTGCCAGGTAGAAGAGTGCAAATGGGTTGTTTACGCCTCAAGGAATCATGAGGACTCTTGCTGGCAAATCAAGACTTTTTATGATGATCATACATGTCCGAGAGAGAATTCTAATAGGGCTGCAAACAGAGCTTGGCTGGCAAGTAAGTTGGTCAAAAAGGTTAGAAAGTATCCCAACTTCAAGCAATGTCAGGCTGCAACCTACTTTAGGTCAAAGTGTGATCTCATTTTGCATAGGAATTCATTAGCACGAGTGGTGCGCGAAATTGTGAACAATACTTTTTCACAACTCTCATAATCCCCGGTCATGAACCCCAAAAACTTGGTAGCTCAATACCATGGCATTACACAACTTCGCACAACTAACCAGCAAGTGCACTGGGTCGTCCAAGTAATAAACCTTACGCGAGTAAGGGTCGATCCCACGGAGATTGTTAGTATTGAAGCAAGCTATGGTCATCTTGTAAATCCTAGTCAGGCAAACTCAAATAGTAATGGTGATGAACGAAAATAACACAAAAGTAAAGATAGAGATACTTATGTAATTCATTGGTAGGAACTTCAGATAAGCGCATGAAGATCCCTTCCCTTCCGTCTCTCTGCTTTCCTACTGTCTTCATCCAATCCTTCTTACTCCTTTCCATGGCAAGCTTAAGCAAGGGTTTCACCGTTGTCAGTGGCTACCTCCCATCCTCTCAGTGAAAGCGATTGCATATGCTTTGTCACAGCATAGCGGAATTCATCTGTCGGTTCTCAATCAGGCCGGAATAGAATCCAGTGATTCTTTTGTGTCTGTCACTAACGCCCCGCCCTCAGGAGTTTGAAGCATGTCACAGTCATTCAGTCATTGAATCCTACTCAGAACACCACAGACAAGGTTAGACCTTCCGGATTCTCTTGAATGCCGCCATCAGTTCTCGCCTATACCACGAAGACTCTGATCTCACGGAATGGTTGGCTCGTTTGTCAGACGAGCACTCGGTTGTCAGGCGATCAACCATGCATCGTGCAATCAGGAATCCAAGAGATATTCACTAGAGCCTTGATCGCTTGTAGAACAAGAGTGGTTGTCAGTCACCTTGTTCTTGGGTGAGAATGATGATGAGTGTCACGGATCATCACATTCATCAAGTTGAAGAACAAGTGATATCTTAGAACAAGAACAAGCGGAATTGAATGGAAGAACAATAGTAATTGCATTAATACTCGAGGTACAGCAGAGCTCCACACCTTAATCTATGGTGTGTAGAAACTCCACCGTTGAAAATACATAAGCATAAGGTCTAGGCATGGCCGAATGGCCAGCCTCCCAATAATCTAAGAACTAGATGTCCAAAGATGATCAAAGGATCTAAAACAATCCAAAGATCTAAAGATCGAAAGATTTTAAAATACAATAGTAAAAAGTCCTACTTATAGAAAACTAGTAGCCTAGGGTGTACAGAAATGAGTAAATGACATAAAAATCCACTTCCGGGCCCACTTGGTGTGTGCTTGGGCTGAGCAATGAAGCATTTTCGTGTAGAGACTCTTCTTGGAGTTAAACGCTAGCTTTTATGCCAGTTTGGGCGTTTAACTCCCATTTGGGTGCCAGTTCCGGCGTTTAACGCTGGAATTTCTGAGGCTGATTTGCCACGCCGGTTTGGGCCATCAAATCTTGAGCAAAGTATGGACTATCATATATTGCTGGAAAGCCCAGGATGTCTACTTTCCAACGCCGTTGAGAGCGCGCCAATTGGGCTTCTGTAGCTCCAGAAAATCCACTTTGAGTGCAGGGAGGTCAGAATCCAACAGCATCTGCAGTCCTTTTTAGTCTCTGAATCAGATTTTTGCTCAGGTCCCTCAATTTCAGCCAGAAAATACCTGAAATCACAGAAAAACACACAAACTCCTAGTAAAGTCCAGAAAAGTGAATTTTAACTAAAAACTAATAAAAATATACTAAAAACTAACTAGATCATACTAAAAACATACTAAAAACAATGCCAAAAAGCATACAAATTATCCGCTCATCACAACACCAAACTTAAATTGTTGCTTGTCCTCAAGCAACTAAAAATCAAATAAGATAAAAAGAAGAGAATATGCAATGAATCTCAAAAACATCTGTGAAGATCAGTATTAATTAGATGAGCGGGGCTTTTAGCTTTTTGCCTCTGAATAGTTTTGGCATCTCACTCTATCCTTTGTAATTCAGAATGGTTGGCTTCTTTAGGAACTTAGAATCCAGATAGTGTTAATGATTCTCCTAGTAAAGTATGATGATTCTTGAACATAGCTACTTATTGAGTCTTGGCTGTGGCCCAAAGCACTCTGTCTTCCAGTATTACCACCGGATACATACATGCCACAGACACATAATTGGGTGAACCTTTTCAGATTGTGACTCAGCTTTGCTAAAGTCTCCAATTAGAGGTGTCCAGGGTTCTTAAGCACACTCTTATTGCCTTGGATCACAACTTTATTTTTCTTTCTTCTCTTTTTTTTTTCGTTTTCTTTTCTTTTTCTCTTTTTTTTTCGATTTTTTTTTCATAGCTTTTTCTTGCTTCAAGAATCATTTTTATGATTTTTCAGATCCTCAGTAACATGTCTCCTTTTTCATCATTCTTTCAAGAGCCAACATTCATGAACCACAAATTCAAGAAACATATGCACTGTTTAAGCATACATTCAGAAAACAAAAATATTGCCACCACATCAAGATAATTAAACTGTTATAAAATTCAAAATTCATGCAATTCTTTCTTTTATCAATTAAGCACATTTTTATTTAAGAAAGGTGATGGATTCATAGGACATTCATAACTTTAAGGCATAGACACTAAGACACTAATGATCACAAGACACATACATGGATAAACATAAGCATAAAATTCGAAAAACAGAAGAATAAAGAACAAGGAAATCAAGGAACGGGTCCACCTTAGTGATGGTGGCTCTTCCTTGCTCTTGAAGATCCTATGGAGTGCTTGAGCTCCTCAATGTCTCTTCCTTGTCTTTGTTGCTCCTCCCTCATGATTCTTTGATCTTCTCTAATTTCATGAAGGATAATGGAGTGTTCTTGATGCTCCACCCTTAGTTGTCCCATATTGGAACTCAATTCTCCTAGGGAGGTGTTTAATTGCTCCCAATAGTCTTGTGGAGGAAAGTGCATCCCTTGAGGAATCTCAGGGATCTCATGATGAGTGGGATCTCTTGTGTGCTCCATCCTCTTCTTAGTGATGGGCTTGTCCTCATCAATGGGGGTGTCTCCCTCTATGTCAACTCCCACTGAATAACAGAGGTGACAAATGAGATGAGGAAAGGCTAACCTTGCCAAGGTAGAGGACTTGTCCGCCACCTTATAGAGTTCTTGGGCTATAACCTCATGAACCTCTATTTCTTCTCCAATCATGATGCTATGGATCATGATAGCCCGGTCTATGGTAACTTCGGACCGGTTGCTAGTGGGAATGATTGAGCGTTGTATGAACTCTAACCATCCTCTAGCCACGGGCTTGAGGTCATGCCTTCTTAATTGAACCGGCTTTCCTCTTGAATCTCTCTTCCATTGGGCGCCCTCTTCACATATGACTGTGAGGACTTGGTCCAACCTTTGATCAAAGTTGACCCTTCTAGTGTAAGGATGTTCATCTCCTTGCATCATAGGCAAGTTGAACGCCACCCTCACACTTTCCGGACTAAAATCCAAGTATTTTCCCCAAACCATAGTGTTCCGAGGGTTACCTGAAACTGTAGGTCGATCTCGGATGAGATCTTCTGTGTTGGTCGGAGCCGACGTGTCCGGCATGTGTACGGCGGCCGGAGCTGGTGTGTCCGACTTGTTGGACTTGGTGGTGGTGCTGATCCTTCGTCGCCGGAGGGTGGGGGGTACCTGCAAGGGACTCCGATGCTTAAGTTAGCAAGGGTATTGAGCAGGTATTGAGTAGAATCAGAGTATGAGTTATACCTGGGTGCTCCAGTGTATTTATAGTAGTTGGCCGTGATCTTCCCTGGATAAGATATTCTTATCTTATCTTATCTTTTGGGAGTTTTATCTCTATCTTTGTGGAACCGCCTTTCCTAGGCCTTTTCGGCCTTTAGGTTTTGGGCCGCGTTTCCTTTTGATGGGCCTTTTTAGCTTTATAGTCCGAGGTCCGACCTCAGGCGTGGGCCTTGGGACGAGGTCGGACCTTTCATGGATTTTGCCGAGTTTGGAGGAGCCCGGTCAGGGTATGAACAGTGCCCCTGCCCGAGTTCGTTCTTTTTGGGAGGTCGAGCTCGGGCATAGTAGTTTTTCAAAATTCGAAAATGGCCGTTCCTGCATTTATTGCATTTTACCGTTTCTCCTCGATTTCCGTTCGGGCTTTTGTGAAGGCATTATTTATTTGCCCCTTTCTTCCTTTTCTTCGTTTATTCTGTTCCCTTCCAGTTTTCTGAGTTTTCGCCATCTCTTTTTCGAGCACTGCTTTTTCTTTTCTCTTTGTTCTTCTTCCCCGAATCTTTCCGTGCGTTTTTCCGGGGTTTCCTCTGCGCCGCCGTTCCGTTCTCCTTGTTTCGGAGCTTGTCGTCCTCGTTTCTTTCTTCCAGGTTTGTTCCCCTCTTTTTTTCTTGTGCACATATGCTTCTGTTTCCTTTGTGTGGCTCTTTGTTTGTTTCTTTTTCTCTATGCTTGGGTTGCCCCGAAAAGAGGCGCCGCCAGTTGTTTGTACATGGGGGGGACTCTTTTTTGTTCTCTGGTATTTTGCTCCGGGTTGCTGTATTTTCTTCTAAGAGATCTTTGTTTTTTGCTTTGCTGAATGGGTTTTTGCTGTCTGCTTTTATGTGATTTTGCTTGCTGTTGTATCCTTCTTTGTAGGCAAGAATTTTATGTCTCGAAAGGTTCTTCAAGCGATGTCGACCAAGATTCCAAGTGGTCTTGGTTGGGTAGATCCTGTTCCTCTAAGAGTCCCTTCTGTGGTAGATTCTGAGTATTTAGCTAGGTTTCGTAGGCAATGTAGCATATGTGAAGATAGAGAGTCTGAGAGGGATTATGAACTAGTAGCCCCGGACTCCGAGGAGAGAGTGTGCTTCCCGCCCTTAGATAGTTCCGAGAAGCTCTTCTTTTATGCTTATGATTGCTTTTTCTCTAAGCTGAGTGTCCGACTTCCTTTTACCGACCTGGAGTCCGAGGTGTTATGGTCTTGTAACCTTGCCCCTACGCAGCTCCATCCAAATTCTTGGGCATTTTTAAAGCTGTTCCAACTTTTGTGTCAGTTTTTGGGTGTCTCTCCCTCTATTTCTCTTTTTTCCTATTTGTTTGTGTTGACGAAGCCGGGGTCGGGTGGAGGGAAGGTATCCTGGGTCTCTTTTAGGGCTAACCAGGGAAGAAAGTTTTGTACCCTGTATGATGAGTCCTTTCATGATTTTAAGAACTTTTATTTCAAGGTCCGGGCTACTGGAGACGTCCGACCTTTCTTTCTAGATGAGAATGGGGAGCCTTCTTTTCCTCTTTGTTGGCAGGAGAATGTAGTGTCTGTTAAGTATACCTTTGAGAGTCTAGATGAGGTGGAGCAGGCTTTTGTGGGTGTGGTGAGCAGTTTATGGGGTCGGGCACCTCACTTGGACACGAAGAAAATGTTGGGAGATCCAAGCCTTCTCCGTTCCGAGTTAGGTAGTTCCCGACCTCTTCCGAAATTCATCTTTTTAGTATTTTGGTTTTGCTTGTTTTTGGTAGAATTTCTGTTGTGGTAATCCTTTTTTTTATTTCTTGCAGAGATGTCTTCTCAGGCGGATTCCATGAAATTCCTTCGTCGGACGAAGAAGTCTGTGGCTGCTCGGAATATTGAGGCCGGGGAGGCTTCTGCCCGATCTTCTCCGCAGAAGACTACTGTGGGTGTTCAGACTCGGTCGAAGACTATTCCGACTCCCCAGTTCCGAGCTATAAGTCAGGATCCTCCGACCTCTGGGCCTGCTACTTCTTCTCCTCCTCCGTTCTCGGGTCCTCCTCCCAAGAAGCAGAAGACCTCTCAAGAGCTTGCCGGTTTCAATGATAAGGACTTTGATGCTCTTGGTTGGATTGAGCAGCATATTCTCCCCCAGGCCTTTATTTCTACTGATGATGTGTCTATGGAGCATCATTTTCAGTATATGGCGCGGAGCTGTGTCCGGATGGCTAGTCTTCATGCCGCTATTGCCCGGGAGTTCAAGAAATCCCCCATTGGTGCGACCAGCTCCCGACTTGAGAAGGCTCAGTCTGAGCTTGATAAGATTAGTCAACTGAAGGCTGCCAGGATTACTGAGCTGGAGGCCTCCTTGGAGAAAGAGAAAACTAAAGCTACCGCGGCTGTGGCGGCAGCGAAGACATCTGAGGAGATGGCGAAGGTGGCGGCGGAGAATTATACTCGGTTATATGCCGAGCTTGTGGAGACAAAGGAGTAGTTGCAATCTGCTCGGGATGATTTTTACGAGCTAGAAGGTCATGTGGCCAAGGGTATGGATGCTATGTTTGAGAATTTGAAGGCTCAGGTCCGAGTTCTTGCTCCCGACCTAGATCTGAGCTTATTCAGTACGGATAACGTCGTTGTGGAGGGAAAGATTGTTCCTGCTCCTACCGAGGATGAGGTTCCGATGTCCGACCCCAAAGTTCCGGTTGAGAACCCGACTTCACCTTTGGTCGGGGATGGATCTGGTGTGGAGGTTTCAAACCGGGATGACGTTGCTGTCGATGCAGTCCCGATATCTATGTTTCCTCCGCAGCCTGCTGTTGATGTGGAGTCCGGAAAGGACCTTGATCCTCTGTAATCTTTTTGGTGTTTTGCCCGGCCTGTGGGCTTTTTTGTTTTTGGATGCTTTGGACACCTTTTGCTTTATTTAGCTACTTGTAGTAACTTTATTATGCGGTGTTTTTGTTCGCGTTTTGACTTTTTGTTTCCGCTTTTGTGCTTTTTAGTTGTTTTCGGATAACAACTTTTTAGCTAGCGTTTTGAAACTTCCTTTGTTTTCGTTCTTTCGCTTGTACTTTTTAGTTGTTTTTTGTAAAGCAACTTTTTAGTAAGCGTTTTCTGGACTTCCTTTGATTTCGTTCTTTCGCTTTGTACTTTTTAGTTGTTTTTTGCAAAGCAACTTTTTAGTAAGCGTTTTCTGGACTTCCTTTGATTTCGTTCTTTCGCTTTGTACTTTTTAGTTGTTTTTAGCAAAGCAACTTTTTAGTAAGCGTTTTTCGAAATCTTGGTTCTTGCCGTTTTAAGGCTTCTTTCTTGGGTCCGAGCTTTTTCTCGAACCTCGGGTGCTCGAGTACCTCCTTTTTGTTGGGTCCGACTTTGTCGTTGGTCGGCTTTTTTAAGTTATTTCTGTAATCTCTTTTTATTTGGCTTTTCGAGCCATTTCAGAGTTACTTTATAACTTTCCCTTTGTTGGGTCCGACCTTGTCGTTTGTCGGCCTTCTAAGTTATTTTTGTAATCTCTTTTTATTTGGCCTTTTGAGCCTTTTCAGAGTTACTTTATAACTTCTCACATTAATTTGAACCTCGTCGCTTTATCTTTGCCGACCTCGTATGGTCTTTTGGCAAATGATTTTTTGCGTTTTGCCGAGCATAAATTAATGCGCCTTGGTGGGGTACTTTCTAGGATTTGTTTTATCATGAGGAAGAAGAAAAGAAAATAGAGAAATTTGATTAGTATTTAAAAAAGAAAGAATATTTACAGAGTGTTTACCCTTTGACTAGGTTGGGTGTCTTACTTAACCGGGTGTCTCATTAAAAAACCCTTGTAGGGAAAAAGAGTACACCTCGGGTTAAGTTTTTCTAGCTGTAGTACCGCCTTAGATTACAGGCGTGCCAGGCCCTGGGCAGCTCATTGCCTTCTAGGTCGGATACTTTGTAGTAGCCTGTCCCTAAGACTTCTGTTACCTTGTAGGGTCCTTTCCAATTTGCAGCTAGCTTTCCTTCTCCCGACTTTTGTGTTCCGATGTCATTTCGGATTAGAATCAGGTCGTGAATGGAGAAGCTTCGCTTTATTACTTTCTGATTGTATCTGAGGGCCGTTCGCCGTTTTAAGGCTTCTTCTCGGATTCGGGCTCTTTCTCGGACCTCGGGGAGGAGGTCGAGTTCTTCCCTTTGTGCCTGTGGGTTGCCTCCTTCGTTGTAGAAGATGACTCTGGGCGACCCTTCATCTATTTCGATAGGAATCATTGCCTCCATCCCGTAAGCTAGTCGGAATGGGGATTCTCCCGTTGTAGAGTGTGGGGTTGTCCGATATGCCCATAGTACCTGGGGGAGTTCCTCGGCCCATGCCCCTTTGGCCTCTTGGAGTCTTCGTTTTAGCCCGGCCAAGATGACTTTATTTGCAGCCTCTGCTTGTCCATTGGCTTGTGGGTGCTCGACTGATGTGAATTGCTGTTTGATTTTTAGTTCGGCCACCAAGTTCTGGAAACTTGTGTCCGTGAACTGTGTTCCATTGTCTGTTGTGATGGAGTAGGGGACTCCGAACCTTATGACAATGTTTTTGTATAGGAACTTGCGGCTTTTCTGAGCCGTAATGGTGGCTAAGGGTTCAGCTTCGATCCACTTTGTGAAGTAGTCGACCCCTACTATGAGGTATTTGACTTGCCCTGGTCCTTGTGGGAACGGGCCGAGTAGGTCGAGTCCCCATTTTGCGAAGGGCCATGGTGCGGTGATGCTGATAAGGTCTTCGGGTGGTGCCTTGTGAAAATTGGCGTGTTTTTGGCAGGGGGGCAAATTTTCACAAACTCCGTTGCGTCTCTTTGCAAGGTCGGCCAGTAGAACCCGGCTCTGACTACTTTCTTGGATAGTGCCCGAGCTCCGAGATGGTTCCCACACATGCCTCCGTGGACTTCTTCGAGGACGCTTTTTGTTTCTGAGGTTGGGACGCACCTAAGGAGGGGGTTTGAGAATCCTCTTCTGTATAATACGCCGTGAATTAGTGTATAATTCTGGGCGTCTTTCGTGAGTCTTTTAGCTTCCTTTCTTTCGGCGGGGAGAGTTCCCGACTTCAGGTAGTTGAGTATGGGGGTCATCCACCCTTGCTGTTGGTTGGATATATTTAGCGTTTCTTCCTCTCTTAGCACGGAGGGAGATTGTAAGGTTTCTTGGAGGAGACTTCTGTTGTTGCCTCCGGGCTTGGTGCTGGCGAGCTTTGAGAGGGCGTCTGCCCGGGCGTTTTGTCCCCGAGGTATGTGCTGGATTTGTATTTCTGAAAAGTGGCGCAATTGTGCCTGTGTTTGGTCCAGGTATTTTTTCATAGTTGGGTCTTTGGCCTGGTAGCTTCCATTTACTTGTGACGTGACGACCTGGGAGTCACTGAAGATTGTGATTTTCTGGGCTCCGACTTCTTCGGCTAGCTTTAGACCTGCTAGTAGGGCCTCGTATTCGGCTTGGTTGTTCGAAGCCCTGAACTCGAATTTTAGGGATAGTTCTATCCGCGTTCCTTGGTCGCTTTCGAGTATAACACCGGCTCCGCTTCCTGTTTTGTTTGAGGACCCGTCGACATACAGGTTCCATGAGAGTGGGGTTCCAGGGGTCTCAGTGTATTCTGCGATGAAGTCGGCTAGATACTGAGATTTTATGGCAGTCCGGGCTTCATAGTGGAGGTCGAACTCGGATAGTTCCACCGCCCATTGTAGGATCCGTCCTGCCAGGTCTGTTTTTTGTAGGATGTGTCTCATGGGTTGGTTTGTCCGGACTTTGATGGTGTGGGCTTGAAAGTAGGGACGGAGCCTCCGAGCTGTGAACACTAGGGCGTAGGCGAATTTTTCTATTTTCTGATAGTTTAATTCGGCCCCTTGTAGTGCCTTGCTTACAAAGTATATGGGGTGTTGTCCTTGGTCATTTTCTCGTATTAATGCTGAAGCGACTGCTCGATGTCCGACCGAGAGGTATAGTACGAGCTCTTCCCCTTTTAAAGGTCGGGTTAGGATTGGTGGCTGCCCGAGGAATTCCTTGAACTCTTGAAAGGCTTTTTCGCACTCCGGGGTCCTCGAGAAGGGTTTCCCTTTCTTTAGGAGTGAGTAGAGAGGTAGTGATTTTATCGCTGATCCTGCCAAGAATCTTGATAGGGCGGCCAGCCTTCCATTCAGTTGTTGTACTTCTTTGACACACGTTGGGCTCTTCATATTGAGTATCGCTTGGCATTTGTCTGGATTCGCTTCGATGCCCCTTTGAGTCAGCATGAAGCCTAGGAACTTTCCGGCTTCTGCGGCGAAGGTGCACTTCGTCGGGTTAAGTCTCATGTTGTGTTTTCTGAGGGTGCTGAAGACACTGGCGAGGTCAGTCAGCAAGTTTCTGTCTTCTTGTGTCTTTACCAGCATGTCGTCGACGTACACCTCCAGTTGTAGTTCGATGTGCTCTGAGAACACTTTGTTCATTAGCCTCTGGTAGGTTGCCCCTGCGTTCTTCAGCCCGAAGGGCATTACTACGTAGCAGCAGTTTGCCCTTGGGGTTATGAACGAGGTCTTTTCTTGGTCGGGTCCGTACATCGGGATTTGATTGTATCCCGAGTATGCGTCCATGAAGGAGAGATATCTATAGCCTGAGGCTGCGTCTACTAGGGCGTCGATGTTTGGTAGTGGATATGGGTCTTTGGGGCAGGCTTTGTTGAGATCCGTGTAGTCGACGCACATCCTCCATTTTCCGTTGGGCTTTTTTACCAGGACCACGTTTGCGAGCCATAGGGGGTATTTTACTTCCCGAATGAACCCTGCATCTAGTAGTGCTTGTACCTGTTCTTCTATTGCTTGCATGCGTTCGGGTCCGAGCTTCCTGCGTCTTTGTTGGACAGGTCGGGATCCCGGGTACACTGATAGCTTATGGCACATCAGGTCGGGGCTTATGCCTGGCATGTCGGAGGCTTTCCAGGCGAAGAGGTCGGAGTTTTCTTTTAGGAGGGTTATGAGTTCCTCTTTTAGGCTTGCTTCGAGGTTTGCTCCTATGTTTGTTACTTTTTCAGATGTGTTCCCGATCTGGACTCTCTCGGTTTCTCCCTCTGGTTGTGGCCGAAGATCTTCTCGGGCTTGAACTCGTCCGAGTTCTATTGTGTTGATCTCTTTTCCTTTTAGGCTCAGGCTTTCGTTGTAACATCGCCGTGCTAGTTTTTGGTCGCCTTTTAGGGTGGCGATTCCTTTTGCGGTAGGGAACTTCATACAGAGGTGTGGGGTCGAGACTATAGCTGCCAGTATATTTAGGGTTGGTCGCCCGATGAGGGCGTTGTATGCTGAAGTGACGTCGACTATAATGTAGTCGATGCTTAACGTTTTAGATTGCTCGCCTCTTCCAAAGGTAGTGTGTAGCGAGACGTATCCTAAGGGATGGATTGGGGTATCCCCTAGCCCAAATAGGTCGGTGGGATAGGCCTTTAGTTCTTTTTCTTCGAGTCTGAGCTTGTCGAAGGCTGTTTTGAACAGGATATCTGCTGAGCTTCCCTGGTCGATCAGGGTTCGATGTAAGTTGGCGTTTGCTAGGATAATGGTGATTACCATTGGATCGTCGTGCCCGGGTATTATCCCTTGAGCGTCTTCTCGGGTAAATGAGATAGGAGGTAACTCGGGTAGGGGACTGTCTTCTCAGACATGATAGACTTCTTTGAGGTGTCTTTTTCGCGAGGATCTGGATGTTCCTCCGCCTGCAAAACCTCCATTTATCATGTGAACGTGCCTCTCAGGGGTTCGCGGGATTTGTTCGGCCCGATCTTCGTTATCTCCCCGCCTTCTCTTCTTGGTCTCTTCTCCTTTCTCTGCTATGTATCTGTCGAGTTTTCCTTCTCTGGCTAGCTTTTCTATAACATTTTTTAGGTCAAAGCAGTCGTTAGTAGAATGACCGTAGAGCTTGTGGTATTCACAGTATTCGGACCGATCTCTCCCCGCTCTCTTGTGTTTTAGAGGTCGGGGCGGTGGGATTTTTTCGGTGTGGCATACTTCTCTGTAGACGTCTACTAGGGAAATTCGGAGGGGAGTGTAGCTATGGTACTTCCGTGGCTTGTCCGAGTTGGATTCTTCTTTCTTTTTCTGTTCCCGATCTCGATCTCGGAGCGGGTAGGTTGATTCCTTCCTAGAAGAGTCTCTTAGCTGGGAGGTTTCCTCCATGTTGATATATTTTTCTGCCCGTTCCTGCACCTCGTATAGGGAGGTCGGGTATCGTTTGGATAGGGATTGGCTAAACGGTCCCTCCTTTAGGCCGTTTGCTAGTCCCATGATGGCTGCTTCAGTGGGCAAGTGTTGTATGTCCAGGCAGGCTTTGTTGAATCGCTCCATGTATTCTCGGAGAGTTTCTTGGTTGCTTTGTTTGATCCCGAGTAGACTAGGGGCATGTTTTGCCTTGTCCTTTTGAATGGAGAACCTTGTTAGGAATTTTTTGGTTAGGTCTTCGAAGCTGGTGATTGATCTTGGTGGCAGGTTGTCGAACCACTTCATGGCTGACTTGGTGAGAGTGGTGGGGAAGGCTTTGCACCGAATCGCGTCGGAGGCGTCGACTAGGTACATTCTGCTTCTGAAGTTGCTGAGGTGGTGACTTGGATCGGTGGTGCCGTCGTAGAGATCCATATCGGGTGGTTTAAAGTTTCGCGGTACCTTCTCCTTCATGATCTCTTGCGTGAAGGGATCATGGTTGCCTTCGGGGGTGGGGCCGCGATCTGTCCGATCTTTCAGGTTGGCCTCTATTTTCCGCAGTTTTTCTTCTAATTCTCTGCGCTTGCGAGCCTCCCTTCTTAGATCTTGTTCAGTTTCTTTTTGCTTCTTTATGTCCTCTTCGAGTTGTTTCAGTCGGTTTTGTTGTGCCCGGACTGCTTCTAGAATTTCCGAGCTCTTTTCTTTTTCGGGATTTTGTGGGTCTTTGTTTGGGAGTGATGTCTTTGGGCGATTCTGTTTGTTTCCTCCTGGAGTGCGTGGTGATAGAGGGCTGTCCGGTCGTTCTCCGGTGTCAACTTCCTCCTCTTGTTTTGATGCAGCGTGGTCATTGTTGAGAGGGTCGTCTGCCATGGTAGAGGGATGACTTCCAGGTCCCCGGCAACGGCGCCAATGTTCCGAGGGTTACCTGAAACTGTAGGTCGATCTCGGATGAGATCTTCTGTGTTGGTCGGAGCCGACGTGTCTGGCATGTGTACGGCGGCCGGAGCTGGTGTGTCCGACTTGTTGGACTTGGTGGTGGTGCTGATCCTTCGTCGCCGGAGGGTGGGGGGTACCTGCAAGGGACTCCGATGCTTAAGTTAGCAAGGGTATTGAGCAGGTATTGAGTAGAATCAGAGTATGAGTTATACCTGGGTGCTCCAGTGTATTTATAGTAGTTGGCCGTGATCTTCCCTGGATAAGATATTCTTATCTTATCTTATCTTTTGGGAGTTTTATCTCTATCTTTGTGGAACCGCCTTTCCTAGGCCTTTTCGGCCTTTAGGTTTTGGGCCGCGTTTCCTTTTGATGGGCCTTTTTAGCTTTATAGTCCGAGGTCCGACCTCAGGCGTGGGCCTTGGGACGAGGTCGGACCTTTCATGGATTTCGCCGAGTTTGGAGGAGCCCGGTCAGGGTATGAACACATAGTAAGATAATTCTTTGGATTCGGGTTCACACTTTGGTCATGGTTCTTGGTGATCCATGCATTGGCATAGAACTCTTGAACCATCAAGATTCCGACTTGTTGAATGGGGTTGGTAAGAACTTCCCAACCTCTTCTTCGGATCTCATGTCGGATCTCCGGATATTCACCCTTTTTGAGTGAAAAAGGGACCTCGGGGATCACCTTCTTCAAGGCCACAACTTCATAGAAATGGTCTTGATGCACCCTTGAGATGAATCTCTCCATCTCCCATGACTCGGAGGTGGAAGCCTTTGCCTTCCCTTTCCTCTTTCTAGAGGTTTCTCCGGCCTTGGATGCCATAAATGGTTATGGAAAAACAAAAAGCAATGCTTTTGCCACACCAAACTTAAAATGTTTGCTCGTCCTCGAGCAAAAGAAGAAAGAATAGAGTAGAAGAAGAAGAAAAGAGGGGAAAGGGAATGGCTTAATTTTCGGCCAAGAAGGGGAGAAGTGGTGTTTAAGGTGTGTGAAAATGAAGGAGTGAAGGAGGGTTTATATAGGAGAGGGGGAAGGGTAGGGTTCGGCCATTTGAGGGTGGGTTTGGGTGGGAAAGTGGTTTGAATTTGAATGGTGAGGTAGGTGGGGTTTTATGAAGGATGAAGGTGAGTGGTGAAGAAGAGAGAGAGTGGTAGGGTAGGTGGGGATCCTGTGGGGTCCACAGATCCTGAGGTGTCAAGGAAAAGTCATCCCTGCACCAAATGGCATTCAAAATCACGTTTTGTGCCATTTCTGGCGTTAAACGCCGGGCTGGTGCCCATTTCTGGCGTTTAACGCCAGCATCTTGCCATTTTCTGGCGTTTAACGCCAGTCTGGTGCCCCTTTCTGGCGTTAAACGCCCAGAATGGTGCCAGACTGGGCGTTAAACGCCCACCAGCTAACCTCACTGGCGTTTAAACGCCAGTGGGTGCATCCTCCAGGGTGTGCTGTTTTTCTTCCTGTTTTTCATTCTGTTTTTGCTTTTTTCATGGATTTTGTGACTTCTTATGATCATCAACCTACAAAAGACATAAAATAACAAAAGAAAATAGTTAATTATAAAACATTGGGTTGCCTCCCAACAAGTGCTTCTTTAATGTCATTAGCTTGACAGAGGACTCTCATGGAGCCTCAGAAATGCTCAGAACCGTGTTGGAACCTCCCAACACCAAACTTAGAGTTTGAATGTGGGGGTTCAACACCAAACTTAGAGTTTGGTTGTGGCCTCCCAACACCAAACTTAGAGTTTGACTGTGGGGGCTCTGTTTGGCTCTGTTTTGAGAGAAGCTCTTCATGCTTCCTCTCCATGATGACAGAGGGATACCCTTGGGCCTTAAACACCAAGGATTCTTCATTCACTTGAATGATCAACTCTCCTCTATCAACATCAATCACAGCCTTTGCTGTGGCTAGGAAGGGTCTGCCAAGGATGATGGATTCAACCATGCACTTCCCAGTCTCTAGGACTATGAAATCAGTAGGGATGTAATGGTCTTCAACCTTTACCAGAACATCCTCTACAAGTCCATAGGCTTGTTTTCTTGAGTTGTCTGCCATCTCTAGTGAGATTTTTGCAGCTTGCACCTCAAAGATCCCTAATTTCTCCATTACAGAGAGGGGCATGAGGTTTACACTTGATCCTAAGTCACACAAGGCCTTCTTGAAGGTCATGGTGCCTATGGTACAAGGTATAGAAAACTTCCCAGGATCCTGCCTTTTTTGAGGCAGTTTCTGCCTAGACAAGTCATTCAATTCCTTGGTGAGCAAAGGGGATTCATCCTCCCAAGTCTCATTTCCAAATAACTTGTCATTCAGCTTCATGATTGCTCCAAGGCATTTGGCATCTTGCTCTTCAGTGACATACTCATCCTCTTCAGAGGAAGAATACTCATCAGAGCTCATGAATGGCAGAAGTAAGTCCAATGGAATCTCTATGGTCTCAGTTTGAGCCTCAGATTCCCATGGTTCCTTATTGGAGGCCAGTGGACGTCTAGTGAGGTCTTCCTCAGTGGCGTTCACTGCCTCTTCTTCCTCCCAGAATTCGGCCATGGTGATGGCCTTGCACTCTCCTTTTGGATTTTCTTCAGTATTGCTTGGGAGATTACTAGGAGGGAGTTCAGTAATTTTCTTGCTCAGCTGACCCACTTGTCCTTCCAAATTTCTGATGGAGGACCTTGTTTCAGTCATGAAACTTTGAGTGATTTTGATTAGATCAGAGACCATGGTAGCTAAGTCAGAGGTATTCTGCTTAGAGCTCTCTGTCTGTTGCTGAGAAGATGATGGAAAAGGTTTGCTATTGCTAAACCTGTTTCTTCCACCATTATTGTTATTGAAACCTTGTTGAGGTCTCTGTTGATCCTTCCATGAAAGATTTGGATAATTCCTCCATGAAGGATTGTAGGTGTTTCCATAGGGTTCTCCCATGTAATTCACCTCTTCCATTGAAGGGTTCTCAGGATCATAAGCTTCTTCCTCAGATGAAGCTTCCTTAGTACTGCTTGGTGCATTTTGCATTCCAGACAGACTTTGAGAAATCATATTGACTTGTTGAGTCAATATTTTGTTCTGAGCCAGTATGGCATTCAGAGTGTCAATCTCAAGAACTCCTTTCTTCTGACTAGTCCCATTGTTCACAGGAATTCGTTCAGAAGTGTACATGAATTGGTTATTTGCAACCATTTCAATCAGTTCTTGAGCCTCAGTAGGCGTCTTCTTCAGATGAAGAGATCCTCCAGAAGAGCTATCCAAGGACATCTTGGACAGTTCAGAGAGACCATCATAGAAAATACCTATGATGCTCCATTCAGAAAACATGTCAGAAGGACACTTTCTGATTAATTGTTTATATCTTTCCCAAGCTTCATAGAGGGATTCTCCTTCCTTCTGTCTGAAGGTTTGGACTTCCACTCTAAGCTTACTCAATTTTTGAGGTGGAAAGAACTTTGCCAAGAAGGCATTGACTAGCTTTTCCCAAGAGTCCAGGCTTTCTTTAGGTTGAGAGTCCAACCATGTTCTAGCTCTGTCTCTTACAGCAAAAGGGAATAGCATAAGTCTGTAGACCTCAGGGTCAACCCCATTAGTCTTAACAGTGTCACAGATTTGCAAGAATTCAGCTAAAAACTGATGAGGATCTTCCAATGGAAGTCCATGGAACTTGCAATTCTGTTGCATTAGAGAAACTAATTGAGGCTTAAGCTCAAAGTTGTTTGCTCCAATGGCAGGGATAGAGATGCTTCTCCCATAGAAGTCGGGAGTAGGTGCAGTAAAGTCACCCAGCACCTTCCTTGCATTGTTGGCATTGTTGTTGTTTTCGGCTGCCATGAGTTCTTCTCCCTTGAAGAATGCGGTCAGGTCCTCTAAAGAGAGTTGTGCTTTGGCTTCTCTTAGCTTTCTCTTCAAGGTCCTTTCAGGTTCAGGATCAGCTTCAACAAGAATGCCTTTGTCTTTGCTCCTGCTCATATGAAAGAGAAGGGAACAAGAAAATGTGGAATCCTCTATGTCACAGTATAGAGATTCCTTTAGGTGTCAGAGGAAAAGAAGAGTAGAAGACAGAAGTAGAAAATTCGAACTTATCAAAGGAGATGGAGTTTGAATTTTGCATTAAGGAATAGTGTTAGTCCATAAATAGAAGGATGTGAGAAGGAGGGAAGTAATTTTCGAAAATTAAGTGAAAAATTTTGAAAACATTTTTGAAAAACATTACTTAATTTTCGAAAATGAAAATGGAAAAGAAATCAAGTGATTTTTGAAAAAGATTTTGAAATTAGAAGTCAAAAAGATTTGATTGAAAACTATTTTGAAAAAGATGTGGTTAAGAAGATATGATTGATTTAAAAAAATGTGATTGAGAAGATATGATTTGAAAAACATTTTAAAAAGATTTGATTTTAAAAGTTAATGACTTGCCTAACAAGAAAAGATATGATTCAAACATTAAACCTTTCTCAACGGAAAAGGTAACATACTTGAAATGTTGAATCAAATCATTAATTGATAGTAAGTATCTTTAAAAATAGAAAGAAATTGATTTTGAAAAAGATTTGATTGGAAAATTGATTTGAAAAAGATTTGATTTTGAAAGGATTTTGAAAACTAAAAAAAATTTGATTTGAAAACAAAATCTTCCCCTCTAGCCATCCTGGCGTTAAACGCCCAGAATGGTATCCATTCTGGCGTTTAACGCCCAAACTACTACCCTTTTGGGCGTTAAACGCCCAGCCAGGCACCATGGCTGGCGTTTAAACGCCAGTCTGTCTTCTTCACTGGGCATTTTGAACGCCCAACTTTTTCTGTGCAATTCCTCTGCTGTATGTTCTGAATCTTCAATTCTCTGTATTATTGACTTGAAAAGACACAAATTACAAATATTTTTGGATTTTTAATAATAAGGAAAAATCAAAATGCAACAAGAATCAAATAACAATGCATGCAAGACACCAAACTTAGCAGTTTGTATATTACTGACATTAACAAAATGAAAATGCAAATGAGACACACAAAACACTCAAGTCAATAGAATTCAAAGATCAGAGCAAGTAAATCATCAAGAACATCTTGAAGATCACTAAGACATATGAATGAATGCATGCAATTGACACCAAACTTAAGATGAGACACTAGACTCAAACAAGAAATATTTTTTTGATTTTATGATTTTTTTCAATTTTTTTTTTGTGTTTTTCGAAAATTAAGTGGAAAAAGGTATCAAAATTCTTAATGAGAATTCCAGGAATCAGTGCAATGCTAGTCTAAGACTCCGGTCCAGGAATTAGACATGGCTTCACAGCCAGCCAAGCTTTCAAAGAAAGCTTCGGTCCAAAACACTAGACATGGCCAAAGGCCAGCCAAGCCTTAGCAGATCACTGCTCCAAAAGCAAGATTGATAAGAAATCAACAAGCTCTTGTGATGATAAGTTGAAACCTCGGTCCAATGAAATTAGACATGGCTTCTCAGCCAGCCAGATTTCAACAAATCATCATGAAACTCTAGAATTCATCTTCAAGAATTTCGAAAAAAATAAATACCTAATCTAAGCAACAAGATGAACCGTCAGTTGTCCAAACTTGAACAATCCCTGGCAATAACGCCAAAAACTTGGTGTTGTTGCCGGATCTTGGCACTGATGTTACCAAAAGCTTGCTCAAAACTAGAACAATCCCCGGCAACGGCGCCAAAAACTTGGTGCGCGAAATTGTGAACAATACTTTTTCACAACTCTCATAATCCCCGGTCATGAACCCCAAAAACTTGGTAGCTCAATACCATGGCATTACACAACTTCGCACAACTAACCAGCAAGTGCACTGGGTCGTCCAAGTAATAAACCTTACGCGAGTAAGGGTCGATCCCACGGAGATTGTTAGTATTGAAGCAAGCTATGGTCATCTTGTAAATCTTAGTCAGGCAAACTCAAATAGTAATGGTGATGAACGAAAATAACACAAAAGTAAAGATAGAGATACTTATGTAATTCATTGGTAGGAACTTCAGATAAGCGCATGAAGATGCCTTCCCTTCCGTCTCTCTGCTTTCCTACTGTCTTCATCCAATCCTTCTTACTCCTTTCCATGGCAAGCTTAAGCAAGGGTTTCACCGTTGTCAGTGGCTACCTCCCATCCTCTCAGTGAAAGCGATTGCATATGCTCTGTCACAGCATAGCGGAATTCATCTGTCGGTTCTCAATCAGGCCGAAATAGAATCCAGTGATTCTTTTGCGTCTGTCACTAACGCCCCGCCCTCAGGAGTTTGAAGCACATCACAGTCATTCAGTCATTGAATCCTACTCAGAACACCACAGACAAGGTTAGACCTTCCGGATTCTCTTGAATGCCGCCATCAGTTCTCGCCTATACCACGAAGACTCTGATCTCACGGAATGGTTGGCTCGTTTGTCAGACGAGCACTCGGTTGTCAGGCGATCAACCATGCATCGTGCAATCAGGAATCCAAGAGATATTCACTAGAGCCTTGATCGCTTGTAGAACAAGAGTGGTTGTCAGTCACCTTGTTCTTGGGTGAGAATGATGATGAGTGTCACGGATCATCACATTCATCAAGTTGAAGAACAAGTGATATCTTAGAACAAGAACAAGCGGAATTGAATGGAAGAACAATAGTAATTGCATTAATACTCGAGGTACAGCAGAGCTCCACACCTTAATCTATGGTGTGTAGAAACTCCACCGTTGAAAATACATAAGCATAAGGTCTAGGCATGGCCGAATGGCCAGCCTCCCAATGATCTAAGAACTAGATGTCCAAAGATGATCAAAGGATCTAAAACAATCCAAAGATCTAAAGATCGAAAGATTTTAAAATACAATAGTAAAAGGTCCTACTTATAGAAAACTAGTAGCCTAGGGTGTACAGAAATGAGTAAATGACATAAAAATCCACTTCCGGGCCCACTTGGTGTGTGCTTGGGCTGAGCAATGAAGCATTTTCGTGTAGAGACTCTTCTTGGAGTTAAACGCCAGCTTTTATGCCAGTTTGGGCGTTTAACTCCCATTTGGGTGCCAGTTCCGGCGTTTAACGCTGGAATTTCTGAGGCTGATTTGCCACGCCGGTTTGGGCCATCAAATCTTGGGCAAAGTATGGACTATCATATATTGCTGGAAAGCCCAGGATGTCTACTTTCCAACGCCGTTGAGAGCGCGCCAATTGGGCTTCTGTAGCTCCAGAAAATCCACTTCGAGTGCAGGGAGGTCAGAATCCAACAGCATCTGCAGTCCTTTTTAGTCTCTGAATCAGATTTTTGCTCAGGTCCCTCAATTTCAGCCAGAAAATACCTGAAATCACAGAAAAACACACAAACTCCTAGTAAAGTCCAGAAAAGTGAATTTTAACTAAAAACTAATAAAAATATACTAAAAACTAACTAGATCATACTAAAAACATACTAAAAACAATGCCAAAAAGCATACAAATTATCCGCTCATCAACGAGCCTTGGCTGATGCAAGAAATGTTGTATACGAGGATTAAAAAGGCACAGTATGCCTTGTTAAGGGATTATGCTGAAACGCTGCTAAAGACCAATCCGGGATCCACTGTAAAGATTGGGGTTACTCCATTGCCTGACGGACAAGTAATGTTTGATAAAATATACATCTGCTTGAGTGGTTGCAAGAACGGGTTTAAAGCTGGGTGTAGACCTTTAATCGGCCTCGATGGAGCATTTCTAAAGACGCAGATTGGTGGACAGATATTATCAGCTGTCGCACAAGATGCAAATCACCACATTTATGTGGTTGCTTGGGCTATAGTCAACATTGAAAACAAGGAGAACTGGAAATGGTTTTTAGAGTTACTCCACGATGATTTAGGAGATTATAAGGCTAATGGGTGGTGTTTCATATCTGATATGCAGAAGTTAGACAGTTTATATTGTAACTAAAATGTATATCTGTTTATTGTTTAAACTATTTGATTCTATGTTTTATTTGGTATAGACAATTGTAACTTGCTGATTTCACTTGTTATGTACATTATGTTATTTGTTTAGTTATTTAGGTTGTCTGAATATTTAGGGTCTTTGGTTATTTAAGTAGTTTGATTATTTAGGTGGTTTGCTGATTTAGTCAGATTGGTAATTGATTATTTAGGGTGGTTGGTTATTGATTAATTAGGGTGATTTGTTATTGATGTTTGGTTATTTTGGTTTCTTGGTGTCTGATATATCTTTCCATCAATTGCAGGGGTTGATTTCGGCTGTGGAGGAGGTCATGCCACAGGTCCACTATCGTTTCTGTGTTTGGCACCTGTGGCGAAACTTCAACAAACAGTGGAAGGATCTTGAGTTACGGAGACTCCTTTGGGATGCTGCAAGGTCAACCACTTTCCAAGATTTTATAGGCAACATGGACAAGATCAAAAGAGTCAGTGAGGAAGCATGGACATACCTTAACAAGTGGCCTAGGCATTCATGGATGAAGTCTCAATTTAGCCATAGGCCAAAGCTGGATAATATATGCAACAACGCATGTGAGGTCTTCAACGCCAGGATCAAAGAGGCTAGGAGCAAGCCAATCATCACACTGCTTGAAGAGGTAAGGATGTTCGTTATGAGGTCCATTGCAAAGAACAAGATAAAGTTGAACAACCACGTTGGAAAACTTCCTCCAGTTATTCAGAGCCGGTTAGAAAAGGTAAGGAAAGAGTCAAAGATGTGGGTTCCTATATGGACTGGGGATGAAGCCTATGAGAAGTTTGAGATCCATGGACAACCAACAAACATGGTTGTTGATCTAGGCAAAAGACTTTGCACCTGCCAGTTCTGGATGTTAACAGGTAATTTTTGTTACATTTACATGATATTTATTTTCATTCTATTTATTTTCATTTGGTTTATCATCAGATTCATTTTAGGGTGTTTTTACCTGAACTATTAATTGACATGGTCTGGAATTGACATGGTCTGGAATTGAATTGCCTTTTATTTGGTGTGCTGTAGGCATTTCCTGTGTTCATGCATGTGCTGCTCTTGCACGGGTGAACAAGAGACCAGAGGATTTCTGTCACCCCTTGGTCACAATGGATTCATACAGGAAGACCTATGAACATTACATCAATCCTCTCCCGGGTCAATCCATGTGGGAAAAATCAGCATATAGTCAGCCCCAGGCTCCAAATATCAAACGGAAACCAGGAAAGCTCACAACCAAAAGAAGAAAGGACGCTGATGAGGGTACTAGTCTAAACAAGAAAGCTAAGCAGACTGTTACCCTAAAGAGACAGCCCAAGCCATTCACATGCACATATTGTTGTGTAAAGGGCCACACCAAGAGGGGATGCAAACAGAAGAGAGCTGATGAGCTTGCTGCTGCTCTTGCGACTGCAGCAGCTGCTGTGGCAGCTTCCAAGGCCAAAGCTACTCATACTGGGAGTACACCTGCAACTGAATCAAGCAACACTACCAATCCGGCACCTCCAGCAGCTGACATTTCACCACCAGTGTCTGCATCGCAAGCTGAAGAGGTTGAATTGTCCCAACCAAGCTATGGTGGAACACAAGATGAGGTATAAAAGATCCCAAAATATTTGTTGTTTACTTCCTAAATTTAACTCCCTTTTTCACACTAACTCATACAACTTATTACACTTTACGCAGGCACCACCACACCAACAACAAGGCCACCTAAATTGCCAACCAAACGGAGGACCTCACCACAACCAGTAACTACTTCTGTCGATCCCATGCAAGGAGCAAGTGCAGCCACATCTTCAAGGTTGGCAAGGTTCATGAAGTTTGTTCCAACATCACAGTTCAAGGCACCAAGGAAGAAAAACCATTGATTTTGGATGTTCTAGCAGCTGATTTAACAAAATACATGGGATTTGGGCATTGATTGATATTTTGGATTTTTTGTTATTTTGGATTTAACAATATACATGGAATTTATTATTTTGGCTAGACTGTATGGTTTATTTTGGTTTTCTGGTAGTAGATAGTTTAACAGAGTTTATCCTCAAAGGTAGCTGTTTCAGTATGTTTATCTTTATGTCATCAACTGTAACTGTGTTACATTGATTATTGTCTTGTTTATAATCTACAACTACTATTATCAACTTCCTCTTCTGTTTATTTAGTTTAGATTCTATTTGGTTTATATCTATCTACAAATAACACACCAATAAGCTAAACAATTTCAATCCATTCATTAACAGCTTTCAAGCACAGTTCTTACATTTTTACCATCACAACTAAAACAAGTTCTTAAATCTTTACCATCACAACTAAAACAACAACGAACATAGAAAAAAACAGCAATCCTAACATCTGCATCATATATTTCTGAGTCTTTAACTCAGCCTCCAAATTGCCAATCCTCAAAGCAAGACTGACGCTCACTTCTTCATTGTTGTATGCAGCAGTATCTTCCAAATATCCTTTATCATCTTCTACAATGTCTGCCCATCGAAAGAACCCACACCATCTTCTTCCACTACTGTGAACATGAAATTTAACAGTCACCATCAAAATAGCCAACAATAAATCTTCAGAAAACACTCACGTTGAAATTTGGGCATCCAAAGAAGGGCTTATTTGGGTGGGTTTCCGTTCCAAACCATCGGAGCACAGGTCGTTGCCCACACCCACACCGCTCTGGTACTCGCGTGCCTCTACTCTGACTTGGCCTCCTTGTGGTTGATTGATGAGCGGATAATTTATACGCTTTTTGGCATTGTTTTCATATAGTTTTTAGTAAGTTTGAGCTACTTTTAGGGATGTTTTCATTAGTTTTTATGTTAAATTCACATTTCTGGACTTTACTATGAGTTTGTGTGTTTTTCTGTGATTTCAGGTAAATTCTGACTGAAATTGAGGGATTTGAGCAAAACTCTGAAGAAGGCTAACAAAAGGACTGCTGATGCTGTTGGATTCTGACCTCCCTGCACTCAAAATGGATTTTCTGGAGCTACAGAACTCCAATTGGCGCGCTCTCAACGGCGTTGGAAAGTAGACATCCAGAGCTTTCCAGCAATATATAATAGTCCATACTTTATTCGAAGAATGACGACGTAACTTGGCGTTGAACGCCAAGTACACGCTGCTGTCTGGAGTAAAACGCCAGAAAAACGTCATGATCCGGAGTTGAACGCCCAAAACACGCCATAACCTGAAGTTTGACGCCAAGAAATGCCTCTACACGTGAATTCATCAAGCTCAGCCCAAGCACACACCAAGTGGGCCCCGGAAGTGGATTTATGCATCAATGACTTACTCATGTAAACCCTAGAAGCTAGTCTAGTATATATAGGACATTTATCTATTGTATTAGACATCTTTTGACCACTTTAAGTCTTTCATTATTCGGTCACTTGATCATGGAGAGGGCTGGCCATTCGGCCATGCCTGAACCTTTTGCTTATGTATTTTCAACGGTGGAGTTTCTGCACACCATAGATTAAGGGTGTGGAGCTCTGCTGTACCTCAAGTATTAATGAAATTCTATCTTCTTTTATTCAATTCTCTTTTATTCTTATTCCAAGATATTCATTCGTACCCAAGAACATGATGAATGTGATGAGTCAGATTACCCTCATTATCATTCTCAATTATGAACGCGCGTGATTGACAACCACTTACGTTCTACATGCAACAGAGCTTGAATGCATATCTCTTAGATTCCCCAACAGAATCTTCGTGGTATAAGTTAGATAGTTGGCGGCATTCATCTGGATCCGGAAAGTCCAACCTTGTCTGTGGTGTTCCGAGTAGGATCCTGGGAGTCCGGAAAGTCCAACCTTGTCTGTGGTGTTCCGAGTAGGATTCCGATCATGAGTGACCGTGACGTGCTTCAAACTTTAACCTGCTGGGCGTTGGTGACAGACGCAAAAGAGGGATTCTATTCCAGTAGGAGCGGGAACCAACCGGTGATTAGCCGTACTGTGACAGAGTGCGTTAGCATAGTTTTCACTGCGAGGATGGGATGTAGCCATCAGCCATGGGTGATGCCTCCAGACTGGTTAGCTGTGCGAGTGACAGCCGCACAGGTTATTTCCCCGTGAGGAATGAAAGTAGCCACAGTTGATGGTGAACCCCAATACAAAGCTTGCCATGGAAAGGAGTAAGAAGGATTGAGTAGAAGCAATGGAAGAGCAGGCGTCCTTGAGCCATGCAGCAGCTGTATATACTTAAAAGATACCTCTACTAATGAATCTGCATAAGTGTTCTATCCCTTTTATTATTTATTTCTTTTTATTATTCCTATCCTCAAACCCATAAATAATGTTTAATTTGCCTAACTGAGATTTACAAGGTGACCATAGCTTGCTTCATACCAACAATCTCTGTGGATTCGACCCTTACTCACGTAAGGTTATTACTTGGACGACCCAGTACACTTGCTGGTTAGTTGAACGAGATTGTGAAGGAAATAAACAATGCCCTCAGAGTATAAATCCAATTACAAAAAAAAAAGGAATCACAATTTCGTCCACCAAGTTTTTGGCGCCGTTGCCGGGGAACAATCAATTTCGAACAAAAATTCAAACAATTGTTTCCAACCCACAATGGTGCCAAGTTTTTAATCCGGCAACAACACCAAGTTTTTGGCGCCGTTGCCGGGGATTGTTCGAGTATGGACAACTGACGGTTCATCTTGTTGCTCAGATTAGGTAATTTTCTTTTCAAAAATCTTTTTCAAAATTTTTCTTTTATTTTTCGTTTTTCCAAAAATGTTTTTCGAAAAAAATCAATAAAAATAAAAAAAAAATTAGAAAATCATAAAAATCAAAAATATTTTGTGTTTCTTGTTTGAGTCTTGTGTTAATTTTTAAGTTTGGTGTCAAGTGCATGCTTTTAAAATTTTTCTTGCATTGTTTTCGAAAATTCATGCATTCATAGTGTTCTTCATGATCTTCAAGTTGTTCTTGACAAGTCCTCTTGTTTGATCTTGATGATTTCTTGTTTTGTGTCTTTTGTTGTTTTTCATGTGCATTTTTGCATTCATAATTTTCATGCATTAAAGATTTCTAAGTTTGGTGTCTTGCATGTTTTCTTTGCATCAAAAATTTTTCAAAATTATGTTCTTGATGTTCATCATGATCTTCATAGTGTTCTTGGTGTTCATCTTGACATTCATAGCATTCTTGCATGCATCTTGTGTCTTGATCCAAAATTTTCATGTTTTGGGTCATTTTTGTGTTTTTCATTCAATATTTAAAAATCAAAAATATCTTTTCCTTATTTTCCTCTAAAATTTCGAAATTTTGGGTTGACTTGGTCAAAAATTTTTAAAAATTAGTTGTTTCTTACAAGTCAAGTCAAAATTTCAATTTTAAAAATCTTATCTTTTCAAAATCTTTTTCAAAAATCATATCTTTTTCATTTTTTTAGCATTTTCGAAAATTTCAAAAATATTTTTCAAAATATTTTCAAAATCTTTTTCTTATCTTTTTATCAAATTTTCGAAAATTAGCTAACAATTAATGTGATTGGTTCAAAAATTTGAAGTTTGTTACTTTCTTGTTAAGAAAGGTTCAATCTTTAAATTCTAGAATCTTATCTTGTAGTTTCTTGTTAGTTAAGTAATTTTTAAAAATTAAATCTTTTTTTTCAAATATCTTTTTCAAATATATCTTTTTATCTTTTATCTTATCTTTTTCAAAAATTTTATCTTTTTCAAAATTTGATTTCAAAATATCTTATCTAACCTCCTATCTTCTTATCTTTTTCAAAATTTGATTTCAAATCTTTTTCAATCAACTAACTAACTCCTTGTTTGTTTCTTATCTTTTTCAAAACCACCTAACTACTTTTCCCTCTCTAAATTTTCGAAAATTCTCCCCCTCTTTTTCAAAAATTCTTTTTAATTATTTTAAATTCTAATTTTAATCTCATCTCATCTTTAATTTTCGAAAATCACTAACCATTTTTTCAAAATTATTTTCGAAAATTTCTTTCTCTTCTCTTATTCTATTTAATTATTTAACTACTAACACTTCTCTTCACCTCTCTTCATCCGAATTCTTCTTCATCCTTCTTCATTCTTCTACCTCTTTCTTCTTCTACTAACCTGAGGGAATCTCTATACTGTGACATAGAGGATTCCTTTTTCTTTTCTTGTTTTCTTCTCTTTCTTATGAGCAGGAACAAGGAAAAGGGCACTCTTGTTGAAGTTGATCCAGAACCTGAAAGGACTCTGAAGAGAAAATTAAGAGAAGCTAAATTACAACAATCCAGAAGCAACCTTTCAGAAATTTTCGAACAAGAGAAGGAGATGGCCGAAAATAATAATAATAATAATGCAAGGAGAATGCTTGGTGACTTCACAAAGCCAACATCCAAATTTGATGGAAGAAGCATCTCCATTCCTGCCATTGGAGCCAATAACTTTGAGCTTAAGCCTCAACTAGTTGCTTTGATGCAACAAAACTGCAAGTTTTATGGACTTCCATCTGAAGATCCTTATCAGTTCTTAACTGAATTCTTGCAAGTCTGTGATACTGTAAAGACGAATGGAGTTGATCCTGAAGTCTACAGACTCATGCTTTTCCCTTTTACTGTAAGAGACAGAGCTAGAATATGGTTGGATTCACAACCTAAGGATAGCCTGGACTCCTGGGATAAGCTGGTCACTGCCTTCTTAGATAAATTCTTTCCTCCTCAAAAGCTGAGCAAGCTGAGAGTGGATGTTCAAACTTTCAAACAAAAAGATGGTGAATCTCTCTATGAAGCTTGGGAAAGATACAAGCAGCTGACCAAGAGATGTCCATCTGACATGTTTTCAGAATGGACCCTATTAGATATATTCTATTATGGTCTCTCTGAATTTTCGAAAATGTCACTGGACCATTCTGCAGGTGGATCTATTCACCTGAAGAAAACGCCTGAAGAGGCTCAAGAACTCATTGACATGGTTGCAAACAACCAGTTCATGTATACCTCTGAGAGGAATTCCGTGAATAATGGGGTCCCTCAGAAGAAGGGAGTTCTTGAAATTGATGCTCTGAATGCCATACTGGCTCAGAACAAAGTGTTGACTCAACAGGTCAACATGATCTCTCAAAATCTGAATGGATTGCAACATGCATCCAACAGTACTAGAGAGGTAGCTTCTGAAGAAGCTTATGATCCTGAGAACCCTGCCATGGCAGAGGTTAATTATCTGGGTGAACCATATGGAAATACCTATAACCCATCATGGAGAAATCATCCAAATTTCTCCTGGAAGGATCAACAAAAACCTCAACAAGGTTTTAACAATGGTGGACGCAATAGGCTGAATAATAGTAAGCCATATCCATCATCTTCTCAGCAACAGACAGAGAACTCTGAACAAAATAATTCTAATTTAGCTAATATAGTCTCTGATCTGTCAAAGGCCACCTTCAGTTTCATGAATGAAACAAGATCCTCCATTAGAAATTTGGAGGCACAAGTAGGCCAGCTGAGTAAGAAAGTTATTGAAACTCCTCCCAGTATTCTCCCAAGTAATACAGAAGAGAATCCAAAAGGAGAGTGCAAAGCCATTGACTTAGTCAACATGGCCGAAAGCACAAAGGAGGAGGAGGACGAAAATCCTAGTGAGAAAGAACTCCTGGGACGTCCTCCAAGCAAGAAGGAGCTTCCTAATAAGGATCCTGAGGAATCTGAGGCTCACACAGAGACCATAGAGATTCCACTAAATCTCCTTCTGCCATTCATGAGCTCTGACTATTATTCATCCTCTGAGGAGGATGAAGATGTGACTAGTGAGCAAGTTGCTCAATATCTAGGAGCTATCATGAAACTGAATGCCAAGCTGTTTGGTAATGAGACTTTGGAAAGTAAACCTCCCTTGCTCATTAATGAATTAGAAACTTGGATTCAGGAAACTCTACCTCAAAAGAAACAAGATCCTGGCAAGTTCTTAATACCTTGCACTATTGGCACCATGAGCTTTGAAAAAGCTCTGTGTGATCTTAGGTCAGGGATAAACCTTATGCCACTCTCTGTAATGGAGAAGCTAAGAATCATTGAGGTACAACCTGCCTTGTTCTCATTACAATTGGCAGATAAATCCATAAGACAAGCTCATGGGATAGTAGAGGACGTGCTTATAAAAGTTGAAAACTTTTACATCCCTGCTGATTTCATAGTCCTAGATACTAGGAAGAAAGATGATGAATGCATCATCCTAGGAAGACCTTTCCTAGCCACAGCAGAAGCTGTGATAGATGTCAACAGAGGAGAGCTAGTCCTTCAATTAAATGGGGAATACCTTGTGTTTCAAGCACATGGCCATCCCTCTGTGACAAAAGAGAGTAAGCATGAAGAGCTTCTCTCAGTTCAAGGTCAAGAAGAGCCCACACAGTCAAACTCTAAGTTTGGTGTTGTGAAGCCACAACCAAACTCTAAGTTTGGTGTTCAAGCCCCATATCCAAACTCTAAGTTTGGTGTTGGGACTAGACAACATTGACTTGATTGCTCTGTGGCTCCATGAGAGCCACTGTCAAGCTATTGACATTAAAGAAGCGCTTGTTGGGAGGCAACCCAATTTTATTTATCTAATTTTATTTTATTTTGTTTCTTTGTTATTTTTGTGTTTAATTAGGTACATGATCATGAGGAGTCACGAAAAAATCAAAAAAAATTAAAAACAGAGTCAAAAACAGAAGAAAAAAATTTTTCACCCTGGAGGACGCACGGGCCGGCGTTCAGCGCCCAGAAGATGCATCTGGCGGGCGTTCAACGCCAGAACAGAGCATCTTCCTGGCGCTGAACGCCCAAAACAAGCAACATCCTGGCGTTTAACGCCAGGATGCGCACGCAGAGGACAATCTGGCGCTGAACGCCAGAAACAAGCTTGAAACTGGCGTTCAACGCCAGAATCAAGCATCACATGGGCGTTTAACGCCCAGAACATGCACCAATGGGCGTTTGAACGCCAGAATGGTGCATGAAGGCAATTTACACGCCTATAGGGTGAAGGAATGGTATTTCTTTTCACCTCAGGATCTGTGGACCCCACAGGATTCCCACCTCAGGTTCTGTGGACCCCACAGGATCCCCACCTCAGGATCTGTGGACCCCACAGGATCCCCACCTACCTTTTCTTTTAATCCTATTCACACTCTCCTAATCCCAATCTCATTTTCAATGTCACCCTTCCCAAAAACCTTCACCAATCACATCAATTCCTCTTCCCAATTACCCCATTCACCATTCACATCAACCTCCTTTTCCCCATAAATCCCACCTACCTCCATTACATTCAAATTCAATTTCCCACCCTTTCCCACCCAAAATGGCCGAAACCCAACTCCCCTCTCCCTATAAATACCTCTCCTTTCTTCTTCATTTTCACACAACACAAACCCCTTCTTCTCTCCTATAGCCGAACCCCTCTTCTCCCTCTCTACTCAAATTCTCTTCTTCTTCTTCTACTCTTCTTTTCTTCTTTGCTCGAGGACGAGCAAAATTTTAAGTTTGGTGTGGTAAAAAGCCTAAGCTTTTTATTTTTCATTCACCATCAATGGCACCCAAGACCGGAGTTTCCTCAAGAAAAGGAAAAGGGAAGGCAAAAGCTTCCACTTCCGAATCATGGGAGAAGGAGAGATTCATCTCCAAGAGCCACCAAGACCACTTCTATGATGTTGTGGCAAAGAAGAAGGTGATCCCCGAGGTCCCCTTCAAGCTCAAAAAGAATGAGTATCCGGAAATCCGACATGAGATCCAAAGAAGAGGGTGGGAAGTCATAACCAACCCCATGCAACAAGTCGGAATATTGATGGTTCAAGAGTTCTATGCTAATGCATGGATCACTAGGAACCATGATCAAAGTATGAACCCGAATCCAAAGAACTATCTCACAATGGTTCGGGGGAAATACTTAGATTTCAGTCCGGAAAATGTGAGATTGGCGTTTCATCTACCCATGATGCAAGGTGATAAACGCCCCTACACAAGAAGGGTCAACTTCAATCAAAGGTTGGACCAAGTCCTAATGGACATTTGTGTGGAAGGCGCCCAATGGAGAGTAGACTCCAAAGGCAAACCGGTCCAACTAAGAAGACTGGACCTCAAGCCTATAGCTAGAGGATGGTTGGAGTTCATCCAAAGATCCATCATCCCTACAAGCAACCGATCTGAAGTTACTGTGGATCGGGCCATCATGATTCATAGCATCATGATTGGAGAGGAAGTAGAGGTTCATGAAGTCATAGCCAATGAACTCTACAAAATAGCTGACAAGCCTTCATACATGGCACGGCTAGCCTTCCCCCACCTCATATGCCATCTATGTTATTCAGCCGGAGTTATCATAGATGGAGATGTCTCCATTGAAGAAGACAAGCCCATCACCAAGAAAAGGATGGAGCAAACAAGAGAAGTTCTTCACGGCCCTCAAGAAGAACATGAGGAAGTTCATCATCAACAAATACCTCAAGGAATGCACTTTCCTCCCAACAACTATTGGGAGCAACTTAGCACCTCTTTAGAAGACTTGAGTCATAATGTTGAACAACTAAGGGTGGAACACCATGAACACGCCCTCACTCTACAAGAAATAAGAGAAGATCAAAGAGCAATGAGGGAGGAGCAACAAAGGCAAGGAAGGGACATAGAAGAGTTGAAGAACATCATTGGTCCTTCAAGAAGAAGACGCCACTAGAGGTGGATTCATTCCTTGTTCTTTATTTTCTTTCTGTTTTCGGTTTTTAAGTGTTATGTTTATCTATGTTTTTGTGTCTCTACTTCATGATCATTAGTGTGTAACCAGGCCTTAAAGCTATGAATAAAATCCATTAGTCTTTCACCCCTCTTAAAAGAAAAATGTTTTAATTCAAAAGAACAAGAAGTACATAATTTTCGAAATTATTAGTGAATTTAATTTAATTATATTGATGTGGTGGCAATAATTTTTGTTTTCTGAATGAATGCTTGAACAGTGCATATTTTTTGATCTTGTTGTTTATGAGTGTTAAAATTGTTGGCTCTTGAAAGAATGATGAACAAAGAGAAATGTTATTGATGAACTGAAAAATTCATGAATTGATTCTTGAAGCAAGAAAAAGCAGAAAAAAAAAGTGGCGAAAAAAAAAATAAAATAGAAAGAAAAAGCAAGCAGAAAAAGCCAATAGCCCTTAAAACCAAAAGGCAAGGGTAGCAAGGATCCAAGGCTTTGAGCATCAATGGATAGGAGGGCCCAAGGAAATAAAATCCAGGCCTAAGCGGCTAAATCAAGTTGTCCCTAACCATGTGCTTGTGTCATGAAGGTCCAAGTGAAAAGCTTGAGACTGAGTGGTTAAAGTCGTGATCCAAAGCAAAAGAGTGTGCTTAAGAGCTCTGGACACCACTAACTGGGGACTTTAGCAAAGCTGAGTCACAATCTGAAAAGGTTCACCCAGTTATGTGTCTGTGGCATTTGTGTATCCGGTGGTAATACTGGAAGACAAAGTGCTTAGGGCCACAGCCAAGACTCATAAAGTAGCTGTGTTCAAGAATCAACATGCCTAACTAGGAAAGTCAATAACACTATCTGAAATTCTAAGTTCCTAGAGAAGCCAATCACTCTAAACTTCAAAGGAAAAAGTGAGATGCCAAAACTGTTCAGAAGCAAAAAGCTACAAGTCCCGCTCATCTAATTAAATTAATATTCATTGATATTTTGGACTTTATAGTATATTCTCTTCTTTTTATCCTGTTTGATTTTCAGTTGCTTGGGGACAAGCAACAATTTAAGTTTGGTGTTGTGATGAGCGGATAATTTATACGCTTTTTGGCATTGTTTTCATATAGTTTTTAGTAAGTTTGAGCTACTTTTAGGGATGTTTTCATTAGTTTTTATGTTAAATTCACATTTCTGGACTTTACTATGAGTTTGTGTGTTTTTCTGTGATTTCAGGTAAATTCTGACTGAAATTGAGGGATTTGAGCAAAACTCTGAAGAAGGCTAACAAAAGGACTGCTGATGCTGTTGGATTCTGACCTCCCTGCACTCGAAATGGATTTTCTGGAGCTACAGAACTCCAATTGGCGCGCTCTCAACGGCGTTGGAAAGTAGACATCCAGAGCTTTCCAGCAATATATAATAGTCCATACTTTATTCGAAGAATGACGACGTAACTTGGCGTTGAACGCCAAGTACACGCTGCTGTCTGGAGTAAAACGCCAGAAAAACGTCATGATCCGGAGTTGAACGCCCAAAACACGCCATAACCTGAAGTTTGACGCCAAGAAATGCCTCTACACGTGAATTCATCAAGCTCAGCCCAAGCACACACCAAGTGGGCCCCGGAAGTGGATTTATGCATCAATGACTTACTCATGTAAACCCTAGAAGCTAGTCTAGTATATATAGGACATTTATCTATTGTATTAGACATCTTTTGACCACTTTAAGTCTTTCATTATTCGGTCACTTGATCATGGAGAGGGCTGGCCATTCGGCCATGCCTGAACCTTTTGCTTATGTATTTTCAACGGTGGAGTTTCTGCACACCATAGATTAAGGGTGTGGAGCTCTGCTGTACCTCAAGTATTAATGAAATTCTATCTTCTTTTATTCAATTCTCTTTTATTCTTATTCCAAGATATTCATTCGTACCCAAGAACATGATGAATGTGATGAGTCAGATTACCCTCATTATCATTCTCAATTATGAACGCGCGTGATTGACAACCACTTACGTTCTACATGCAACAGAGCTTGAATGCATATCTCTTAGATTCCCCAACAGAATCTTCGTGGTATAAGTTAGATAGTTGGCGGCATTCATCTGGATCCGGAAAGTCCAACCTTGTCTGTGGTGTTCCGAGTAGGATCCTGGGAGTCCGGAAAGTCCAACCTTGTCTGTGGTGTTCCGAGTAGGATTCCGATCATGAGTGACCGTGACGTGCTTCAAACTTTAACCTGCTGGGCGTTGGTGACAGACGCAAAAGAGGGATTCTATTCCAGTAGGAGCGGGAACCAACCGGTGATTAGCCGTACTGTGACAGAGTGCGTTAGCATAGTTTTCACTGCGAGGATGGGATGTAGCCATCAGCCATGGGTGATGCCTCCAGACTGGTTAGCTGTGCGAGTGACAGCCGCACAGGTTATTTCCCCGTGAGGAATGAAAGTAGCCACAGTTGATGGTGAACCCCAATACAAAGCTTGCCATGGAAAGGAGTAAGAAGGATTGAGTAGAAGCAATGGAAGAGCAGGCGTCCTTGAGCCATGCAGCAGCTGTATATACTTAAAAGATACCTCTACTAATGAATCTGCATAAGTGTTCTATCCCTTTTATTATTTATTTCTTTTTATTATTCCTATCCTCAAACCCATAAATAATGTTTAATTTGCCTGACTGAGATTTACAAGGTGACCATAGCTTGCTTCATACCAACAATCTCTGTGGATTCGACCCTTACTCACGTAAGGTTATTACTTGGACGACCCAGTACACTTGCTGGTTAGTTGAACGAGATTGTGAAGGAAATAAACAATGCCCTCAGAGTATAAATCCAATTACAAAAAAAAAAGGGAATCACAATTTCGTCCACCATTGATCGCATAGAACTTCCCTCTCCTTCATCTGCACGTCCAACCATCCTCTAACCAGCAAAGCAATGGGTACGAGAATGAGCAGGGAAGAAGAAGAAGAAGAAGAAGAAGAAGAAGAAGAAGAAGAAGAAGAAGAAGAAGAACATGTGCTGCGCTACTTCTGAGTTAGGGTTTAAAAAGGGATTAGGGACCACATTGGTGCATAAAGTTTCATTTGCCACATCAACCAACCGTTACACAGTCCAGCATGGCACTCTTTAGCCACGTTACTCCCGCTGGCAAGGAATCTGAACGGAAAATTTTAAGGGGACCACGATGATGCATTTTTTTCAATCTGCAGGACTTAATTAGTGCAATTGGGAAGTCAGGGACTAAATCGGTGCATTTTGTGAATCTCAGGGACCACTTTGGTGTTTATCTCTATAGTAAAAGTATGGTATAATAGAAATGCTCAAAGTAAAGTATACTGTGATGTTTTAAAATAATAAAGATATAGACACAAATTAACATGAGTATATAGACATAAAAGATACTCAATTTTTTATCTTGTTTGGTAACTTAGACACAACAGAATATACAACTCAAAATTTTACTAAAATATCAATTTTATCCCCATCATTCTTCTCTATTACTAATTTTTTTAATAAAGGGATAATAGAAGAGAAAAAAATCAGAGATGTTCTTTCTGAAAAGGATGAACGACGTTGCCAGAGAGAGGATGTGGAGGGAAGAACCGTCGAAGCTTAAAGCCGCCGGCGAATCTGGATGACGATGGATCTGGACTCCCCGTAACCCGAACCCTTCGAGAGAGAAGGAAGAGCAGAAGCAACTGTTCTTGATGGAGGAGCAATAGAAATTGACAGCAAAAAAAAATGAACACAGAATATTCATCTGATCTACATAATAAAATTAATTGCAAAACCAGAACATTTATCTACATAATCCCATAACTAGACAAGATTTACGTTATATATTCTAAAAAAATTTAAAAATAAAGAAGCACAAGAAGATAGAACAAAATTTAACAGTCAAACTAAACTCAAATAACCAAATCTGTGTTCAAATATTATTATCTAAAAAAGAAAAAACCCTTGAAGTAACGTTGAAATAGATAGAACAATGGGCACTTGCAGCACTCACATTGACGGCGAGTCCGAAACGGTGAGGGAGGGGGCGATGCGGTGAGATCCGTGACAAGGAGGGAAGGAGGCACGGCGAGATGCTGAAGCGCAGAGGCAAGAGGCAGAAGAAAGATAACACAATGGTGAGAGCAGAGGTTAAATCGACGGAATTCTAAGTGAGGGATGCGGCTAGCAATGGCGGTAAGGAGATTGAGAAAGGTCGGAGGCGAGACAGTGGTCTGACTTCTAAGAGAGAGAAGAAGAAGAAAAAAAATGAAAGAAAGAAAGAAAGAAAGAAGGAAGAAGATCTGGAAAGAAGAAGAAGGGGGTTAAGGCACTGACAGAAGAAAAGAGAAGGGCAAAGGATTTGGATAAATCTAGAATTTTCAAAAAAATATTAATGATAAATTTATCTAAAATTTTAGTTTAATTTATGTCTCAGGATAAAAATTCGTGTCTTATGATTTAAAAAAAACACAAAATATACGTATTTTATGTACTTTTATATGTAGCTGTGTTTTTTTTTTTTTTTTTGTGTCTCACAAAATAAATAACACACATATTTTTGTGTCCATATTTTTGATAAACAGAAACACTAAACAAATACTACCTAACTCCATACGGGTTGACACTGCTTAAGTAGTAATTTTTTCCTTAATGGAATTATGATTTTTAAGGTTTAAAGTTTAAGATTTAAAAAAATATTTGTTTAGAGTTTTAGATTATCAATACGTCAAAATATTTTTTTGCCATTAAAAATTGTCATCAATTTACTCCAGTAGTTTTTTCATGTCTGTCGTGAACTTTGCATTAGATGTGTATGGATAAATCAAGATTCACGCTCACATTTTGTGGCTAGACTGAGTTCTTTATGCTAATATAGTTGTATTAAAGAAAATTTAATTTAAAGTAACTATTAACACAATCTGGACGAGTAAATTTATTGGCTACTTATTAAAGAGAAAAAAACTGTATTATATTGGACAAATGAAGAGCTCACATGTTGGGATTAGATTAATATAAATACCTTTTAGAAATACTATCATGGTGATGTTACCTAATAATGATGCTTCTTATTAACATAAATACTGAAGGATATTTATTAAGGTCAAGGATAATAAAGTTACAATATTATTTTTTTTTTATAATATATTGGATATGTCTAGAATGAACGAGATAATACTCAATTTGGTCCCTGAATTTACACGCAAGTCTCAATTTAGTCCTTAAAGTTTCAATTGCCTCTATTTGGTCTCTAAACTTTGTGAACATAACTCATGTTAGTCCTTGAAACAAGTTTCAACGTACAAACGTTAATGGAACACTGTCGTGACAGCCAGATGTCACACTAAACTTTGTAAAATGATGTCGTTTTGGTTTTGGTACTCAAATAACCCAAAAACAACATCCTAAATGGTGTTTATTAAAATTTTACCTAACAAAATAAGTAATACAAAGTCGTTTTTGAGCTATTTAAATATCAAAACCAAAATTGCATCATTTTACAAGTTTTAACGTGACATGTGATAGTCTATAACAGCGCTCTATTAACGTTTTTATACTAAAAATGGTCTCAGGGACTAATATGAGGCATGTTTATAAACTTCGGGGACTAAATAGAAGCAATTGAAACCTCAAGGACTAAATTGAGACTCGCGTGTAAGTTCAGGGACCAAATTGAGTATTATCTCAAAATGAACTCAACAATTACGTGTTTATTAAATGAGCCACACTTATATAGACTATTAAATTTTATTAGATGAAAATCAAAGGCTAATATAAAAAAAGAACATTGATGGACTCTAACAAATATAGAATACCCTAATACATAAATAAATATTTTAAATGGCAATACTTAATACACAATATTTTAAATAGCAACAAAATCTTTTATTCTTAAATAATTAAATATAAAATATATAAATATAAAATATATGAGTATTTTTTATTTATTAAAATTAATTATTATGCAAAATTTTTTATAATATTAAAAAATTATATTAAAATAATATTTTAAACTGTAACATAAAAATATAAAATAATTAAAATTTTATTTTATATTAATTGACAAATAATTAAATTATTATATTTAAAATTAATTAATAAACTACTTTTATTAAAGATTTTATTATATAATATAATTTTTTATTTTTCTTAATTTTTTAAAAAAATAGAATAAATAATATAATTTTAAATACATACCTAAATAAAAGGTTAATATTTTTATGTATTATATATAATCTTTTAAATAAATTTTACTTTTACAAATATATAAAATAAAAAATTATATTATATAATAATATATTTAACAAATTTATTAGTTAATAAATTTTAAATATAATAATTCAATTATTTGTCAAGTAATATAAAATAAATTTTAATTATTTTATATTTTATGTTGTCATTTTAATATTATAAAAAAATTTGTATAATAATTAATATTAATGAATAAAAAAACTTATATCCTTTTATATTTATTTATTTTATATAATAAAATATGTGGTAATCTTCATATATATATATATATATATATATATATATATATATATATATATATATATATATATATATATATATATATATATATATAGGGATGGCAAAACGGGTTGAATTCGTCGAGCTGATTTGCCAAACTTGCTAAAAAGGTGGATTGGGTTAGAATTTAAAACCTGTAAAATTAAAAATATTTGTCAAACCCACAAAATTTTTTTTATAATATTAAAAAATTATATTAAAATGATGAGGCCTGCTACACATACAAGTCTTTTTGACTTACAAGTCTTACAAGTTGGTACAATCCTAACAAAAAACACGCATTACACTCCCACATTTAAGAGTAAATAAACGCACGTTATTCAACCACTTCCTGTTTCCAAAGCGCGTTACTCACCATGCATTATAAATGACTCTTCTTCTTCTTCCTCTATGAAAACGAGTTTCTTGCCAAATTTGAAGATAATGGAACTTCAGAAATACACCCAAACGATTACAGAAATATACCCAAAGGATTACAGGAATACACCCAAACAGTTACAGGAATTCACCCAAACGATTATAGAAATACACCCAAGAATTACAGAAATACACCCAAAGGATTATAAAAACTACACCCAAAGGATTTAAGAAATACACCCAAAATTCGTTGAAGTACGCCTTATGCATAATTCAAAACTCTTTCTCTTTCTCCTCCTCATCTTCTGCTGCTTCTTCTTTTTCAAAAATGATTTCAGAGCTTGATGTCAAAAAATAATGAAAATCGAGAATCACAAAGAAAGAAAACAGAGAGAAAAGCACGTAAATAAAAATGGAGAAAGAGAATGCAAGAAACGAAAGAAAAGAAGAAGAAGAAGAGGAAGAAAAACGTGCACCAAGAAGAGGAAGAAAAACGTGCACCAAGAAGAAGAAGGTGCAGTGAAAATGTGCACTAACGGTTGAAGAAGGAGAAAGAGAAGGCAAGAAACGAAAGAAAAGAAGAAGAAGAAGAAGAGAAAGAGGAAGAAGAAGGTGCAGCAAGAAGAAGAAGAAGGCACAATAAAAATGTGCAGTAATAGTTGAAGAAGGAGAAAGAGAAAGCAAGAAACGAAAAAAAAAGAAGAAGAAGAGGAATAAGAAGAAGAACGTGCGCAAGAAAAAGAAGAAGGTACACTTGTAAAGACTTGTATAAAAAAACGCTTGTACGTGGAGAATATCTCTAAAATGATATTTTAAATTATTTTACTGTTAATATATTTTCTGATTTCAATGTTATTATACGATCATAATTATTTAATATATAAAAAATTAATAGATAGTATATATATTAGGAGTGGTAAAGCGAGCCGGTCCGCCCAACTCTCCCCGCCCCGCCTAGGCCTGCACTATAAATGGGACAGTCCGGTTTGCCCTTCCACTAAAGTGGGTTTAAAATGCTATCCCACCCCGCTTTATGGCGGATTGGCGGGTCAGCGGGCTAGCCCGTTTGATTTTATTATTTTTTTTGAAAAATAAAATTAATTAAAATTAACTAAAAAATAATAATTAAAAAATTAAATACAAATAAAAATAGTCAAATTATAATATAATTTTTTTACTATTTTTTTTTAATTTTTAACTTCAATAAAATTGTTCAAAATAATATTTATCAACAGAAACAAAATAAATAAAGTCACATAATTGAAACATATATACATAATTTGGCAAATTTTTTAATTTGACAAGTTTCAAATTCTAATTCAACCCACCCTTTTTAACAGGTTTGGCAGGTCGACCCGACGGATTCGACCCGTTTTGTCACCCCATATATATATATATATATATATATATATATATATATTAAGAAGATTATCACATATTTTATTATATAAAGATAAAAAATTTTTGTTTTAAAAAATTTAAAATAAATAAATACAAAAAATATAAATTTTTTTATTCATTAAGATTAACTATTATGCAAATTTTATTTTATAATAGTAAAATGATATTTTAAATTATAACATAAAAATACAAAATAATTAAAGTTTATTTTATATTACTTGACAAATAATTAGATTATTATATTTAAAATTTATTAACTAATTACTTTGTTAAATATATTATTATATAATATAATTTTTTATTTTATATATTTGTATGAGTAAAATTTATTTAAAAAGTTATATATAATACATAAAAATATTAATTTTTTTATTTAGGTATGTATTTAAAATTATATTATTTATTCTGTTTTCTAAAAAAATTAAGAAAAATAAAAAAGTTAATATTTTTATGTATTATATATAATATTTTAAATAAATTATATTTTTAAAATATTTTTATAAAAATTTATATTATATAATAATATCTTTAATAAAAGTAGTTAGTTAATAAATTTTGAATATAATAATCTAACTATTTGTCAATTAATACAAAATAAAATTTTAGTTATTTTATATTTTTATGTTACATTTTAAAATATTATTTTAATATAATTTTTTAATATTATAAAAAATTTTGCATAATAATTAATTTTAATAAATAAAAAATACTCATATATTTTATATTTAATTATTTAAGAATAAAAGATTTTGTTGCCGTTTAAAATATTGTGTATTAAAATATTTTCATTTAAAATATTTATTTATGTATTAGAATATTCTATATTTATTAGAGTTCATCAATGCTCTTCTTTTTATATTAGTCTTTGATTTTTATCTAATAAAATCTAATGATCTATATAAGTGTGGCTCATTCAATAAACACATATTGTTGAGCTCATTTTAGACATACCTTAATATATTATTACACTTGGATTCCAAAAATAAAAGAAAGCAGAATGACACCTTAAAATTTTGATAACAATATTTTTAAATCTTTTTCAAAATAAAAAATATTGGATAAAACAATTATGATTCGATTTACTATATATATGTTGTGCAATAGTAAATCGAATCTAGTGTCATAATAGCTTATTGGAATTATACGAATTCTATTTATATTTAAATGCAGTGCTCCATATAATTCGATACACATTAATTCGATTTATTAATATGTAAATCAAATTGATATATATATATGCTTAAAAGTATCCATATAATGTTTTTTGTTTTGAGTGATTTATGTAATATTAGGTTACTTCTAGTTTATAAAAGTGTTTTATCCTAAAATATTTATTTGGGCCAATCTGCCTGCTCAGTAATAGTAAGAACATCCATAAATTATATGTTATTTGAGACTTAATCTAAATGTTGAGAATAAAAATAATACTTTATTAAGTTACATGTAATTTGAATTTAATTGGAATGTTGATGTCCCATTTTTAAACCTGAATATTTTAGACACATCCCTTTTTCAACTATGCAAAACAAATAAATTCTTTTGCAACAATGCTAGTAATGCAAAAAGCCAAAAAGTGAACAAGAACATTATAATAGCTCGTGACTACTTATTCTAAACAACGTGGTGTCAAATCATGGCTATAAATTATTGAGCTCATTGCTTAGTGTGAATTCCTCCCCGGTGGAGTGGTGGGCACATATTGCTGCCGAGAGGAGGAACAAAATATTAATGAAATGAAAGCAATTAAACGGATATCAAAATGGTGGAATAATAAGTTCCTAGTAGTAGTTATTAAATGGTGTAGTAATGATATCTTCATTTTCTTGTGTTGACTCCTTCATAGTGTTACACTTGGGAACTTGCAAGATCCGTAACCTACAAATATGAAAACATTCTATTAGAGGGGAACATTCGGAATAGAGTTTCATTTTATTTTTAAAAGGTTGAAACATTTTATATAAAATTGTTATCCTATTTATAAAAGGACATACCTGACTTATTCAAATTACACCGGTTAAAAGATATAATAATAGAAAATTACATAACTACATAAAATATCTTCAAAAACAAAAAATAAAAACTTCTATTAATACAATTAATTTTGTACTTGTTCTTTTTCTTAAACTTACTTCAAATTAGAGATAAAGATGGAAAACGAGATTAATGTTGGCTAAATGTGACAAATAAAATAAATCACTAAGATTTTTTATCCCAATACATATTCATCTCCATGGTTAGGTCATTTTAATCTATTAAAATTTTAAAGTGGTCTAGTTTTAACCACCTATTATTAGAGGTTAAATGCAAATGCGGGTTTCATATTTTACAGTAATTTCTATTTAATTTTATCTTTTCAAATAAAAACTCAAACAGTCACCAAAAAAAATTTAAGTCACCAAAAAAAAAAAAAACTCAAACAAAACAAACATTTCTTGAGAATAACAGTGCTACATGAATAAATTTTTTTAGTAATTAAATCCTACAAAATCAGATTAATCCCTTAATCTTAAATCATTCCTATCACATGAATCACATACGTTCTGCTACTGATTCTTCTTTTATTGCATTTTTCTTTGGGTGCTCTAAAGTCTCAAATGAGGATGGCCAAAAAACCTATACCCCCCACTTATCCGCAATGGAAAACTAACGCTGACCCGCAAAATCTCCACAGGGATGGAAATCCACTCCATGGGAACCCATGAAATTCCCACAAAGAATTTATTATTTAAATGGCCTAATAAATATGTATATATATAGTTATGTAATTTTAATTCATTTCTAACATTTGTAAAAAAAATTTCTATTTCATTTTTTTTAAATTTGTATGTTATAAATATTACATGTATATTGATTATATTAAATTTAGGTTGGAATTGTGTTATTTTAATACATTTGGTTGAATTGTATTAAATTTTATTATGTTTATATATATTTTTTTAAAAGGCTTAATATTCATGGATACCTGCCAACAGATATTTTGTTTTGATAGTTCATTGAAGGTAATACATGCACGTGTTCTACCAATTTATCAACAATCAAATTGAGAACAAAGACTATGAAATATGTGATATGTCCATGATTTCTTTTCATCAAGGGTACTTGAAAGAAGAATATAAAGATTTTTTTATGATTAACAATGAAGATAAGTGAAGCAGTAAGTCAACAAAATCTCATGCCCTAAGCTATTCAAGCTGTGATGTTGATGGTTTGATGAATCAGAAGGGATTAAGAGAGGGAGAGAGATAGGTTCTTCTCATTGTTGGAGAGAATGAAAAATTTCCCTTAGAAAATATTTGTTGAGTTATTACACCTTATATACTATGTACCTTTTCCTTTTTTTTATGTACTCTCACTAAAAAATAATTACAATGGTAAACCTATTATTGATAAAGAAATAATTTAGGTAACAAAAATCAAATAAAATAAAATTTTCATGTTCAGTTGAAAAAATTTATGTGTTTCGCTGTAAAAATACTTATGTGTAGTTATTTTCTTCAAATTTTTTTTATGTTTTTCTTGTGTGTTTCATTTTAAAAAAATTGTCCTTATAGTAAAAAAAAAAATAGTTTTCAAGTTAAAAAATTCTATGTATTGGTAAAAAATATGTGTTCAATATAAAATTTTTTGCATGTTTAATTTACAAATTTCATTAAACATTAGAAATAAAATTAAAATAAATCAAATGTTAAAAATATTTTTAAACCTTTTACAAAAATTTTATAAAAAATATACTTTATCCATTCAATATTTAGGCAAAGATTTAGGATTTATGATTTTTTTTTTAAAAAATTCTAAAACGTAAAAAGAAAAACTTTTGGTTAAAAATGTATTATTGTTTGAAAAAAAATATTAATTGCCTAGTCAGATATTTTAACCTTACTACCTAGAAACCAAATAATAATAAAGCCTGGTAAAATTGAAATCACAAAGCATAAGTTAAAACAGCTAAACAGACTAACAGTTATGGCAAAGTATTCGATGGAGTTGTCCATGCCAGCTCCATTTGATGGAACTGTTGACAATATTTGTAAAATTGACCCAATTTATTTTGATGTATTTATTTATTGAATCACAACACTTTTAGAAATTAACTTTTAACCTTATACAATTAAAAGTAGAAAAAACAGAGATATCATCTACCTTCATGACTTCATCTTTGACGAACGGTTGGCGGCGGTACTGGTACCAGAGTTTTGTTTACTTATAAATTAAGCTTGTTAAAACTATTATGTGAATTATTGACTTAAAAAACTCTCAGTTTGCTAGAAAAAAACAATAATAGAAAAATAATGTTTATTGGATTTTGGTGAATTGAACTTGTCTCTGAATTTTTGGTAAAAATAATCACCATGTCATTAGTTTCTATTGATAGCTTTTTTTTTGTAAGAATTAAAATTTAATTACCCCTTTAATTAAAATGAAATAATAATTAAATTATCTTAAATAAGTTCAAAAATTTAGAAATATTAATTAAAAATATTAAAAATAAAATTTGACTTTAGTGAATTTTTTCGAATGAGAAAATGTAATTTTTTGTGAAAAATTGCATAAAAACATGTACTGATAAATTAGTCGGTAGTACCGATTTAAAGTCTATTCGGTACTGTGTAAGAATAATAAAAACTGTAAAATAAATTAGAAAAATATTTAGAATTAAAAATTGGACGCTAATTCTAAAGGGTTTGGCCTAAAGTTGAACCAAATAAACCAAAAACACTAAATGGTTGAATCGGACTCAAGTTGAACCCAATCTCAACATATAAAAGTTTCATTAACAGCATTTCAGCTCATTCATGCCTCCTTAAACACACAAACAGCAGCTGAGATGAGATGCCACCTTAAACACACAAACAGCAGCTGAGATGAGATGGAGAGTGAAGAGTGAAACCCTTGCACTATTCATTTCAAGCTTATAATTTGAGCTACGAAGCTCTAATTTGCATGCGGTTTGTTGCTACACGAATCTCTTATTGAGTTCTTCAATTCTATGGGAACAAGGTTATAAAGAACTTTCAATTTCTTGTCTAGTTCTCTATCCTAGTACTTTTTTTATTTTGGATTTTGTCATTAAGTAGATTTTTTATTTTGATTGTTTAGAGATAATATAACACTGGGTCATTGTTAGATTTTGCTTCTAATATTATCGGATAAGGTAAGGTACCTTGAAATCTTTGTGCTTTAGTGTACTTATGAGCCCTAATTATTAATTATGGTAAATTGAATGCATATAATTTAAATTCTTGTGATTGGCATGAAGTTGGTGGTATTGGAATTGGTAGTTAAGTTTAGTTGAGCTTGTTTAAAGGTCAATTTTAGTGTTTTCAGTTGTGCGAAAATCAGCCAAGATATATGTATGAGGTTGTTATTAAATTTTTTAAAATTTTATTACCAATAAAATAATAAGATGGGGACAAATTCATAAATATTTTAGATATATGGAACCTCATATAGACCTCCATTAAATACTTTGCCAACAGTTATATACCGTAATTTAATATCTGAATTTTAGAGAGAGAGAGAGAGAAAAGAACAACACGTACTTGGATCCTTTGTAGTTTGCGTGGCAAGCCCATCGAAGTAACAAGTTCCACCAGTCTTCCTAAACTGCGCCCAGTATGAACTAAACGCGTAGCTAGCATGCCAGTACAGTGAATCGGGTTTAAAACACCGTTTCCCGGCTCGAATCGGGTAACACGTGTTATTTCCCTGCGAGCACGCGTATGACAATGCCGACGCCACCGCCGTCTCGTTTGCCCCACGCACCGCCACGCACCATATCTTCCCCTTGTACGGCGCATTGTTCTCCGGTGCCGGCAATGCCCGGAACTCAGACTCCGGCGTCTTCCACGAAAGATCAATATCGTAAACCATTGACCCGTTCGGGAACAACAACCCGAAATGCCGCTCCGTACCCGGACCTGGTTTCTGGTTCTCGTTATACAGCGCGAATATAAAAGATGGAAGAACCCAACCAGGTCGCGCCGGGGTCCCAACCGGGGTTTTAGTCATTACTTTCTTAACGAAATTGCGATTGTAAGTAGCAGCATTGAAAATATTGGCTCCGATCTGGTCAATGTCCCCCTTATTTGGCCAACCCGTTTCCGCAATGAAGATCCGAATATTCGGATACCCGATCCGCTTCATGGCGAAGTAAACAGCATCTACCATCTGATCGAAGAGGTTTGAGTAAACAAGACCTGTACCTGCAACGAAATTGGAAAATTTCAATATTGTATAGTATATATTTATATGTATATTTCAAATCGTAACAATATTTAAATAGAAAGATCGTTCAAACTTAGTAGAAAATTTGTAGAATGGGTTAATTCATTTAAATTAGTAATATGTTAAATTTGATATTTTACCTGAATCACTAACGGTTATGTTCTTGGATTCGAAAAGCGCGTATTCCAGCTTTATGTTTGTGGGATCCGAAGCCCAGGCGAAAAACGGGTACACATCAAGGAAGAAGAAGGACTTGGTGCGGTCCAAAAACTTGAGCATTGGTTTCATTATGGGAGCAGCTATGTCCTTGCGAAACGCACCGTTTGAGGGTGGGAAGGAGGATTCTAGAACGTCCATGGCAGATGGAGTTCCCACCTTGACTTTGGTGATGCGGAAGGATCTGAGGGAGCGCTTGATGTTGCGCATTGCGGGGACGAGGTGCTGCCACGTGTCATTCTTTGTGCTACTGATGACTTCGTTGCCGACAAGCAGGTAGCGGATGAGGGTGTGTGGGTAGAATGATACTACGTTGTTTCGAACCCACTGGTCGGAAAATGTCTTGTTGGTGGAGACGTTGAAGATGATCTCGTTGGGGACCATGATGGAGACTTGAATGGTGGTGTTTTTGAGCGCGTGGAGAATCTCCGGCGTGGCATCGTAGATTTTGACGCGCTTCGCTTTGAGGGACTTTATGAGCTCCACTGACTTCCATGGCGGTGGAAGGTTGTTGCCTAGTTGGCCGTAGCAGATCCCAGGCTGGGGTGAGAACACTGCACCTGCACGTGGAGTAAATCAAAAAGGGGTTAATCACTCTACAAAACACACGGCTCCAATAATAAATGAACAAAACACATATCGGAAATTCAGTGAGAAGGAGTAGAAAGGTGCTTACTTGAAATGGTGAATAGGATGGAGTGCACTAACAGCGGAATAATAAGAAGCATAGCCATTTTTTTTTTTTTTTTTGCTTTCCAAGCTTGTTTACTGTGTAGAAGTGGAAACACTACTACTGAAAATAAAAATCCAGTGATCTGACTTGTTTGACCGGAGTCGTGTTTAATACTGTGGTTTCTGAAGCCAACTGGATATAATTCATTTAATTAATTTTTTTTCTTCTGTGTAAAAGACGAAATGGAAGCTGCTTAGCAACAACACAAAAGTTTAGATCCGGAAGCAAATAGCTTTATTTATTACTAAGATTCTCTCACACAAAAGTTTAGATCCGGAAGCAAATAGCTTTATTCATTAGGGCGAGCAATTTTGTAATTTGTAGTCATTAAATAGTCATTAATAATATTTTTAATGGTATAAAATTTCATCCAATGATATAAAATTATTCATTTTTTTGTTAGTTATTTATTGTCTAAAATTTAATAGAGTTGCTGGTTTTAAATTTTTTCGAATTTTCTAGATTTGACAAAATAGAAGCTGTAGAGCAAAGATAATCCATCCTTCAATTGGGCAGACGATAGCAAATTGAGAGCCTTTGCTTATTTTAAAAGGGTAAAACCGAACACCTATCAATTGTGAGGTTTCTTTTTGGGCCATTGCTACAGATTTTAACGTTGCTCTTTTTTTCCTCGGTGAGGAGCGCACCTGGAAAAAGCTGTATTTGGACACATGTTGGGATTGGGCGACTGCTGCAGATAGGGGTGTTTATAGAAAAACTAAAATGTGGTTAACCGGTTAAAAAATTATAACCACATTGTGGTTAACTAATATAATAAAACAATTTTAAAAATTATATCTATATTTTTTAGAATTGGTTAACCAAAACCAAATTAAAAAAAAAACCGATTTTTAATCGATTAAAGGGGAGGGGAGAAAGAGGAGAAGAGGGGAGAGAGAGATAGATAGAGAGGAGGGGGAGAGAGGGAAAAAAAGAGAGGAGGAGCGAGAAAAGGAAGAGAAGAGGAGAGAGAGGGGAGGGAGGAGAGAGGGGAGAGAGAGAGAGAGGAAGAGAAAGAGAGGGAAGGGGGAGAGAGAGAGAGAGAGAAGAGAGAAGAGGAGGGGGAGAGAAAAGGAGAGAGATGTGAAGCAGGAGATAAGAAAAAATTACTCGTATCATTTAGAAAGAAAATTATTTATATCAGAAAAAATTATTTATAGAAAATGCTGAAAAGAGATAAGAAAGAAAAAGGAACAAAAGCAATGGAAGGGATTTCATTAGTTACAAATGTTTCTCATATTATTTAGAAAGAAAAAAATTAGATTAAAAAAATTCAATTAAAAAAAGGTTTAAAAATTTGGATTTTTGTATGTAAAAATATTAATTTTTGTGTAAAAATCTATTTTTACATGTAAAAACCAATTTTTTGTGTAAAAACCAATTTTTCAGTATAAAAATTGGTTTTTTTATGTAAAAACCGATTTTGGTGTAAAATCGATTTTTTATAATAAAAACCAATTTTTAGTGTAAAACCGGTTTTTTAATATAAAAACCAATTTTTTATATAAAAACTGGTTATTTTTTAAAAATTGGTTTTTAATTTAATAACCGGTTAAAAATCGGTTTTGAATTTTACTAACCGATTAATAACTAGTTTCATCATGTAAAACCAATTTGATTAATTAACCAATACTATATTTTTGGTTAACCAGCTGTAGATTTTTTTTCAAACAAAATTAGAGTGAGAGTGGAATCTAAAATTTTTAAATGAGGATATGCTATTTGAGCAAATGGATGATCTCCAATAGAAAAAAATTGGATGGTATTCAGTATTTAATTTTATCTTTTATTATTTTATCTCTTTTATTTATTTTTGATCCCACTTATAGAACTAAAGGTAAGATATTACACTTTATTTTCTCAAATATTAAAAAATCTGGAGAGCATCCATTTCCGCTATTTGAATTATAGTTCACTTGTTGCATCAAATCAAATGCCGCTTTTTAATTTTAGGTTGCTCTTCTAATTGTATTTTTTACTAATGTTAAATTTGGTATTTTTTATATGAAAATCACAAATTTAATTTTCATATTATTAGATTTCTAATTTTAAAATTTTTTAAATGTGAGTCTCAAATTTATATTTTAGTATTATAAATTTTTTTAAATATACTGACTACGTAACATTGCTCTTTTATTATTCCTCAAATCTTAGGGTTTGATTTATTATTTAAAATTAAAAAAATTAAAAATTATATCAGAAAAAACAGAACAATTAATCATTACACTGAGTTACATGCAATCATTTTTTATTTCTAAAAAAATTAGCTGTAACATTCACTGATGCATGGCATCATTTGCTTTAATTATCATTTGATTTTTGTTGGAAATAAGCAAGTTAAGATTTAAAGAGTGTGATATTAATGACATTTTGAAGATTTATGAGAACAATACTTTGAGTACTTGAATTGTATAAAATTGCAGGAAATAGGTGCTAAGATAGTGATAAGCGGATATTTTATATATTTTTTGTCATCATTTTCATATAGGTTTTGTTATGTTTTGTTTAAGCTTCATTATAGTTTTATAGAATTTAGTGCAAAATTTACATTTTTGGATTCTACTTTGAATTTGTGTGTTTTATGATAATTTCAGGTAATTTTTGTCTGAAATTGAGGAGCTTTGGAAAAGTATGAGTCAGAGATAGAGAAAGGACTGCAGATGCTGTCGGATTTTGACCTCTGTGCACTCGAAGGAGCATTTTCGGAGCTACAAAAGTCCAAATAGTGCGCTCTCAACGGCATTGGAAAGCTGACATCCAAGACTTTCCAGCAATATATAATAGTTCACACTTTGCTCTGGAAATGAAGGTCCAAAACTGGTGTTCAATGCCAGCACTTCACCCTCTTCCTGGCATTGGACGCCCAAAAGGGAGTAGTTGGCATCCAACACCCAAAAGGGAGTCCAAAGCTGGCATTCAATGCCCAAGAAGGATGCTAGCTCGTGGAGTTACCCTTAACTCAACCTAAACAATCACCAAGTGGACCCCAGAAGTGGATTTTCGCACTATCAGCCTAGTTTATCCTATTTCTATAATCTTTAGTTGCTAGACTAGTATATATAGAACAAAGATTACCCTTGTTAGAGATCTTTGCCCATTCGAACCTTTCATTACTTTTCTACAGTATGAGCAACTGAACCTCCTAGGTTAAGGTTAGGAGCTCTGCTGATTCTTTTGGATTAATAATATCACTATTCTATTTCAATCTATGCTTGATTCTATTCTAAGATATATCTTCGTTCTTCATTCTAATGAATTGGGAGTGTAACTTGACCGTCATCCTTATTCTACATGGGTTCTTGCGAGTTCTTGACGGGATAGTATTGAATCACAAGCTTGATTATACATATCTTAAATTCATGACTTCGCTGGGGACTTGGAGACATCAGTTCAGCCGAGGTACTAGGCGATTAGGGCCTTTGTGGTATAGGCTAGAATCATGAAGCAGCATTCTCTGATCTGAAAGATCCGACCTTATCTGTGGTGTTTTGAGTAGGATCACTAAGGGAATGGACTGCAGGAGCTTCACCCCCGTTCAGATTGGATGACTACTAACCTGGCGTTTAATCTGAAGTAGAGGAGATTAATGACCACTGACCTGGCGTTAGTCACTTTCAGCTTGCCATGGAATGAATCATTAGAAGTTGAAGTAGACAGTGAGAAAAGTTGATGCAGAAGGAGGAAGCATCTCCGAAACCTCAACCGTTCTCTCATCATTGATTTCACACCAATTAAGTAATACTTTATTTATTCTATTTTTAGGCGTTTTTCTACAACAACTATATTTTCATCTGCCTGACTAAGATCTACAAGATAGCCATTGATTGTTCAATCCGACAATCTCCGTGGGATCGACCCTCACTCACCTGAGATATTACTAGGATGATCCGGTGCACTTGCCGCTTTGTTTGTGCGAATATTGTGGAGTCAATTTCGTGCACCAAATTTTTGGCGTTGTTGCCGGAAATTGTTCGAGTTTGACAAACTACCGGACTATCTTGTTGCTTAGATTAGGTAGTTTAAGGTTCAGTAACTCTTTAATCGTGTCTTTTGTTTTTTTCTTCAAAAACTTTTTCAAAATCCATCTTTTCTTTGTATTTTGGTTGAGTCTAGTGTCAGTTCTTAAGTTTGGTGTCCCTTGTGTGTTCTTTATTTTCCTTAAATGTTTGAAAATTGTTCTTGAGTGTTCTTCTTAGTATTCAAGTTGTTCTTGTTTCTTCTCTTATTTTGATCTTAAAATTTTTAAGTTTAGTGTCTTTTGGTGTTTTTCTTTATAATTTTCGAAAAACTAGTGTCTTTGATCTAAAAATTTTAAATTTGGTGTCTTTTGGTTAATTTTCTCTTTCTTCATTAATTCAAAAAATAAAAAATAAATCTTTTATCTTTAGTCAAATTTTTGAAAATCTTGTTTCTTTTCTTATTTTGATTTAAAAAAATTTTAAGTTTAGTTGTTTTCTTGTTAGTAAAGTTTATATTTTAAATTTTGAATCTTATCTTTTCAAATATTTTTCAAATCTTTACCATATCTTATCTTTTCAACTTATTTTCAAATCTTTATCTTACCTTGTTTCAATTTCAAAATTCAAAATCAAATATTTTTCAAATATTTTCGATTCATATCTTATCTTGTTGACTTTTTCTTTCCAATTTTAAATTTCAAAATTTTAAAATCAAATCTTTTTCAAATCTTCTATCTTATCTTATTTTCAAATCTTTCATAATTAGTTACTTATTTTATCTTGTTTTAATTTTTAAAGTTTGGAATCTCTTTAATACTCTCCTTTCTCTTTCCTCTTTTTCAAAACTTCCTAACTAATTCCTCTCTCTTCTATTTTTGAAAATCATCTTTAAAATCACAATTATTTTTCAATTCTTTTTAGTTACTTAAAAGCTAAGACAACTAAAGTTTCTAATTTTCGCTTTTAATTCCATTCTTGTATTTCGAATTAAATAAATAAATAAAATAAAAACAAAAATATTTTAATTCTAATATCCATTTTTATTCGAATTCTCCTACCTACCTTCACCATGAACCCAAATGGGAATGAACACTTTAGAAGAACTTTGGGGTCCTATACAGCCCCTACTCCTGACTTCTATGGGAGAAGTATCAGTATATCCTCCATTAGAGCAAGTAATTTTGAGCTAAACCGTCAGCTCATTACTCTGGTACAGCAAAACTGTCAGTATTCTGGACTTCCACAGGAAGAGCCTACTGAATTTCTGGCAAATTTCTTACAAATTGCTGACACAGTACACACTGAGGGGGTGGATCAGGATGTCTACTGAATACTACTCTTTCTCTTTGCTGTAAGAAACCATGCGAAGAGATGGTTAGATAACTGATGAGCGGATACTTTATACGCTTTTTGGCATTGTTTTCATATAGTTTTTAGTATGATTTAGTTAGTTTTTAGTATATTTTTATTATTTTTTAAGAAAAATTCACATTCCTGGACTTTACTATGAGTTTGTGTGTTTTTCTGTGATTTCAGGTATTTTCTGGCTGAAATTGAGGGACCTGAGCAAAAATCTGATTCAGAGGTTGACAAAGGACTGCTGATACTCTTGGATTTTGACTTCCCTGCACTCGAAATGGAATTTTTGGTGCTACAAAACTCCAAATGGTGCGCTTTTAATTGCGTTGGAAAGTAGACATCCAGGGCTTTCCAGTAATATATAATAGTTCATACTTTGCCTAAATTTAGATGACGTAAACTGGCGTTTAACGCCAGCTTTCTGCCCTATTCTGGCGTTAAACACCAGAAAAAAGTTGCAAAGCAGAGTTAAACGCTAGAAATAAGTTACAAACTGGCGTTCAACTCCAAGGAAGACCTCTACACGTGAAAGCTTCAATGCTCAGCCCAAGCACACACCAAGTGGGCACGGAAGTGGATTTTTGCATCATTTACTTATTTCTGTAACCCTAGTAACTAGTTTAGTATAAATATAACTTTTTACTATTGTACTAGGGGTCCTTTTTCCTAATTTCGAATTCATATGCCATTGGGGGCTGGCCTCACAGCCATGCCTGGACCTTTATCACTTATGTATTTTCAACGGTGGAGTTTCTACACACCATAGATTAAGGTGTGGAGCTCTGCTGTTCCTCGAGTATTAATGCAATTACTACTATTTTCTATTCAATTCATGCTTATTCTTATTCTAAGATATCCAATTGATGATTCGTGACACTGATCACCATTCTCACTTATGAACGCGTGCCTGACAAACACTTCCGTTCTACCTGCGAAAGCTAGAGTGTGTATCTCTTAGATTCCTGGTCCACGACGCATGGTTGCTTTGCCTGACAACAGAGCCTTCCATTCTGTGAGATAATAGTCTTCGTGGTATAAGCTAGAATCCATTGGCAGCATTCTTGAGATCCAAAAAGTCTAAACCTTGTCTGTGGTATTCTGAGTAGGATCCGGGATGGGATGACTGTGACGAGCTTCAAGCTCGCGACTGTAGGGCATGGTGATAGACACAAAAGGATAGTAAATCCTATTCCTACACGATCGAGAACCAACAGTTGATTAGCCATGCGGAAAACCGTAGAGGACCTTTTTCACTGAGAGGATGGGAAGTAGCCATTGACAACAGTGACGCCCTACATATAGCTTGCCATAGAAAGGAGTATGAAGGATTGGATGAAGGCAGTAGGAAAGCAGAGATTCAAGAGGGATAAAGCATCTCCATACACTTATCTGAAATTCCCACCAATGAATTACATAAGTATCTCTATCTTTATTTTCTGTTTATTTATATTTTAATTATTAAAACTCCATAACCATTTGAATCCACTTGACTGAGATTTACAAGGTGACCATAGCTTGCTTCAAGCCGACAATCTCCGTGGGATCGACCCTTACTCCTGTAAGGTTTATTACTTGGACGACCCAGTGCACTTGCTGGTTAGTTGTGAAAAAGAGTGATATTACAATTGTGCGTACCAAGTTGTTGGCGCCATTGAAGATCACAATTTTGTGCAACAAGTTTTTGGCGCCGTTGCCTGGGATTGTTCGAGTTTGGACAACTAACGGTTCATCTTGTTGCTCAGATTAGGTAATTTTCTTTTCAAAAAGTTTTCAAAAATCTTTCAAAATTTTTCTTTGTTTTCGTTTTTCCAAAATTACTTTTCAAAAAATCCAAAAAAAAAGAAAAAATTTTTAAAATCATAAAATCAAAAATATTTTTGTGTTTCTTGTTTGAGTCTAGAGTCAAGTCTTGAGTTTCGTGTCAATTGCATAGTTTTATTTTTCTAAAAAATTTTCGAAAATTTTATGCTTTGCATTCTTCATGATCTTCAAGTTGTTCCTGACATGTCTTCTTGTTTGATTTTTAATTTTTCTTGTTTTGTGTCGTTTCTTTTTTTTCATATGCATTTTTGAATTCTTAGAGTCTAATCATTAAAAATTTCTAAGTTTGGTGTCTTGCATGTTTTTCTTTTCTTGAAAATTTTTCAAAAATAAGTTCTTGATGTTCATCATGATCCTCAAAGTGTTCTTGGTGTTCATTTTGACATTCATAGTGTTCTTGCATGCATCATTGGTTTTGATCCAAAATTTTCATGTTTTGGGTCATATTTGTGTTTTTCTCTTTCCTCATTAAAAATTAAAAAATAAAAAATATCTTTTCCTTATTTCTCTCACAAAATTCGAAATCTTTGGGTTGACTTAGTAAAAAAATTTTAAAATTAGTTGTTTCTTGTTAGTCAAGTCAAGATTTCAATTTTAAAAATCTTATCTTTTCAAAACTTTTTCAAAAATCAAATATTTTCCATTTTTTCAAATATTTTCGAAAAAAATTTATTTTCAAAATCTTTTTCTTAATTTCATTTCGAAATTTCGAAAAATTTACTAACAATTAATGTGATTGATTCAAAAATTTGAAGTTTGTTACTTTCTTGTTAAGAAAGGTTCAATCTTTAAATTCTAGAATCATATCTTTTAGTTTTTTGTTAGTCAAGTAATCAATTTTAATTTTAAAAATCAAATCTTTCTAAATTTCTTTTTCAAATATTTTTTTTCAAAATAAATTTCAATCAAATCTTTTTCAACCATATCTTTTCAAATCATATCTTTTTCAAAGTTTAATTTCAAAATATCTTTTCTAATTTCTTATCTTTTCAAAATTGATTTTCAAATCTTTTTCAACTAACTAATTGAGTTTTTGTTTGTTTTTTATCTTTTTCAAAACCACCTAACTACTTTTCTCTCTCTAATTTTCGAAAATTTCTCACCCTTTTTCAAAATTCTTTTTAATTAACTAATTGTTTCAAATTTTAATTTTAATTTTATTTCTTCTCTTAATTGTCGAAAATCACTAACCTTTTTTCAAAAATAATTTTTGAAAACTCCTCTCTCTCATCTCCTTCTATTTATTTATTCATTTACTAACACTTTCCTTCAACTTAAAATTGGAACCCTCTCTTCTCCTCTGTGTTCGAATTTTTCTCTTCTCCTTCTTCTATTCTTTTCTTCTTTTACTCACATAAAAGAATCCCTATACTGTGACATAGAGAATTCCTCTTCCTTTCTTTTCTCTTCTTTTTCACATGAGCAGGAGCAAGGATAAGAACATTCTTGTTGAAGCTGATCCGGAACCTGAAAGGACTCTGAAGAGGAAGCTAAGAGAAGCTAAAACACAACACTCTGAAGAGGACTTTACTAAAATTTTTGAAAAAGAAGTAGAGATGGCTGAACCCAACAACAATGCAAGAAAGATGCTTGGTGACTTTACTGCACCAAATTCTAACTTCCATGGAAGAAGCATCTCAATCCCTGCCATTGGAGCAAACAATTTTGAGCTAAAGCCTCAATTAGTTTCTCTGATGCAACAGAATTGCAAGTTTCATCGACTTCCATCAGAAGATCCTTTTTAGTTCTTAACTGAATTCTTGCAGATCTGTGATACTGTTAAGACCAATGGGGTTGATCCCGAGGTCTACAGGCTTATGCTTTTCCTTTTTGCTGTAAGAGACAGAGCTATAGTATGGTTGGACTCTCAACCTAAAGATAGCCTGAACTCTTGGGATAAGCTGGACACGGCTTTCTTGGCCAAGTTTTTTCTCCTCAAAAGCTGAGTAAGCTTAGAGTAGATGTTCAAATCTTCAGACAGAAAGAAGGTGAATCCCTCTATGAAGCTTGGGAGAGATATAAGCAACTAACGAAAAAGTGTCCTTCTGACATGCTTTCAGAATGGACCATCCTGGATATGTTCTATAATGGTTTGTCTGAATTATCTAAGATGTCATTGGACCATTCTGTAGGTGGATCTATTCACCTAAAGAAAACACATGCAGAAGCTTAGGAACTCATTGACATGGTTGCAAATAACCAGTTCATGTACACTTCTAAAAGGAATCCTGTGAATAATGGGACGCCTCAGAGGAAGAGAGTTCTTGAAATTGATGCTCTGAATACCATATTGGCTCAGAACAAAATGTTGACTCAGCAAGTCAACATGATTTCTCAGAGTCTGAATGGATTACAAAATGCATCCAACAGTACTAAAGAGGCATCTTCAGAAGAAGAAGCCTATGATCCTGAGAACCCTGCAATGGCAGAGGTGGATTACATGGGTAAAGCCTATGAAAACACTTATAATCCTTTGATAAACCACTATTTTATGGTTTATAATGTGTTTAATTGTGTGGTTTTATCATGATCTTTACCCACTTATTCATATAATTATCATGCATTTATATTTCCTTCCTAAAATTATTACATGATTGAAAACTTACTTCCTAGAGACTTTTAATTAGGTTTTTTAATTCTCCTTTATTCCATTCGATGCCATGATCTATATGATAAGTGTTTCAGGCTTTATAGGGCATAAATGAAGTGGAGATTGGAAAGGAAGCATGCAAAAATGGAAGGAACACAAAGAATTGAGGAGATAACCAGCGAGAAGTCACGCGATCGCATGGCTGACGCGACCGCGCGAGATAGAAGAAATAACAGTGACGTGCTCGCGTGCCTGACTCAACTGCGCAGATTGGAAGCTGCATGAACGACGCGAATGCATGGACGACGTGCACACGTGGTACGAGAAATGCCGAGTGACGCGAACGCATGGATGACGCGGCCGCGTGACGTGCGCGATCTGTAGAATTTCAGAAGTCGCTGGCAGAGTTTCTGGGCCGGATTTTAACCCAGTTTTTGGCTCAGAAACACAGATTAGAGCCAGGGAACATGCAGAGACAGAAGACAACATTTATTCTGCATCATTTTTAGTTTCTAGATCTGAAATTGCTCCTCCCCTAGGTTTTACTCAGTTGAACATCCATAGTTAGGATTTTGAAGGTTTTGGCTTAGCTTTTAAGAAGAGTCTACCTCCGGTACCAGTTATTATATTCTGTTATTTAGTTTCCCTTTATTCTTCCATATTCTTAATCCCCCCCAGAGTTGACATTGGATTATTTTCACAAGTTATTAATATATACTATTTTTATTTTCAATTAATCTCTTTCATTATTATTCATCATGTCTTCTTTTATTTTCCCCATTATTTTTGTGAAGTTTATAATTATGATGAGTGAGTAGTTCCATAACTTGATTGGAAGATGATTGAAAGGAACCCTTGAGTTGAATCACTCAAGAGAGAAATTATAATTGGGTTATTTGTTGGATCACCCTCTAATCATTGACACTAGTCCTTCCCAAGAGAGAGGACTAGGACATGTGACTAGAAACAGCTTTCCAACTTGCTTGACTTTCCTTTACCTAGTAAGGGATAACTAAGCAGAGCTACTTCCAATTATTAATTAATCTTGAGAGTACTTCAACAAGAATATGGCTTCCAACTAATCTACTCCCAGTTAAGGCTTTTATTTAAGATTAATTAAATTCTCTAATTTAATTTCCTGTTTATCAACTCAACCATTTTTGAAAACACCTGATTGATAAAATAGCACATTGCTCTGCAACTCGTTGGGAGACGACCTGGGATTCATACTCCCAGTATTTTAATTTCAATATTGTGACAACCCTTTTAAATTGATAAGCAAATTTTCGACTGGTTAAGGACTGTACTTGAAACATATTTCTATTAATAAATTCTTAACTTGACAATTTCCGCCACGTCAATTTTTGGCGCCGTTGCCGGAGAGTTGCAACAGTGTGCTAATTTATTGGTTGGCTTTTATTTAATTGCAATTTTTCTTTTTATTTTATTACCATGAGCTGTACATTTCTTTCGTTAAATGATGCGTTCACTTCCTGATCCAAGCTTGCCAATATTTGACCCTGAGATTGAAAGAAATCTTTCACGTATAAGGCAAGCTCGGTGATGAGCGGATAATTTATATGCTTTTTGGCATTGTTTTTAGGTAGTTTTTAGTATAATCTAGCTACTTTTAGGGATGTTTTCATTAGTTTTTATGCTAAATTCACATTTCTAGACTTTACTATGAGTTTGTGTGTTTTTCTGTGATTTCAAGTAATTTCTGGCTGAAATTGAGGGACCTGAGCAAAACTCTGATAAAAGGCTGACAAAGGACTGCTGATGCTGTTGGATTCTGACCTCCCTGCACTCGAATGGATTTTTTGGAGATACAGAACTTTAAATGGTGCGCTCTCAACAGCATTAGAAAGTAGACATCCAGAGCTTTCCAGAAATATATAATAGTCCATACTTTATTCGTGATTAGATGACCTAAACTGGCGCTCAACGCCAGTTCCATGCTGCATTCTGGAGTCAAACGCTAGAAACATGTCACGAACCAGAGTTGAACGCCAAAAACACGTTACAACTTGGTGTTCAACTCCAAAAGAAGCCTCAGCTCGTGTAAAGTTCAAGCTCTGCCCAAGCACACACCAAGCGGGCCCCGGAAGTGGATTTCTGCATCAATTACTTTCTTCTGTAAACCCTAGTAGCTAGTATAGTATAAATAGAATATTTTACTATTGTATTCGGGGTCCTTCTCCTTTATTTTCGAATTCACATCATATTTTGGGGGCTGGCCATTCGGCCATGCCTGGACCACTATCACTTATGTATTTTCAACGGTGGAGTTTCTACACACCATAAATTAAGGGTGTGGAGCTCTGCTGTACCTCAAGTTTTAATGCAATTACTACTATTTTCTTTTCAATTTGATTTATTCCTGTTCTAAGATACCATTCGCACTTCAACCTGATGGAGGTGATGATCCGTGACACTCATCATCATCCATCCTTATGAACGCGTGCCTGACAACCACTTCTGTTCTACAAGCGAGAGCTAGGATGCGTATCTCTTGGATTCCTGATACACAATGCATGGTTGCCCCTCGCCTGACAACCGAGCCTTCCATTCCGTGAGATCAGAGTCTTCGTGGTATAAACTAGAATTGATGGCGGCATTCATGAGAATCCGGAAAGTCTAAACCTTGTCTGTGGTATTCCGAGTAGGATTTTGGGATTGAATGACTGTGACGAGCTTCAAACTCACAATTGTTGGGCGTGATGACAAACGCAAAAGAATCAAGGGATTCTATTCCATCATGATCGAGAACCGACAGATGATTAGCCGTGCCGTGATAGAGCATTTGGACCTTTTTCACTGAGAGGATGGGATGTAGCCCTTGACAACGGTGATGCCCTACATACAGCTTGCCATGGAAAGGAATAAGAAGGATTGAAGGAAGGCAGTAGGAAAGCAGAGATCCAACAGGGACAAGTATCTCCATACACTTATCTGAAATTCCCACCATTGAATTACATGAGTATCTCTATCTTTATTTTCTGCTTATTTATTATTATTATTCGAAAACTTCATAACATTTACTATCCGCCTAACTGAGATTTACAAGATGACCATAGCTTGCTTCATACCAACAATCTCCGTGGGATCGACCCTTACTCACATAAGGTATTACTTGGACGACCCAGTACACTTACTGGTTAGTTGTGCGGAGTTGTGACTAAGTGTGATTCACGTTTGAGAGCGCTACCAAGTTTTTGGCGCCATTGTTGATGATCACAATTTTGTCCACCAAGTTTTTGGCACCGTTGCCGGGGATTGTTTGAATTACAATTACGTGCAACAACAGCGCCAAGTTTTTCTAATCCGGTAACAACACCAAGTTTTTGGCGCCGTTGCCGGGGATTGTTCAAGTTTGGACAACTGACGGTTCATCTTGTTGCTCAGATTAGGTAATTTTCTTTTTTTTGTTTTCAAAAATTTTTCAAAAAAAATTATCCCTATTTTCGAAAAAAAATATTTTGAAAATAAATCATTCTATGGCTTCAGAATTTTTAAGAATGGATTCTAGAGTTTCATGAAGCATGTTGAAGCCTGGATGGCTGTAAAGCCATATCCAAATTCTTTTGGACTAAGGCTTCAACTAATCACCACAATGCATGTAATTCCATCCTAAAGCTGGCTGGCTATGAAGCCATGTCTAACCCTTGGATTGGAGCTTTAGGCTAACATTGAAAGATTCCTAGAATCCTTATTAAAAATTTTGAATTTCTTGTTTTCTTTTTCCTATATGTTTTTCGAAAAAAAATATATAAAAGAAAATACAAAAAAAATCATAAAAAAACAAAAATATTTTGTGATTCTTGTTTGAGTCTTGGGTCATGTTTTAAGTTTGGTGTCAATTGCATGCTTTAAAAATATTTCTTGCATTTTTTCGAAAATTCATGCATTCATAGTGTTCTTCATGATCTTCAAGTTGTTCTTAGTAAGTCTTCTTGTTTGATCTTGATGTTTTCTTGTTTTGTGTCTTTTATTGTTTTTCATGTGCATTTTTGCATTCATAGTGTCCAAGCATTAAAGATTTCTAAGTTTGGTGTCTTGCATGTTTTCTTTGCATAAAAATTTTTTCAAAAATATGTTCTTGATGTTCATCATGATCTCCAAAATGTTCTTGGTGTTCATCTTGACATTCATAGTGTTCTTGCATGCATTATGTGTTTTGATTCATAATTCTCATGTTGTGAGTCATTTTTTATGTTTTTCTCTCTCATAATTAAAATTTCAAAAATCAAAAAAATATATTTTCCTTTTTTCTCCCAAAATTTTGAAAATTTGGGTTGACTTAGTCAAAAATTTTTAAAATTAGTTGTTAAGTCAAATTTTCAAATTTTAAAAATCTTATCTTTTCAAAACTTTTTCAAAAATCAATTCATTTTTGTTATTAATTTTTGAAATTTATTTTTTTAAATTATTTTTCAAAAATCTTTTTCTTAATTTTATCTTTATTTTCGAAAATTATGCTAACAATTAATATGATTGATTCAAAAAATTTGAAGTTTGTTACTTTCTTGTTAAGAAAGGTTCAATCTTTAAATTCTAGAATCATATCTTTTAGTTTCTTGTTAGTCAAGTAATTAATTTTAATTTTAAAAATTTAAATCTTTTCCAACCATATCTTTTTAAATCATATCTTTTTATCTTATCTTTTATATCCTATCTTTTTTAAAATTTTATCTTTTGTTTTCAAAAATTTGATTTTAAATATCTTTTCTAACTTCTTATCTTCTTATCTTTTCAAATTTGATTTTCAAATCTTTTTCAACTAACTATTTGACTTTTTTTTTGTTTCTTATCTTTTTCAAAACCACCTAACAATTTTTCTCTCTCTAATTTTCGAAAATACTTCTCTCTTTTTCAAAAAAAAAAAATTCTTTTTTTATTTAATTAATTGTTTTAAATTTTAATTTTAATTTCATTTCTTATCTTTATCTTCGAAAATCATTTAACTCCTTTTCAAAATTTAATTTCGAAAACTTCTCCTTCTCTCATCTTTTTCTATTTATTTATTCATTTACTAACACCTCTCTTTACCTCTCTTCATCTCAAATCACTGCCCCTATCCTTACCCTTGTGTTTGGATTCTCCTTTCTTTATTCCCTTCTTCTTCTACTAATAATAAAGAACCTTTTTTCTGTGACATAGAGGATTCCTCTTCTTTTTCTGTTCTCTTCTCTTTCATATGAGCAGGAACAAGGAAAAAGGCATTCTTGTTGAAGCTGATCCAAAACCTGAAAGGACTCTGAAGAGAAAACTAAGAGAAGCTAAATTACAATAATCCAGAGACAACCTTGCTGAAATTTTCGAACAAGAAAAGGAGATGGCAGCTGAACCTAACAAAAATAATGCAAGAAGGATGCTTGGTGATTATACCACACCTACGTCCAAGTTTGATGGAAGAGGCATCTCAATTCCTACCATAGGAGCAAAAAATTTTGAGCTGAAACCTCAATTAGTTGCTCTAATGCAACAGAACTACAAGTTTCATCGACTTCCATCAGAAGATCCTTACCAGTTCTTAACTGATTTCTTACAGATCTGTGAGACTGTTAAGACTAATGGAGTAGATCCTGAAGTCTATAGGCTCATGCTTTTCCCTTTTGCTGTAAGAGACAGAGCTAGAACATGGTTGGACTCTCAACCTAAAGATAGCCTGGACTCCTGGGATAAGCTGGTCATGGCCTTCTTGGCTAAGTTCTTTCCTCCTTAAAAGCTGAGCAAGCTTAGGGCGGATGTTCAGACCTTCAAACAAAAAGATGGTGAATCCCTCTATGAAGCTTGGGAAAGATACAAACAGATGACCAAAAGATGTCCTTCTGACATGTTTTCAGAATGGACCATGATAGATATATTCTATTATGGTCTATCTGAGTTCTCTAATATGTCATTGGACCATTCTGCAGGTGGATCCATTAACCTAAAGAAAACGCCTGCAGAAGCTCAAGAACTTATTGACATGGTTGCAAATAACCAGTTCATGTACACTTCTAAGAGGAATTCCGTGAATAATGGGATGCCTCAAAGGAAGGGAGTTCTTGAAATTGATGCTCTGAATGCCATATTGGCTCAGAACAAAATGTTTACTCATCAAGTCAACATGATTTCTGAAAGTCTGAATTGATGGCAAAATGCATCCAACAGTACTAAAGAGGCATCTTCTGAAGAAGAAGCTTATGATCCTGAGAACCCTGCAATAGCAGAGGTAAATTATATGGGTGAACCTTATGGAAACACCTATAATTCATCATGAAGAAATCATCCAAATTTCTCATGGAAGGATCAACAAAAGCCTCAACAAGGCTTTAATAATGGTGGAAGAAATAGGCTCAGCAATATTAAGCCTTATCCATCATCTTCTCAGCAACAAATAGAGAATTATGAATAGAGTACCTCTAACTTAGCAAATTTAGTCTCTGATCTGTCTAAGACCACTTTAAGTTTCATGAGTGAAACAAGGTCCTCCATCAGAAATCTAGAGGTACAAGTGGGCCAGCTGAGTAAGAAAATCACTGAAACTCCTCCTAGTACTCTCCCAAGCAATACTGAGGAGAATCCAAAAAAGAGTGCAAGGCCATTGATATAATCAACATGGCCGAACCTAGAGAGGAAGGAGAGGACGTGAATCCCAATGAGGAATACCTCATGGGACGTCTCTCAAGCAAGAAGGAGTTCCCTATTGAAGACCCAAGGAAATCTGTGGCTCATATAGAGACCATAAAGATTCCATTAAACCTCCTTCTGCCATTCATGAGCTCTGAAGACTATTCTTCCTCTGAAGAGGATGAAGATGCAAATGGAGAGCAAGTTGCTCAATATCTAGGAGCTATCATGAAACTAAATGCCAAGTTATTTGGTAATGAGACTTGGGAAGGTGAACCTCCCTTGCTCATTAGTGAACTAGATACTTGGGTTCAGCAAACTTTACCTCAAAAGAGACAAGATCCTAGCAAATTCGTAATACCCTGTACCATAGGCATCATGACCTTTGAGAAAGCTCTATGTGACCTGGGGTCAGGTATAAATCTTATGCCACTCTCTGTAATGGAGAAGCTGGGAATCATTGAGGTACAACCTGCCATGTTTTCATTACAATTGGAAGACAAGTCAGTAAGACAAGCTTATGGATTGGTAGAGGATGTGTTAGTGAAGGTTGAAGGCCTTTACATCCCTGCTGATTTCATAATTTTAGACACTAGGAAGGAGGAGGATAAATGCATCATCCTGGGAAGACCTTTCCTAGCCACAGCAGGAGCTGTGATAGATGTTAGCAGAGGAGAATTAGTCCTTCAATTGAATGGGGACTACCTTGTGCCCAAGGTTATCCTTCTGTAAAGATGGAAAAGAGACACGATAAGCTTCTCTCAATACAGAGTCAAACAAAGCCCCCACAATCAAACTCTAAGTTTGGTGTTGGGAGGACCTCATCATGCTTTGAACATCTGTGAGGCTCCATGAGAGCCCACTGTCAAGCTAGTGACATTAAAGGAGCACTTATTGGGAGGCAACCCAATTTTTATTTATCTAATTTTATTTTTATTATTTTATGTTTTAGTAGGTTCATGATCATGTGGAGTCACAAAAAAAATACTAAAATTAAAAACAGAATCAAAAACAGCAAAAGAAAAATCACACTCTGGAGGAAGGACTTACTGGCATTTAAACGCCAGTAAGGAGCATCTAGCTGGCGTTCAACGCCAGAACAGAGCATGGATCTGGCGTTGAACGCCAGAAACATGCAGCAATCTGGCGTTTAAACGCCAGGATTGCACACTGAGGAAAGCTGGCGTTCAACGCCAGAAACATGCTGCAGATGGGCGTTGAACGCCCAGAACAAGCATAAAGCTGGCGTTTAATGCCATAAACAAGCATCAATCTGGCGTTAAACGCCAGGATTGCATGCAGAGGGCGTTTTACACGCCTAATTGGTGCAGGGATGTAAATCTTTGACACCTCAGGATCTGTAGACCTCACAGGATCCCCACCTACCTCACCCTCTCTCTCTCCATTCACAGTCATCCCTTCTGTTTTTCATTCACCACTCACATCCATCCACCCTTCCCCATACACCCCACCTACTTCAAATTCAAAATCTTACCCACCCAATCCCACCCATATAGCCGAATACACACATCCCTCCATCTCCTCCATATCTTCTTCTTCTTCTTCTATTCTTTCTTCTTTTGCTCGAGGGCAAGCAACATTCTAAGTTTGGTGTTGTTAAAGCATAGCTTTTTTGTTTTTCCATAACCAGTGATGGCACATAAGGCCAGAGAAACCTCTAGAAAGAGAAAAGGGAAGATAAAAGCTTCCACCTCCGAGTCATAGGAGATGGAGAGATTCATCTCAAGGGTCTATAGCTCAATGGTAGAACATTTGACTGCAAATCAAGAGATCCCTGAGATACCTCAGGGGATACATTTTCCGCCACACAACTATTGGGAGCAACTAAGGTTAAGAGCACTAAAATCACTAGGGATCATGCAACAGAAGCAAGGAAGAGACATAGAGGAGCTCAAAAAGCAACATTGGTCCTTCAAGAAGGCGCCACCCTCACTAAGGTGGATTGATGAGCGGATAATTTATACGCTTTTTGGCATTGTTTTTATATAGTTTTTAGTAAGTTTGAGCTACTTTTAGGGATGTTGTCATTAGTTTTTATGCTAAATTCACATTTCTGGACTTTACTATGAGTTTGTGTGTTTTTCTGTGATTTCAGGTAAATTCTGACTGAAATTGAGGGATTTGAGCAAAACTCTGAAGAAGGCTGACAAAAGGACTACTGATGCTGTTGGATTCTGACCTCCCTGCACTCGAAATGGATTTTCTGGAGCTACAGAACTCCAATTGGCACGCTCTCAACGGCGTTGGAAAGTAGACATCCAGGGCTTTCCAGCAATATATAATAGTCCATACTTTATTCGAAGAATGACGATGTAACTTGGCGTTGAACGCCAAGTACACGCTGCTGTCTGGAGTTAAACGCCAGAAAAACGTCATGATCCGGAGTTGAACGCCCAAAACACGTCATAACCTGGAGTTTGACGCCAAGAAATGCCTTAGCTCGTGGAATGATCAAGCTCAGCCCAAGCATACACCAAGTGGGCCCCGGAAGTGGATTTATGCATCAATTACTTACTCATGTAAACCCTAGTAGCTAGTCTAGTATATATAGGACATTTATCTATTGTATTAGACATCTTTGATCTCAGTTTTGTTTTATTCTTCATCTTAGGGGATCATTGATCATGTTAGAGAGGGCTGGCCATTCGGCCATGCCTGAACTCTTTGCTTATGTATTTTCAACGGTGGAGTTTCTGCACACCATAGATTAAGGGTGTGGAGCTCTGCTGTACCTCAAGTATTAATGAAATTCTATTATCTTTTATTCAATTCTCTATCTTATTCTTATTCTAAGATATTCATTCGTACCCAAGAACATGATGAATGTTATGAGTCAGATTACCCTCATTATCATTCTCACTTATGAACGCGCGTGATTGACAACTACTTCCGTTCTACATGCAACAGAGCTTGAATGCGTATCTCTTAGATTCCCCAACAGAATCTTCATGGTATAAGCTAGATAGATGGCGGCATTCATGAGGATCCGGAAAGTCTCACCTTGTCTGTGGTATTCCGAGTAGGATCCTGGGAATCCGAAAAGTCTCACCTTGTCTGTGGTATTCCGAGTAGGATTCCGGTAATGAATGACTGTGACGTGCTTCAAACTTTAACCTGCTGGGCGTTAGTGAAAGACGCAAAAGAGGGATTCTATTCCAGTAGGAGCGGGAACCAACCGGTGATTAGCAGTACTGTGACAGAGTGCGTGCATTAGTTTTCACTGCGAGGATGGGATGTAGCCATTAGCCATGGGTGATGCCTCCAGACTGGTTAGCTGTGCGAGTGACAGCCGCACAGGGTATTTCCCCGAGAGGAAGAAAGTAGCCACAGTTGATGGTGAACCCATATACAAAGCTTGCCATGGAAAAGAGTAAGAAGGATTGAGTAGAAGCAGTAGGAGGGCAGGCGTCCGAGAGCTCTACAGCATCTCCATCCGCTTATCTGAAATTCCCACCAATGAATCTGCATAAGTGTTCTATCCCTTTTATTGTTTAATTCCTTAACTTACAATTTTCGAAAACCCATAAACAATTTTAATCTGCCTGACTGAGATTTGCAAGGTGACCATAGCTTGCTTCATACCAACAATCTCTATGGATTCGACCCTTACTCACGTAAGGTTTATTACTTGGACGACCCAGTACACTTGCTGGTTAGTTGAACGGAGTTGTGAATTCAACCAGTGCCATAATAATGATTTCATACAAAGACAAACAACTTGAAGAGAATATGGATCACAATTTCGTCCACCAAGTTTTTGGCGCCGTTGCCGGGGATTGTTCGAGTATGGACAACTGACGGTTCATCTTGTTGCTCAGATTAGGTAATTTTCTTTTCAAAAACTTTTTCAAAATTTTTTCTTTTCTTTTTCGTTTTCTCCAACTTTATTTTCGAAAAAATTAATAAAAATACAAAAAAAATTAGAAAATCATAAAAATCAAAAATACTGTGTTTCTTGTTTGAATCTTGTGTCAATTTTAAAGTTTGGTGTCAATTGCATGCTTTCAAAATTTTTCTTGCATTTTTTTTCGAAAATCTCATGCATTCATAGTGTTCTTCATGATCTTCAAGTTGTTCTTGACAAGTCTTCTTGTTTGATCTTGATGAATTCTTATTTTGTGTTGTTTGTTGTTTTTCATGTGCATCTTTGCATTCATATTTTTCATGCATTAAAGATTTCTAAGTTTGGTGTCTTGCATGTTTTCTTGCATTAAAAATTTTTCAAAATTATGTTCTTGATGTTCATCATGATCTTCAAAGTGTTCTTGGTGTTCATCTTGACATTCATAGCATTCTTGCATGCATCTTGTGTCTTGATCCAAAATTTTCATGTTTTGGGTCATTTTTGTGTTTTTCTTTAAAAATTCAAAAATAAAAAAATATCTTTTCCTTATTTTCCTCCAAATTTTCGAAATTTTGGGTTGACTTGGTCAAAAATTTTTCAAAATTAGTTGTTTCTTACAAGTCAAGTCAAAATTTCAATTTTAAAAATCTTATCTTTTCAAAATCTTTTTCAAAAATCATATCTTTTTCATTTTTTTTATATAATTTTCGAAAATTTCAAAAATCTTTTTCAAAATTTTTTAAAAATCTTTTTCTTATCTTTTATATCTAATTTTCGAAAATTAACTAACAAGTAATGTGATTGGTTCAAAAATTTGAAGTTTGTTACTTTCTTGTTAAGAAAGGTTCAATCTTTAAAGTTCTAGAATCTTATCTTGTAGTTTCTTGTTAGTTAAGTAATTTTAAAAATTAAATCTTTTTCAAAATATCTTTTTCAAATATATCTTTTTATCTTTTATCTTATCTTTTTTTTTTCAAAAATTTTATCTTTTTCAAAATTTGATTTCAAAATATCTTATCTAACTTCTTATCTTCTTATCTTTTTCAAAATTTGATTTCAAATCTTTTTCAAATCAACTAACTAACTTTTTGTTTGTTTCTTATCTTTTTCAAAACCAACTAACTACCTATCTCTCTCTAATTTTCGAAAATCCTCCCTCTTTTTTTTCAAAAATTCTTTTTAATTGTTTTACATTTTAATTTTAAACTTATTTTATTTTTAATTTTCGAAATTACTAACTTCTCTTTTAAAAATTATTTTCGAAAATCCTCTCCCTCTCCTCTCTTATTCTATTTAATTATTTAATTACTAACACTTCTCTTCACCTCTCTTCATCCACAAATCCGAATTTCCTTCTTCATTCTTCTACCTCTTTCTTCTTCTACTAACATAAGGGAATCTCTATACCGTGACATAGAGGATTCCTTTTTCTTTTCTTGTTTTCTTCTCTTTCTTATGAGCAGGAACAAGGATAAAGGCACTCTTGTTGAAGCTGATCCAGAACCTGAAAGGACTCTGAAGAGAAAATTAAGAGAAGCTAAATTACAACAATCCAGAAATAACCTTTCAGAAATTTTCGAACAGGAGAAGGACATGGCAGCCGCAAATAATAATGATAATAATGCAAGGAGAATGCTTGGTGACTTCACAAAGCCAACATCCAAGTTTGATGGAAGAAGCATCTCCATTCCTGCCATTGGAGCCAATAACTTTGAGCTTAAGCCTCAACTAGTTGCATTAATGCAACAAAACTGCAAGTTTTATGGGCTTCCATCTGAAGATCCCTATCAGTTTTTAACTGAGTTCTTGCAAGTTTGTGATACTGTAAAGACGAACAGAGTTAATCCTGAAGTCTACAGACTCATGCTTTTCCCTTTTGCTGTAAGAGACAGAGCTAGAATATGGTTGGATTCACAACCTAAGGATAGCCTGGACTCCTGGGATAAGCTGGTCACTGCCTTCTTGGATAAATTCTTTCCTCCTCAAAAGCTGAGCAAGCTGAGAGTGGATGTTCAAACCTTCAAACAAAAAGATGGTGAATCCCTCTATGAAGCTTGGGAAAGATACAAGCAGCTGACCAAGAGATGTCCATCTGACATGTTTTCAGAATGGACCCTATTAGATATATTCTATTATGGTCTCTCTGAATTTTCGAAAATGTCACTGGACCATTCTGCAGGTGGATCTATTCACCTGAAGAAAACGCCTGAAGAGGCACAAGAACTCATTGACATGGTTGCAAACAACCAGTTCATGTATACCTCTGAAAGGAATTCCGTGAATAATGGGGTACCTCAGAAGAATGGAGTTCTTGAAATTGATGCCCTGAATGCCATATTGGCTCAGAACAAAATGTTGACTCAACAGGTCAACATAATCTCTCAAAATCTGAATGGATTGCAACATGCATCCAACAGTACTAAAGAGGTAGCTTCTGAAGAAGCTTATGATCCTGAGAACCCTGCCATGGCAGAGGTTAATTACTTAGGTGAACCTTATGGAAACACCTATAACTCATCATGGAGAAATCATCCAAATTTCTCATGGAAGGATCAACAAAAACCTCAACAAGGTTTTAACAATGGTGGACGCAATAGGCTGAATAATAGTAAGCCATATCCATCATCTTCTCAGCAACAGACAGAGAACTCTGAACAAAATAATTCTAATTTAGCTAATATAGTCTCTGATCTGTCAAAAGCCACTTTCAGTTTCATGAATGAAACAAGATCCTCCATTAGAAATTTGGAGGCACAAGTAGGCCAGCTGAGTAAGAAAGTTATTGAAACTCCTCCCAGTATTCTCCCAAGTAATACAGAAGAGAATCCAAAAGGAGAGTGCAAAGCCATTGACTTAGTCAACATGGCCGAATGCATCAAGGAGGAGGAGGACGAAAATCCTAGTGAGGAAAACCTCCTGGGACGTCCATCAAGCAAGAAGGAGCTTCCTATTAAGGATCTAGAGGAATCTGAGGCTCATACAGAGACCATAGAGATTCCATTAAATCTCCTTCTGCCATTCATGAGCTCTGAAGAATATTCATCCTCTGAAGAGGATGAAGATGTGACTGGAGAGCAAGTTGCTCAGTACTTAGGAGCTATCATGAAGCTGAATGCCAAGCTGTTTGGTAATGAGACTTGGGAAGGTGAACCTCCCTTGCTCATTAGTGAACTAGATACTTGGATTCAGGAAACTCTACCTCAAAAGAAACAAGATCCTGGCAAGTTCTTAATACCTTGCACCATTGGCACCATGAGCTTTGAAAAAGCTCTATGTGATCTTGGGTCAGGAATAAACCTTATGCCACTCTCTGTAATGGAGAAGCTGGGAATCATTGAGGTATAACCTGCCTTGTTCTCATTACAATTGGCAGACAAGTCAATGAGACAAGCTTATGGAATGGTAGAGGACATGCTAGTAAAGGTTGAAGGCTTTTACATCCCTGCTGATTTCATAATCCTAGATACTAGGAAGGAAGATGATGAATGCATCATCCTAGGAAGACCTTTCCTAGCCACAGCAGAAGCTGTGATAGATGTCAACAGAGGAGAGTTAGTCCTTCAATTAAATGGGGAATACCTTGTGTTTCAAGCACATGGTCATCCCTCTGTGACAAAAGAGAGTAAGCATGAAAAGCTTCTCTCAGTTCAGAGTCAAGAAGAGCCCACACAGTCAAACTCTAAGTTTGGTGTTGTGAGGCCACAACCAAACTCTAAGTTTGGTGTTCAAATTCCATATCCAAACTCTAAGTTTGGTGTGGAGACAACACACTAAATTGATCTGATCATCTTGTGGCTCCATGAGAGCCACTGTCAAGCTATTGACATTAAAGAAGCGCTTGTTGGGAGGCAACCCAATTTTATTTATCTAATTTTATTTTATTTTGTTTTAGTGTTATTTTTGTGTTTAATTAGGTACATGATCATGAGGAGTCACGAAAAAATCAAAAAAATTAAAAACAGAGTCAAAAACAGAAGAAAAAAATTTTTCACCCTGGAGGACGCACGGGCTGGCGTTCAACGCCCAGAAGGTGCATCTGGCCGGCGTTTAACGCCAGAACAGAGCACCATTCTGGCGCTGAACGCCCAAGACAAGCAACAACCTGGCGTTTAACGCCAGGATGCGCACACAGAGGACAATCTGGCGCTGAACGCCAGAAACAAGCTTGAAACTGGCGTTCAACGCCAGAAACAAGCATCACATGGGCGTTTAACGCCCAGAACATGCACCAATGGGCGTTTGAACGCCAGAATGATGCATGAAGGCAATTTACACGCCTATAGGGTGAAGGAATGGTATTTCTTCTCACCTCAGGATCTGTGGACCCCACATGATCCCCACCTCAGGATCTGTGGACCCCACAGGATCCCCACCTACCTTTTCTTTTAATCCTAATCACACTCTCCTAATCCAAATCTCATTTTCAATGTCACACTTCCCAAAAACCTTCACCAATCACCTCAATTCCTCTTCCCAATTTCCCCATGCACCATTCACATCAACCTCCTCTTCCCCATAAACCCCACCTACCCTCATAAAATTCAAATTCATTTTCCCACCCTTTCCCACCCAAAATGGCCGAAACCTCACCCTCCCCCCTCCCTATAAATACCTCTCTTTTCTTCTTCATTTTCACAACAAAAACCCCTTCTTCTCTCATATAGCCGAACCCCCTCCTCTCATTCTCTTCTTCTTCTTCTACTCTTCTTTTCTTTTTTGCTCGAGGACGAGCAAATTTTAAGTTTGGTGTGGTAAAAAGCCTAAGCTTTTTATTTTTCATTCACCATCAATGGCACCCAAGACCGGAGTTTCCTCAAGAAAAGGAAAAGGGAAGGTAAAAGCTTCCACTTCCGAGTCATGGGAGAAGGAGAGATTCATCTCCAAGAGCCACCAAGACCACTTCTATGATGTTGTGGCAAAGAAGAAGGTGATCCCCGAGGTCCCTTTCAAGCTCAAAAAGAATGAGTATCCGGAAATCCGACATGAAATTCAAAGAAGAGGGTGGGAAGTCATAACCAACCCCATGCAACAAGTCGGAATATTGATGGTTCAAGAGTTCTATGCTAATGCATGGATCACTAGGAACCATGATCAAAGTATGAACCCGAATCCAAAGAACTATCTTACAATGGTTCGGGGGAAACACTTAGATTTCAGTCCGGAAAATGTGAGGTTGGCGTTTCATTTACCCATGATGCAAGGTGATGAACGCCCCTACACAAGAAGGGTCAACTTTAATCAAAGGTTGGACCAAGTCCTTGCGGACATTTGTGTGGAAGGCGCCCAATGGAGAGTAGACTCCAAAGGCAAACCAGTCCAACTAAGAAGACTGGACCTCAAGCCTGTAGCTAGAGGATGGTTGGAGTTCATCCAAAGATCCATCATCCCCACAAGCAACCGATCTGAAGTTACTGTGGATCGGGCCATCATGATTCATAGCATCATGATTGGAGAGGAAGTAGAGGTTCATGAAGTCATCTCTAATGAACTCTACAAAATAGCTGACAAGCCTTCATACATGGCACGGCTAGCCTTCCCCCACCTCATATGCCATTTGTGCTACTCAGCTGGAGTTATCATAGATGGAGATGTCTCCATTGAAGAAGACAAGCCCATCACAAAGAAGAGGATGGAGCAAACAAGAGAAGTTCCTCACGGCCCCCAAGAAGAACATGAGGAAACTCATCATCAACAAATGCCTCAAGGAATGCACTTTCCTCCCAACAACTATTGGGAGCAACTTAGTACCTCTTTGGAAGACTTGAGCCATAATGTTGAACAATTAAGGGTGGAACACCATGAACACGCCCTCACTCTCCAAGAAATAAGAGAAGATCAAAGAGCAATGAGGGAGGAGCAACAAAGGCAAGGAAGGGACATAGAAGAGTTGAAGAACATCATTGGTCCTTCAAGAAGAAGACGCCACTAGAGGTGGATTCATTCCTTGTTCTTTATTTTCTTTCTGTTTTCGGTTTTTAAGTATTATGTTTATCTATGTTTTTGTGTCTCTACTTCATGATCATTAGTGTGTAACCATGCCTTAAAGCTATGAATAAAATCCATTAGTCTTTCACCTCTCTTAAAAGAAAAATGTTTTAATTCAAAAGAACAAGAAGTACATAATTTTCGAAATTATTAGTGAATTTAATTTAATTATATTGATGTGGTGGCAATAATTTTTGTTTTCTAAATGAATGAATGAACAGTGCATATGTCTTTTGATCTTGTTGTTTATGAGTGTTAAATTTGTTGGTGCTTGAAAGAATGATGAACAAAGAGAAATGTTATTGATGATCTGAAAAACATCATGAAATTGATTCTTGAAGCAAGAAAAAGCAGTGAAAAAAAAAATAGTGGCGAAAATTTTAAAGCAAGGATCCAAGGCTTTGAGCATTAATGGATAGGAGGGCCCAAGGAAATTAAAATCCAGGCCTAAGCGGCTAAATCAAAGCTGTCCCTAACCATGTGCTTGTGTCATGAAGGTCCAAGCAAAAAGCTTGAGACTGAATGGTTAAAGTTGTGATCCAAAGCTAAAGAGTGTGCTTAAGAGCTCTGGACACCACTAACTGGGGACTTTAGCAAAGCTAAGTCACAATCTGAAAAGGTTCACCCAGTTATGTGTCTGTGGCATTTGTGTATCCGGTGGTAATACTGGAAGACAAAATGCTTAGGGCCACAGCCAAGACTCATAAGTAGCTGTGTTCAAGAATCAACATGCCTAACTAGGAAAGTCAATAACACTATCTGAAATTCTAAGTTCCTAGAGAAGCCAATCACTCTAAACTACAAAGGAAAAAGTGAGATGCCAAAACTGTTCAGAAGCAAAAAGCTACAAGTCCCGCTCATGTAATTAAGTTAATATTCATTGATATTTTGGACTTTATAGTATATTCTCTTCTTTTATCCTATTTGATTTTCAGTTGCTTGGGGACAAGCAACAATTTAAGTTTGGTGTTGTGATGAGCGGATAATTTATACGCTTTTTGGCATTGTTTTTATATAGTTTTTAGTAAGTTTGAGCTACTTTTAGGGATGTTTTCATTAGTTTTTATGCTAAATTCACATTTCTGGACTTTACTATGAGTTTGTGTGTTTTTCTGTGATTTCAGGTAAATTCTGACTGAAATTGAGGGATTTGAGCAAAACTCTGAAGAAGGCTGACAAAAGGACTACTGATGCTGTTGGATTCTGACCTCCCTGCACTCGAAATGGATTTTCTGGAGCTACAGAACTTCAATTGGCACGCTCTCAACGGTGTTGGAAAGTAGACATCCAGGGCTTTCCAGCAATATATAATAGTCCATACTTTATTCGAAGAATGACGACGTAACTTGGCTTTGAACGCCAAGTACACGCTGCTGTCTGGAGTTAAACGCCAGAAAAACGTCATGATCCGGAGTTGAACGCCCAAAACACGTCATAACCTGGAGTTTGACGCCAGGAAATGCCTTAGCTCGTGGAATGATCAAGCCCAGCCCAAGCATACACCAAGTGGGCCCCGGAAGTGGATTTATGCATCAATTACTTACTCATGTAAACCCTAGTAGCTAGTCTAGTATATATAGGACATTTATCTATTGTATTAGACATCTTTGATCTCAGTTTTGTTTTATTCTTCATCTTAGGGGATCATTGATCACGTTAGAGAGGGCTGGCCATTCGGCCATGCCTGAACTCTTTGCTTATGTATTTTCAACGGTGGAGTTTCTGCACACCATAGATTAAGGGTGTGGAGCTCTGCTGTACCTCAAGTATTAATGAAATTCTATTATCTTTTATTCAATTCTCTATCTTATTCTTATTCCAAGATATTCATTCGTACCCAAGAACATGATGAATGTTATGAGTCAGATTACCCTCATTATCATTCTCACTTATGAACGCGCGTGATTGACAACCACTTCCGTTCTACATGCAACAGAGCTTGAATGCGTATCTCTTAGATTCCCCAACAGAATCTTCGTGGTATAAGCTAGATAGATGGCGGCATTCATGAGGATCCGGAAAGTCTCACCTTGTCTGTGGTATTCCGAGTAGGATCCTGGGAATCCGGAAAGTCTCACCTTGTCTGTGGTATTCCGAGTAGGATTCCGGTAATGAATGACTGTGACGTGCTTCAAACTTTAACCTGCTGGGCGTTAGTGAAAGACGCAAAAGAGGGATTCTATTCCAGTAGGAGCGGGAACCAACCGGTGATTAGCAGTACTGTGACAGAGTGCGTGCATTAGTTTTCACTGCGAGGATGGGATGTAGCCATTAGCCATGGGTGATGCCTCCAGACTGGTTAGCTGTGCGAGTGACAGCCGCACAGGGTATTTCCCCGAGAGGAAGAAAGTAGCCACAGTTGATGGTGAACCCATATACAAAGCTTGCCATGGAAAAGAGTAAGAAGGATTGAGTAGAAGCAGTAGGAGGGCAGGCGTCCGAGAGCTCTACAGCATCTCCATCCGCTTATCTGAAATTCCCACCAATGAATCTGCATAAGTGTTCTATCCCTTTTATTGTTTAATTCCTTAACTTACAATTTTCGAAAACCCATAAACAATTTTAATCTGCCTGACTGAGATTTGCAAGGTGACCATAGCTTGCTTCATACCAACAATCTCTGTGGATTCGATCCTTACTCACGTAAGGTTTATTACTTGGACGACCCAGTACACTTGCTGGTTAGTTGAACGAAGTTGTGAATTCAACCATTGCCATAATAATGATTTTATACAAAGACAAACAACTTGAAGAGAATATGGATCACAATTTCGTCCACCATGGACTCATTCCTTAACTTCCTTGTTCTTATCTCTGTTTTTCGATTTTTATGCTATATGTGTGTTTATGTTTTGTGTCTCTACCTCATGATCATTAGTATTGAGTAACTATGTCTTAAGGCTATAAATAAATCCATAAATTCTTCACCTCTCTTAAATGAAAAATGTTTCTAATTCAAAAGAACAAGAAGTACATGGATTTCGAAATTATCCTTGAATTTAGTTTAATTATATTGATGTGGTGACAATACTTTTTGTTTTCTGAATGAATGCTTGAACAGTGCATAATTTTGATCTTGTTGTTTATGAATGTTAAAATTGTTGGCTCTTGAAAGAATGATGAACAAAGAGAAATGCTATTGATAATCTGAAAAATCATGAAAATTGATTCTTGAAGCAAGAAAAAGTAGTGAAAAAGCAAAAGCTTGTGAAAAAAAATGGCGAAAAAAATTAGAAAGAAAAATAAAAAGCAACCAGAAAAAGCCAATAGCCCTTAAAACCAAAAGGCAAGGGTAAAAAGGATCAAAGGCTTTGAGCATCAATGGATAGGAGGGCCCAAGGAAATAAAATCCAGGCCTAAGCGGCTAAATCAAAGCTGTCCCTAACCATGTGCTTGTGGCATGCATGTCCAAGTGAAAAGCTTGAGAATGAGTGGTTAAAGTCGTGATCCAAAGCAAAAAGAGTGTGCTTAAGAGCTCTGGACACCTCTAACTGGGGACTTTAGCAAAGCTGAGTCACAATCTGAAAAGGTTCACCCAGTCATGTGTTTGTGGCATTTATGTATCTGGTGGTAATACTGAAAAACAAAATGCTTAGGGCCATGGCCAAGACTAATAAAAGTAGCTGTGTTCAAGAATCAACAAACTTAACTAGGAGAATCAATAACACTATCTGAAATTCTAAGTTCCTATAGATGCCAATCATTCTAAACTTCAAGGGAAAAGGTGAGATGCCAAAACTGTTCAGAGGTAAAAAGCTACAAGTCCCGCTCATCTAATTAGAATTAATATTCATTGATATTTTGGGATTTATAGTAGAGGCTTGCTACACATACAAGTCTTTTTGACTTACAAGTTTTACAAGTTGCTACACATTAGAGTCTTTTAATGCGTTATTTAGTTTCCAAAGCGCTACACTCACCGTGAATTATGAACGACTCCTCTTCCTCTTCCTCTTCCTCTTCCTCTTCCTCTTCCTCTTCCTCTTCCTCTTCTTCTTCTTCTTCTTCTTCACTCACCGTGAATTATGAACAACTCATCTTCCTCTTCCTCTTCCTCTTCCTCTTCCTCTTCCTCTTCCTCCTCTTCTTCTTCTTCTTCTTCTTCTTCTTCACTCACCGTGGATTATGAACAACTCATCTTCCTCTTCCTCTTCCTCTTCCTCTTCTTCTCCTTCTTCTTCTTCTTCCTCCTCCTCCATGTATTTCTTCGTTATTCTCTTTGCCTTTTCATTAGTTGTTTTATTTGCGTTTATTACTGGTATTCTTGCTTCGTTTTTTTCGATTTTCATGGTTTCTGAAATCAAGCTTTGAAATCGTTTTGAAGATAATGGAACTTCAGAAATACACCCAAACGATTACAGAAATACACCCAAACGATTATAGAAAATACACCCAAACGATTATAGAAAATACACCCAAACGATATTTCTTCGTTATTCTCTTTGCCTTTTCATTAGTTGTTTTACTTGCATTTATTACTGGTATTCTTGCTTCTTTTTTTCGATTTTCATGGTTTCTGAAATCAAACTTTGAAATCGTTTTGAAAATAATAGAACTTCAGAAATACACCCAAACGATTATAGAAAATACACCCAAACGATTATAGAAAATACACCCAAACGATATTTCTTCGTTATTCTCTTTGCCTTTTCATTAGTTGTTTTACTCGTTTATTACTGGTATTCTTACTTCTTTTTTTTTCGATTTTCATGGTTTCTGAAATTAAGCTTTGAAATCGTTTTGAAAATAATGAAACTTCAGAAATACACCCAAACGATTACAGAAATACACCCAAACGATTACAGAAATACACCCAAAGGACACTTTATGCATAATTCAGAACTCTTTCTCTTTCTCCTCCTCATATTCTACTGCTTCTTCTTCTTCAAAAATGATTTTAGAGCTTGATATCAAAAAATAATAGAAATCAAGAATAACGAAAAAAGAAAACAAAGAGAAAAGCACGTAAATGAAGAAGGAGAAAGAGAAGGCAAAAAACAAAAGAAAAGAAGAAGAAGAGGAGGAGGAAGAGGAAGAAGAATGTGCAGCAAGAAGAAGAAGACGGTGCAGTGAAATTGTGCAGTAACGGTTGAAGAAGGAGAAAGAGAAAGTAAGAAACGAAAGAAAAGAAGAAGAAGAGGAAGAGGAAGAAGAACGTGCAGTAACGTTCAAGCGCGTTAATATAATAACTTGTAAAGACTTGTATAAAAAAATGCTTGTATATAGAGAATTTCTCTTTATAGTATATTCTCTTCTTTATTCTAATTTATTTTCAGTTGTTTGGGGACAAGCAACAATTTAAGTTTGGTGTTGTGATGAGCGGATAATTTATAAGCTTTTTGGCATTGTTTTTAGGTAGTTTTTACTACAATTTAGCTACTTTTAGGGATGTTTTCATTAGTTTTATGCTAAATTCACATTTCTAGACTTTACTATGAGTTTGTGTGTTTTTCTGTAATTTCAGGTAATTTCTGGCTGAAATTGAGGGACCTGAGCAAAACTCTGATAAAAGGCTGACAAAGGACTGCTGATGCTGTTGGATTCTGACCTCCCTGCACTCGAAATGGATTTTCTGAAGCTACAGAACTTTAAATGGCGTGCTCTCAACGGCGTTGGAAAGTAGACATCCAGATATTTTCAGAAATATATAATAGTCCATACTTTATTCGTGATTAGATGACGTAAACTGGCGCTCAACACTAGTTTCATGCTGCATTCTGTAGTCAAACGGCAGAAACATGTCACGAACCAGAGTTGAACGCCAAAAACACGTTACTCCAAAAGAAGCCTTAGCTCGTGTAAAGTTCAAGCTCAACCCAAGCACACACCAGGTGGGCCTCGGAATTGGATTTCTGGATCAATTACTTACTTCTGTAAACCCTAGTAGCTAGTCTAGTATAAATAGATCATTTTACTATTGTATTCGGGGTCCTTCTCCTTTATTTTCAAATTCACATCATATTTTGGGGGCTGGCCATTCGGCCATGCCTAGACCACTATCACTTATGTATTTTCAACGGTGGAGTTTCTACACACCATAGATTAAGGGTGTGGAGCTCTGCTGTACCTCAAGTTTTAATGCAATTACTACTATTTTCTATTCAATTTGATTTATTCCTGTTCTAAGATACCATTCGTACTTCAACCAGATGGAGGTGATGATCCGTGACACTCATCATCATCCATCCTTATGAACGCGTGCCAAACAACCACTTCTGTTCTACAAGCGAGAGCTAAGATGTGTATCTCTTGGATTCCTGATACACGATGCATGGTTGCCCCTCGCCTGACAACCGAGCCTTCCAGTCCATGAGATCAGAGTCTTCGTGGTATAAGCTAGAATTGATGGTGGCATTCATGAGAATCCGGAAAGTCTAAACCTTGGCTGTGGTATTCCGAGTAGGATTCTGGGATTGAATGACTGTGACGAGCTTTAAACTTGCAATTGTTGGGCGTGATGACAAACACAAAAGAATCAAGGGATTCTATTCCAACATGATCGAGAACCGACAGATGATTAGCCGTGCAGTGACAGAGCATTTGGAGCTTTTACACTGAGAGGATGGGATGTAGCCATTGACAACGGTGATGCCCTACATACAACTTGCCATGGAAAGGAATAAGAAGGATTGAAGGAAGGCAGTAGGAAAGCAGAGATCCAACAGGGACAAGCATCTCCATACACTTATGTGAAATTCCCACCATTGAATTACATGAGTAACTCTATCTTTATTTTCTGTTTATTTATTATTATTATTCGAAAACTCCATAACATTTACTATCTGCCTAACTGAGATTTACAAGATGACCATAGCTTGCTTCATACCAATAATCTCCGTGGGATCGACCCTTACTCACGTAAGGTATTACTTGGACGACCCAGTGTATTTGCTGGTTAGTTGTGCGGAGTTGTGACTAAGTGTGATTCACATTTGAGAGCGCTACCAAGTTTTTGGCGCCATTGTTGATGATCACAATTTTGTGCACCACTCGGCGTCGGCGAGTCCTCTCTGAGGACGAACCTGAAATGTCATCTAAGAAAGAAACAAGCTCCCTCTCTACTGATCCAGTTGATTTACGTGCAGGTGACATGGCAGCACCCAGGAGAGTCACTATCCAGGAAGAAGGAGCCCCTAATTTTACACTACAACCATTCCAGGCACACCACCCAGCAGTGGCTTTGGATTTCGAAATAAAGTCTTCACTACTCAACTTGATGCCCAAGTTTCATGGCTTACCTGCTCAAGAGCCTATCAAGCACCTTAGGGATTTTCAGATTGCCTGTTCTACTGTTATGCGTGATGGCACTGATGAAATCTCCATTCTGTTAAAAGCCTTCCCATTCTATCTTGAGGGAAAGGCAAGAGAGTGGTACTATACTCAACCCGGAACAACTGTTTCCAATTGGGATACACTTAGAAGAGAATTTCTGGAGAAATTCTTTCCAGCTGAAGTTGCAGATAAACTGAGGAAAGACATGTCCATGATCGTTCAGGATGAATATGAGACTCTGTATGAATACTTGGAACGCTTCAATAATCTTCTAGAAGCATGTCCATACTATATGATTGACAAGATAGTGTTGCTCGGCTACTTTACACAGTGCATGAAATCTCAAGACAGGACCACATTGGAAGGTGCTAGCAATGGGTCTATGAAAAAGTACAAGACTACGGAAGAAGCATGGCAATTGATCAGCGACTTAGCCGAATCTACTAGGAATCACAGGCAGAAACAAAGTCGGTCAAGAGCTGTTGCAGAGGTATCCACTAGCAAAGAGACTATTGCTATAGCTCATAGCTTATATGAAATGACTAACTTGCTGAAACAGATGCAACTAAGTCAACAACAGCCTCAACAAGTTCAGCCTTCTCCACCACAGCACAACCAGCAGTTGGTTCCACAAAGAGTATGTAGAATCTGTGCAGATTACAGTAATTACACTGATGAGTGTCCACAACTCCAACTGGAAGACCACACTATAGCAGCCACTCATAACTTCTATGACCGTCCCAATCAAGGGTACAATCAAGGTGGCAGCTATATGATGAGCGGATAATTTGTACGCTTTTTGGCATTGTTTTTAGTATGTTTTTAGTATGATCTAGTTAGTTTTTAGTATATTTTTATTAGTTTTTAGTTAAAATTCACTTTTCTGGACTTTACTATGAGTTTGTGTGTTTTTCTGTGATTTCAGGTATTTTCTGGCTGAAATTGAGGGGCCTGAGCAAAAATCTGATTCAGAGACTGAAAAGGACTGCAGATGCTGATGGATTCTGACCTCCCTGCACTTGAAGTGAATTTTCTGGAGCTACAGAAGCCCAATTGGCGCGATCTCAACGGCGTTGGAAAGTAGACATCCTGGGCTTTCCAGCAATATATGATAGTTCATACTTTGCCCAAGATTTGATGGCCCAAACCGGCGTTCAAAGTCACCCTCAAGATTTCCACGCTGGAACTGATGCATGGTTGATCGCCTGACAACCGAGCCAACCATTCCGTGAGATCAAAGTCTTCGTGGTATAGGCTAGAACTGATGGCGGCATTCAAGAGAATCCGGAAGGTCTAACCTTGTCTGTGGTATTCTGAGTAGGATTCAATGATTGAATGGCTGTGACGTGCTTCAAACTCCTAGCAGGCGGGGTGTTAGTGACAGACGCAAAAGAATCGATGGATTCTATTCCGGCCTGACCGAGAACCGACAGATGATTACCCATGCTGTGACAGAGCATAGGCAACATTTTCACTGAGAGGATGGGAGGTAGCCACTGACAACGGTGAAACCCTACATGAGCTTGCCATGGAAAGGAGTAAGAAGGATTGGATGAAGACAGTAGGAAAGCAGAGAGACGGAAGGGAAGGCATCTTCATGCGCTTATCTGAAGTTCCTACCAATGAATTACATAAGTACCTCTATCTTTATCTTTATGTTTATTTCGTTCATCACCATATCCATTTGAGTTTGCCTGACTAAGATTTACAAGATGACCATAGCTTGCTTCATACTAACAATCTTCGTGGGATCGACCCTTACTCGCGTAAGGTTTATTACTTGGACGACCCAGTGCACTTGCTGGTTAGTTGTGCGAAGTTGTGTAATGCCATGGTATTGAACACCAAGTTTTTGGGGTTCATGACCGGGGATTATGAGAGTTGTGAAAAGTATTGTTCACAATTTCGCGCACCAAGTTTTTGGCGCCGTTGCCGGGGATTGTTCAAGTTTTGAGCAAGCTTTTGGTCCGGTAACATCAGTGCCAAATTTCTGATCCGGCAACAGCACCAAGTTTTTGGCGCCGTTGCCGGGGATTGTTCAGTTTGGACAACTGAAGGTTCATCTTGTTGCTTAGATTAGGTATTTTTTTTCGAAATTCTTGAAGATGAATTCTAGAGTTTCATGATGATTTGTTGAAATCTGGCTGGCTGAGAAGCCATGTCTAATCTCATTGGACCGAGATTTCAACTTATCATCACAAGAGCTTGTTGATTTTTATCAATCTTGCTTTTGGAGCAGTGATCTGCTAAGGCTTGGCTGGCCTTTGGCCATGTCTAGTGTTTTGGACCGAAGCTTTCTTTGAAAGCTTGACTGGCTGTGAAGCCATGTCTAATTCCTGGACCGGAGTCTTAGACTAGCATTGCACTGATTCCTGGAATTCTCATTAAGAATTTTGATATCTTTTTCCACTTAATTTTCGAAAAACACAAAAAAATAAAAAAAAATCATAAAATCCAAAAAATTTCTTGTTTAAGTCTAGTGTCTCATCTTAAGTTTGGTGTCAATTGCATGCATTCATTCATGTGTATTAAGGATTTTCAAGTAATTCTTGATAATTTTCGTGCTCTGATCTTTGAATTCAATTGACTTGAGTGTTTTGTGTGTCTCATATGCATTTTCATTTTGTTAGTGTCAGTAGCATACAAACTGCTAAGTTTGGTGTCTTGCATGCATTGTTATTTGATTCTTGTTGCATTTTGATTTATCCTTATTATTAAAAATCCAAAAATATTTTTAATTTGTGTCTTTTCAAGTCAATAATACAGAGAATTGAAGATTCAGAACATACAGCAGAGGAATTGCACAGAAAAAGCTGGGCGTTCAAAACGCCCAGTGAAGAAGGACAGACTGGCGTTTAAACGCCAGCCAGGGTACCTGGTTGGGCGTTTAACGCCCAAAAAGGTATAGTTTTGGGCGTTAAACGCCAAAATGTGCACCATTCTGGGCGTTTAACGCCAGGATGGCACAAGGGGGAAGATTCTGTTTTTCAATGCAATTTTTTTTTCAGGTTTTCAAAGTTTTTCAAAATCAAATCTTTTTCAAATCATATCTTTTCAATCAAATCTTTTTCAAAATCAATTTCTTTCTATTTTCAAAAATACTTGCTACCAATTAATGATTTGATTCAACATTTCAAGTATGTTGCCTTTTCTGTTGAGAAAGGTTTAATGTTTGAATTATATCTTTTCTTGTTAGCCAAGTTTTTAATTTTCAAAATCAAATTTTTTTTAAAATGTTTTTCAAATCATATCTTCTCAATCACATCTTTTTAAAACCAATCATATTTTCTTAACCACATCTTTTTCAAAATAATTTTCAATCAAATCTTTTTGATTTCTAATTTCAAAATCTTTTTCAAAAAAAAAATCACCTTATTTCTCTCCCACTTTCATTTTTGAAAATTAAGTAATGTTTTTCAAAAATGTTTTCAAAATTTTCTACTTAATTTTCGAAAATCACTTCCCTTCTTCTCACATCCTTCTATTTATGGACTAACACTATCCCTTAATGCAAAATTCGAACTCCATCTTCTTTGATAAAGTTCGAATTTTCTACTCCTGTCTTCTACTCTTCTTTTCTTCTGACACTTCAAGGAATCTCTATACTGTGACATAGAGGATTCCACATTTCTTGTTCTCTTCTCTTTCTTATGAGCAGGAGCAAAGACAAAGGCATTCTTGTTGAGGCTGATCCTGAACCTGAAAGGACCTTGAAGAGAAAGCTAAGAGAAGCCAAAGCACAACTCTCTTTAGAGGACCTGACTGACTTCTTCAAAGAAGAAGAACACATGGCAGCCGAAAACAACAATGCCAACAATGCAAGGAAGGTGCTGGGTGACTTTACTGCATCTACTCCCGACTTCTATGGGAGAAGCATCTCTATCCCTGCCATTGGAGCAAACAACTTTGAGCTTAAGCCTCAATTAGTTTCTCTAATGCAACAGAATTGCAAGTTACATGGACTTCCATTGGAAGATCCTCATCAGTTTTTAGCTGAATTCTTGCAAATCTGTGACACAGTCAAGACTAATGGGGTTGACCCTGAGGTCTACAGACTTATGCTATTCCCTTTTGCTGTAAGAGACAGAGCTAGGACATGGTTGGACTCACAACCCAAAGAAAGCCTGGACTCTTGGGAAAAGCTAGTCAATGCCTTCTTGGCAAAGTTCTTTCCACCTCAAAAATTGAGTAAGCTTAGAGTGGAAGTCCAAACCTTCAGACAGAAGGAAGGAGAATCCCTCTATGAAGCTTGGGAAAGATACAAACAATTAATCAGAAAGTGTCCCTCTGACATGCTTTCTGAATGGAGCATCATAGGAATTTTCTATGATGGTCTTTCTGAACTGTCCAAGATGTCTTTGGATAGCTCTTCTGGAGGATCTCTTCATCTGAAGAAGACGCCTACTGACGCTCAAGAACTGATTGAAATGGTTGCAAATAACCAATTCATGTACACTTCTGAAAGAAATCCTGTGAACAATGGGACTAGTCAGAAGAAAGGAGTTCTTGAGATTGACACTCTGAATGCCATATTGGCTCAGAACAAGATATTGACTCAACAAGTCAATATGATTTCTCAAAGTCTGTCTGGAATGCAAAATGCACCAAGCAGTACTAAGGAAGCTTCATCTAAGGAAGAAGCTTATGATCCTGAGAACCCTTCAATGGAAGAGGTGAACTACATGGGAGAACCCTATGGAAACACCTATAATCCTTCATGGAGGAATCATCCAAATCTTTCATGGAAGGATCAACAGAGACCTCAACAAGGTTTCAATAACAATAATGGTGGAAGAAACAGGTTTAGCAATGGCAAGCCTTTTCCATCATCTTCTCAGCAACAGACAGAGAGTTCTAAGCAGAATAACTCTGATTTAGCAACCATGGTCTCTGATCTAATCAAAACCACTCAAAGTTTCATGACTGAAACAAGGTCCTCCATTAGAAATTTGGAAGGACAAGTGGGTCAGCTGAGCAAGAAAATTACTGAACTCCCTCCTAGTACTCTTCCAAGCAATACAGAAGAAAATCCAAAAGGAGAGTGCAAGGCCATCAACATGGCCGAATTTTGGGAGGAAGAAGAGGCAGTGAACGCCACTGAGGAAGGCCTCACTGGACGTCCACTGGCCTCCAATGAGTTCCCCAATGAGGAACCATGGGAATCTGAGGCTCAAATTGAGACCATAGAGATTCCATTGGACTTACTTCTGCCATTCATGAGCTCTGATGAGTATTCTTCCTCTGAAGAGGATGAGTATGTCACTGAGGAGCAAGTTGCTAAATACCTTGGAGCAATCATGAAGCTAAATGACAAGTTATTTGGAAATGAGACTTGGGAGGATGAACCTCCTTTGCTCACCAAGGAACTGGATGACTTGTCTAGGAAGAAACTGCCTCAAAAGAAACAGGATCCTGGGAAGTTTTCAATACCTTGTACCATAGGCACCATGACCTTCAAGAAGGCCCTGTGTGACTTAGGGTCAAGTGTAAACCTCATGCCTCTCTCTGTAATGGAGAAGTTAGGGATCTCTGAGGTACAAGCTGCAAAAATCTCACTAGAGATGGCAGACAACTCAAGAAAACAAGCCCATGGACTTGTAGAGGATGTTTTGGTTAAAGTTGAAGACCATTACATCCCTACTGATTTCATAGTCCTAGAGACTGGGAAGTGCATGGATGAATCCATCATCCTTGGCAGACCCTTCCTAGCCACAGCAAAGGCTGTGATTGATGTTGATAGAGGAGAGTTGATCATTCAAGTGAATGAAGAATCCCTGGTGTTTAAGGCCCAAGGATATCCCTCTGTCATCATGGAGAGGAAGCATGAAGAGCTTCTCTCAAAACAGAGCCAAACAGAGCCCCCACAGTCAAACTCTAAGTTTGGTGTTGGGAGGCCACAACCAAACTCTAAGTTTGGTGTTGAACCCCCACATTCAAACTCTAAGTTTGGTGTTGGGAGGTCCCAACATAGCTCTGAGCATTTCTGAGGCTCCATGAGAGTCCCCTGTCAAGCTAATGACATTAAAGAAGCGCTTGTTGGGAGGCAACCCAATGTTTTATAATTAACTATTTTCCTTTGTTATTTTCTTTTTTTTTCAGGTTGATGATCATGAGGAGTCACAAAATCAATGAAAAAAGCAAAAACAGAATGAAAAACAGGATGAAAAATAGCACACCCTGGAGGATGCACCCACTGGCGTTTAAACGCCAGTGAGGTTAGCTGTTGGGCGTTTAACGCCCAGTCTGGCACCATTCTGGGCGTTTAACGCCAGATAGGGGCACCAGACTGGCGTTAAACGCCAGAAATGGGCAAGAAGCTGGCGTTAAACGCCAGAAATGGGCACCAGCCCGGCGTTTAACGCCAGAAATGGCTAAAACGTGATTTTGTTTGCCATTTGGTGCAGGGATGACTTTTCCTTGACACCTCAGGATCTGTGGACCCCACAGGATCCCCACCTACCCTACCACTCTCTCTCTTCTTCTTCACCCATTCACCAATCACCTCAACACCTCTTCCCCAAAAACCCTTCACCTATCAAATCCCATCTTTCTCTTTACCACTCACATCCATCCTTCATAAAACCCCACCTACCTCACCATTCAAATTCAAACCACTTTCCCTCCCAAAACCCACCCTCAAATGGCCGAACCCTCCATCCCCCCTCTCCTATATAAACCCTCCTTCACTCCTTCATTTTCCCACAACATACACACCACTTCTCCCCTTCTTGGCCGAAAATTAAAGCCATTCCCTTTCCCCTCATTTCTTCTTCTTCTACTCCCTTCTTTCTTCTTTTGCTCGAGGACGAGCAAACATTTTAAGTTTGGTGTGGTAAAAGCATTGCTTTTTGTTTTTCCATAACCATTTATGGCATCCAAGGCCGGAGAAACCTCTAGAAAGAGGAAAGGGAAGGCAAAAGCTTCCACCTCCGAGTCATGGGAGATGGAAAGATTCATCTCAAAGGTGCATCAAGACCACTTCTATGAAGTTGTGGCCTTGAAGAAGGTGATCCCCGAGGTCCCTTTTTCACTCAAGAAGGGTGAATATCCGGAGATCCGACATGAGATCCGAAGAAGAGGTTGGGAAGTTCTTACCAACCCCATTCAACAAGTCGGAATCTTGATGGTTCAAGAGTTCTATGCCAATGCATGGATCACCAAGAACCATGACCAAAGTGTGAACCCGAATCCAAAGAATTATCTTACTATGGTTCGGGGGAAATACTTGGATTTTAGTCCGGAAAGTGTGAGGGTGGCGTTCAACTTGCCTATGATGCAAGGAGATGAACATCCTTACACTAGAAGGGTCAACTTTGATCAAAGGTTGGACCAAGTCCTCACAGTCATATGTGAAGAGGGCGCCCAATGGAAGAGAGATTCAAGAGGAAAGCCGGTTCAATTGAGAAGGCATGACCTCAAACCCGTGGCTAGAGGATGGTTGGAGTTCATCCAACGCTCAATCATTCCCACTAGCAACCGGTCCGAAGTTACCATAGACCGGGCTATCATGATCCATAGCATCATGATTGGAGAAGAAATAGAAGTTCATGAGGTTATAGCCCAAGAACTCTATAAGGTGGCGGACAAGTCCTCTACCTTGGCAAGGTTAGCCTTCCCTCATCTCATTTGTCACCTCTGTTATTCAGTTGGAGTTGACATAGATGGAGACATCCCTATTGATGAGGACAAGCCCATCACTAAGAAGAGGATGGAGCACACAAGAGACCCCACTCATCATGAAATCCCTGAGATTCCTCAAGGGATGCACTTTCCTCCACAAAACTATTGGGAGCAACTAAACACCTCCCTAGGAGAATTGAGTTCCAACATGGGTCAACAAAGGATAGAGCATCAAGAACACTCCATCATCCTCCATGAAATTAGAGAAGATCAAAGAATCATGAGGGAGGAGCAACAAAGACAAGAAAGAGACATTGAGGAGCTCAAGCACTCCATAGGATCTTCAAGAGGAAGAAAGAGCCGCCATCACTAAGGTGGACCCGTTCCTTAATTTCCTTGTTCTTTATTCTTCTGTTTTTCGAATTCTAGTGCTTATGTTTATCTATGTTTGTGTCTTGTGATCATTAGTGTCTTAGTGTCTATGCCTTAAAGTTATGAATGTCCTATGAATCCATCACCTCTCTTAATAAAAACGTGCTTAATTGAAAAAGAAAAAGAATTGCATGAATTTTGAATTTTATAACAGTTTAATTATTTTGATGTGGTGGCAATATTTTTGTTTTCTGAATGTATGCTTAAACAGTGCATATGTATCTTGAATTTGTGGTTCATGAATATTGGCTCTTGAAAGAATGATGAAAAAGGAGACATGTTACTGAGGATCTGAAAAATCATTACAATGATTCTTGAAGCAAGAAAAAGCATTTCCATTCAAAAAAAAAATTGAAAAAAAAGAGAGAGAAAAGAAAGAAAAATAAAGTTGTGATCCAAGGCAATAAGAGTGTGCTTAAGAACCCTGGACACCTCTAATTGGGGACTCTAGCAAAGCTGAGTCACAATCTAAAAAGGTTCACCCAATTATGTGTCTGTGGCATGTATGTATCCGGTGGTAATACTGGAAGACAGAGTGCTTTGGGCCACGGCCAAGACTCAATAAGTAGCTATGTTCAAGAATCATCATACTTAACTAGGAGAATCAATAACACTATCTGGATTCTGAGTTCCTAAAGAAGCCAATCATTCTGAATTTCAAAGGATAGAGTGAGATGCCAAAACTATTCAGAGGCAAAAAGCTAAAAGCCCCGCTCATCTAATTAATACTGATTTTCACAGATGTTTTTGGGATTCATTGCATATTCTCTTCTTTTTATCTTATTTGATTTTCAGTTGCTTGAGGACAAGCAACAATTTAAGTTTGGTGTTGTGATGAGCGGATAATTTGTACGCTTTTTGGCATTGTTTTTAGTATGTTTTTAGTATGATCTAGTTGGTTTTTAGTATATTTTTATTAGTTTTTAGTTAAAATTCACTTTTCTGGACTTTACTATGAGTTTGTGTGTTTTTCTGTGATTTCAGGTATTTTCTGGCTGAAATTGAGGGACCTGAGCAAAAATCTAATTCAGAGACTGAAAAGGACTGCAGATGCTGTTGGATTCTGACCTCCCTGCACTCGAAGTGAATTTTCTGGAGCTACAGAAGCCCAATTGGCGCGCTCTCAACGGCGTTGGAAAGTAGACATCCTGGGCTTTCCAGAAATATATGATAGTTCATAGTTTGCCCAAGATTTGATGGCCCAAACTGGCGTTCAAAGTCACCCTCAAGATTTCCAGCGTTAAACGCCGGAACTGGCACCCAAATGGGAGTTAAACGCCCAAACTGGCATAAAAGCTGGCGTTTAACTCCAAGAAGAGTCTCTACACGAAAATGCTTCATTGCTCAGCCCAAGCACACACCAAGTGGGCCCGGAAGTGGATTTTTATGTCATTTACTCATTTCTGTAAACCTTAGGCTACTAGTTCTCTATAAGTAGGACCTTTTACTATTGTATTTTCATCTTGAAGACTTTGGTAGCCATCCCCATTCTTATGCTATCTTAGATCATTGGGAGGCTGGCCTCACGGCCATGCCTAGACATTGTTCTTATGTAATTTCAACGGTGGAGCTTCTACACACCATAGATTAAGGTGTGGAGCTCTGCTGTACCTCGAGTATTAATGCAATTACTATTGTTCTTCTATTCAATTCCGCTTGTTCTTGTTCTAAGATATCACTTGTTCTTCAACTTGATGAATGTGATGATCCGTGACACTCATCATCATTCTCACCTATGAACATGTGACTGACAATCACCTCTGTTCTACCTTCGATTGAAAAGATAATAAGTTTCTTCTAAGACTATTTTTGGAACAAAAATTTCACTAATTTTAATTAAAACTTTTATGTTAAATTTGCTTGAAGTTGTATTTGGAACATGATTTTTAAGCCAAAGAACACAGAACCTGTGAGATTTAAGCCTTTATGCGTGGTTACATCATTTAACCATAATTGTTTTATTCTTGTGTGTTTACTTCTCTATGATTGTAATCTATATTTTGTTCCATCCTATATGTCCAATGTTTAATATATTTATATGCTGCATATGATTGAGGCCATTAATTATTTAGCTCACTTATCCAAATTAAGCCTACCCTTTCAATTACCTTTGTTAGCCACTTTGAGCCTTTAAATCCCATTTGTTCTGTAATTTACCACATTACTAGCCTTAAGCGGAAAAACAATTATATATCCAAATTTGAATCTTTGGTTAGCTTAAGATAGAATTGTGTGTGCTAATTAAGTATGGGAAATTGTGGAGACAAAGGATAATAAGGGAATGTGTCATGATAATATAATGGGAATTCGGACACCTACTCATGTGAAACTATAAGAATCAAAAACCTATGTGCATTGATATTCTATGTTTATTTTTATGTTTATGTAAAAAAAAACCAAAAATATTCAATAAATAAATAAGGAGACAAAATTACCCCAATGCTGAGTTAAGAATTCAAAGATCAATGCATGTATGATAAAATTAAAATAAAAAGTTGATACATGAGTATGGAATGTGAAAGAGAATTCTGGGTAGCTAGGTACGAATTCCAAAGTTATATAAAATATATAGGTTATTTTAAAGTTTGGGTTAATTAAAGATTCAATTTATAAGCTCACTTAACCATATATGTATCCTTACCTTTACCTTGGCCCCATTACAACCTTGAAAAGACCTCTTGATGTTGCATTGGAATATTAAATGTTGTTGATTAGTTAGGAGAAGAACAAAAATTAGGGAGCATGATTAGAGAGGATAGAGTGATTACCCTATACACTAGAGAGACTAGAATATACATACATCATCAGTGAGTGTTCAATGCTTAAAATTCTATGTTCCCTGCTTTCATGAGCTACCTTCTTGCATTTTTATCTGTTCTTACTGTATGAGAATTGAATTAGTGGAACTTGATTTGTAATTGTTTTGAAGAGCTTATTTATTCTTGATCAAGTGGACAAGAATCATATAGTTGCATTCACATATATAGGTTGCATTGCATTGCATGAGTTTTTACATGTTCCTACTCATTTATTTTATCTCCTCCAACTAAGCATGAGGACATGCTAATGTTTAAGTGTGGGGAGGTTGATAAACCACTATTTTATGGTTTATAATGTGTTTAATTGTGTGGTTTTATCATGATCTTTACCCACTTATTCATATAATTAGCATGCATTTATATTTCCTTCCTAAAATTATTACATGATTGAAAACTTACTTCCTAGAGACTTTTAATTAGGTATTTTAATTCTCCTTTATTCCATTTGATGCCGTGATCTGTATGTTAAGTGTTTCAGGCTTTATAAGGCATGAATGAAGTGGAGATTGGAAAGGAAGCATGCAAAAATGGAAGGAACACAAAGAATTGAGGAGATAACTAGCGAGAAGTCACGCAGTCGCATGGCTGATGCGACCGCGTGAGATAGAAAAAATAACAGTGACGCGCTCGCATGCCTGACGCAACCGCGCGGATTGGAAGCTGCATGAACGACGCGAATGCGTGGACGACGCGCACGCGTGGTACGAGAAACATAGAGTGACGCGAACGCGTGGATGACGCGGCCGCGTGACGTGCGCGATCTGTAGAATTTTAGAAGTTGCTGGCAGAGTTTTTGGGCCGAATTTCAACCCAGTTTTTGGCCCAGAAACACAGATTAGAGCCAGGGAACATGCAGAGACAGAAGGCAACATTCATTCGGCATCATTTTTAGTTTCTAGATCTGAAATTTCTCCTCCCCTAGGTTTTACTCACTTGAACATTCATAGTTAGGATTTTGAAGGTTTTGGCTTAGCTTTTGAGAAGAGTCTACCTCCAGTACCAGTTATTATATTCTGTTATTTACTTTCCCTTTATTCTTCCATATTCTTAATCCCCCCAGAGTTGACATTGGATTATTTTCACAAGTTATTAATATAGACTATTTTTATTTTCAATTAATCCCTTTCATTATTATTCATCATGTCTTCTTTTATTTTCCCCATTATTTCTATGAAGTTTATAATTATGATGAGTGAGTAGTTCCATAACTTGATTAGTAGATGATTGAAAGGAACCTTGAGTTGAATCACTCAAGAGAGAAATTATAATTGGGTTATTTGTTGGATCACCCTCTAATCATTGACACTAGTCCTTCCCAAGAGAGAGGACTAGGACTTGTGACTAGAAACAGCTTTCCAACTTTCTTGACTTTCCTTTACTTAGTAAGGGATAACTAAGCAGTGCTACTTCCAATTATTAATTAATCTTGAGAGTACTTCAACAAGAATAGGGCTTCCAACTAATCTACTCCCAGTTAAGGCTTTTATTTAAGATTAATTAAATTCTCTAATTTAATTTCCTGTTTATCAATGATGAGCGGATAATTTATATGCTTTTTGACATTGTTTTTAGGTAATTTTTACTGAGTTCAAGCTACTTTTAGGGATGTTTTCATTAGTTTTTATGATAAATTCACATTTCTGGACTTTACTGAGTTTTTGTGTTTTTCTATGATTTCAGGTAATTTCTGGATGAAATTGAGGGACTTGAGCAAAACTCTGATAGGAGGCTGACAAAAGGACTGCTGATGCTGTTGGAATCTGACCTCCCTGCACTCAAAATGGTTTTTCTGGAGTTACAGAACTCCAAATGGCGCGCTCGCAACGGCGTTGGAAAGTAGACATCCAAAGCTTTCCAGCAATATATAATAGTCCATACTTTATTCGGAAATTGACGACGTAAAAAGGTGCTCAACGCCAAGTACATGCTGCTGTCTGGAGTTAAACGCCAGAAACACGTCACAACCTGGAGTTGAACGCCCAAAACACGTTATAACTTGGCGTTCAACTCCAAGAGAAGCCTCAGCTCGTGGATAGATCAAGCTCAGCCCAAACATACACCAAGTGGGCCCCGGAAGTGGATTTATGCATCAATTACTTACTCATGTAAACCATAGTAGCTAGTTTAGTCTAAATAAGACTTTTTACTAGTGTATTAGTCGTCTTTTGACCATTCGGTCTTCTGATCACGTTTTAGGGGGCTGGCCATTCGGCCATGCCTGAACCTTTCACTTATGTATTTTCAACGGTGGAGTTTCTACACACCATAGATTAAGGGTGTGGAGCTTTGCTGTACCTCAAGTTTCAATACAATTACTATTATCTTCTATTCAATTCTCTTTTATTCTTATTCCAAGATATACGTTGCGCTTCAACTTGATGAATGTGATGATCCGTGACACTCATCATCATTCTCACCTATGAACGTGCGTGACTGACAACCACTTCTGTTCTACCTTAGGCCGGGCGCATTTCTCTTAGATTCCCTAACAGAATCTTCGTGGTATAAGCTAGATAGATGGCGGCATTCATGGGAATCCGGAAAGTCTAACCTTGTCTGTGGTATTGCGAGTAGGATTCTGGGAATCTGGAAAGTCTAACCTTGTCTGTGGTATTCCGAGTAAGATTCCAGTATTGAATGACTGTGACGAGCTTCAAACTCCTGAAGGCTGGGCGTTAGTGACAGACGCAAAAGAATCAATGGATTCTATTCCAACCTGATTGAGAACCGACAGATGATTAGCCGTGCTGTGACAGAGCATTTGGACCATTTTCACTGAGAGGATGGGATGTAGCCATTGTCAAGGTTGATGCCTCCAGACGATTAGCCGTGCAGTGACAGCGCATAGGACCATTTTTCCGAGAGGATGAAAAGTAGCCATTGACGATGGTGATGCCCTACATACAGCTTGCCATGGAAAGGAGTAAGAAGGATTGGATGAATGTAATAAGAAAGTAGAAATCCGAGAGGAGCACAGCATCTCCATACGCCTATCTGAAATTCTCACCATTAATTTACATAAGTATTTCTATCTTAGTTTATTTATCTTTATTTTCTATTTATTCCATTAATCAAATTTAAACCAATAATCCAATTATACTTGAATCTGCCTGACTGAGATTTACAAGGTGACCATATCTTGCTTCATACCAACAATCTCTGTGGGATCGACCCTTACTCACGTAAGGTATTACATGGACGACCCAGTACACTTGCTGGTTAAGATGAACGGAGTTGTGTCCACACATAATCAATAGCCATTAAATAAATCTCATGCAAATACAAAGAGGGTCACAATTTCGTCCACCAAGTTTTTGGCGCCGTTGCCGGGGATTGTTGAGTTTGAACAACTGACGGTTCATCTTGTTGCTCAGATTAGGTAATTTTCTTTTCAAAAAGTTTTCAAAAAAAAAAAAATCTTTCAAAATTTTTTTATTTATTTTTCGTTTTTCTAATAATGTTTTTCGAAAAAATTAATAAAAATACAAAAAAAAATTCATAAAATCATAAAAACCAAAAATATTGTGTTCTTGTTTGAGTCTTGAGTCAACTTTTAAGTTTGGTGTCAATTGCATGCTTTAAAAATTTTTCTTGCATTCTTTTCGAAAAATTCATGCATTCATAGTGTTCTTCATGATCTTCAAGTTGTTCTTGGTAAGTCCTCTTGTTTGATCTTGATGTTTTCTTGTTTGGTGTATTTTCTTGTTTTTCATATGCATTTTTTGTTTGTTAGAGTCCATGCATTAAAGATTTCTAAGTTTGGTGTCTTCCATGCTTTCTTTGCATCAAAAATTTTTTCAAAAATATGTTCTTGATGTTCATCATCATCTTCAAAGTGTTCTTGGTGTTCATCTTGACATTCATAGTGTTCTTGCATGCATTAAGTGTTTTGATCCAAAATTTTCATGTTTTGGGTCATTTTGTGTTTTTCTCTCTCATAATTAAAAATTCAAAAAATAAAAAAAATATCTTTTCCTTATTTTTCTCATAATTTTCGAAAATTTGAGTTGACTTAGTCAAAAATTTTTAAAATTAGTTATTTCTTACAAGTCAAGTCAAATTTTCAAAATTTAAAAATCTTATCTTTTCAAGATCTTTTTCAAAAATCATATCTTCTCCAATTTTTCCTCTTTTTCGAAAATTTCAAAAATATTTTTCAAAATATTTTCAAAATCTTTTTCTTATCTTTATATCAAATTTTCGAAAATTAGCTAACAATTAATGTGATTGATTCAAAAATTTGAAGTTTGTTACTTTCTTGTTAAGAAAGGATCAATCTTTAAATTCTAGAATCATATCTTGTAGTTACTTGTTAGTTAAGTAATTAATTTTAATTTTAAAAATTGAATCTTTTTCAAACATATCTTTTTATCACATCTTCTTATCTTATCTCTTTATCATATCTTTTTCAAAATTTTATCTTTTTCAAAAAAATTTGATTTTAAAATATCTTATCTAACTTCTTATCTTCTTATCTTTTCAGATTTGATTTTAATATCTTTTTCAACTAACTAATTAACTTTTTGTTTGTTTCTTATCTTTTTCAAAATCACCTAACTACTTTTCCCTCTCTAATTTTCGAAAATACCTCCCTCTTTTTCAAAAAATTCTTTTTAATTAACTAATTGTTTCAAATTTTAATTTTAATTTTAATTCATCTTTAATTTTCGAAATTATTAACTCCTTTTCAAAAATATTTTCGAAAATCCCTCTCTCATCTTCTTCTATTTATTTATTTATTTACTAACACTTCTCTTCATCTCTTATCACCTCCCCTATCCTTACTCTTTATACAGACTATTCATCCCTCTCCTTCCATTATCCCCTTTCTTCTTCTACTAATAATAAGGATCCTCTTTACTGTGACATAGAGGATTCCTCTTCCTTTTCTTTTCCTCTTCTCTTTCATATGAGCAGGAACAAGGAAAAAGGCACTCTTGTTGAAGCTGATCCTGAACCTGAAAAGACTCTGAAGAGGAAGTCAAGAGAAACTAAAAATCAACAATTCAGAGAAACCTCAAAAAAAAAAAAAAAAGAGAAAAGGGAAGACAAAAAGCTTCCATCTCCAAGTCATGGGAGATGGAGATATTCATCTCAAGGGTCCATAACTCAGTAGAAGAGCATTTGACTGCACATCAAGAGAGCATGAGAAATTCCCTCATCAAGAAATCCCTGAGATACCTCAGGGGATACATGTTCCTCCACATAATTATTGGAAGCAACTAAGGGTAGGAACACCAAAATCACTAGGAATCATTCAACAGAAGCAAGGAAGAGACATAGAGGAGCTCAAAGAGCACCATTGGTTCTTCAAGAAGGCGCCACCCTCACTAAGGTGGACTCATTCCTTGTTCTTATTTCTCTGTTTTTTTATTTTTTATGCTTCATGTTTATTTATGTTTTGTGTCTCTATTTCATGATCATTAGTGTTTAGTAATTATGTCTTAAAGTTATGAATAATTCCATTAATCCTTCACCTTTCTTAAATGAAAAATGTTTTTAATTCAAAAGAACAAGAAGTACATGAATTTCGAATTTATCCTTGAATTTAGTTTAATTATATTGATGTGGTGACAATACTTTTTGTTTTCTGAATGAATGCTTAAACAGTGCATATTTTTGATCTTGTTGTTTATGAATGTTAAAACTATTGGCTCTTGAAAGAATGATAAACAAAGAAAAATGTTATTGATGATCTGAAAAATCATAAAATTGATTCTTGAAGCAAGAAAAAGCAGTGAAAAAGCAAAAGCTTGCGAAAAAAAAGTGGCGAAAGAAAAAAAAGGGTTGCGAAAAAAAATAGAAAGAAAAAGAAAAAGCAAGCAGAAAAAGCCAATAGCCCTTAAAAACAAAAGGCAAGGGTAAAAAGGATCCAAGGCTTTGAGCATCAATGGATAGGAGGGCCCAAGGAAATAAAATCCAGGCCTAAGCGGCTAAACCAAGCTGTCACTAACCATGTGCTTGTGTCATGCAGGTCCAAGTGAAAAGCTTGAGACTGAGTGGTTAAAGTCGTGATCCAAAGCAAAAAGAGTGTGCTTAAGAGCTCTAGACACCTCTAACTGGGGACTCTAGCAAAGCTGAGTCACAATCTGAAAAGGTTCACCCAGTCATGTGTCTGTGGCATTTATGTATCCGGTGGTAATACTGGAAAACAAAGTGCTTAGGGCCACAGCCAAGACTCATAAAAGTAGCTGTGTTCAAGAATCAACATGCTTAACTAGGAGAATCAATAACACTATCCGAAATTCTAAGTTCCTAGAGAAGCCAATCATTCTAAACTTCAAGGGAAAAAGTGAGATGCCAAAACTGTTCAGAAGCAAAAAGCTACAAGTCCCGCTCATCTAATTAGAATTAATATTCATTGATATTTTGGAATTTATAGTATATTCTCTTCTTTTTATCCTAATTGATTTTCAGTTGCTTGGGGACAAGCAACAATTTAAGTTTGGTGTTGTGATGAGCGGATAATTTATACGCTTTTTGGCATTGTTTTTAGGTAATTTTTAGTAAGTTCAAGCTACTTTTAGGGATGTTTTCATTAGTTTTTATGATAAATTCACATTTCTGGACTTTACTATGAGTTTGTGTGTTTTTCTGTGATTTCAGGTAATTTTTGGCTGAAATTGAGGGACTTGAGCAAAACTCTGATAGGAGGCTGACAAAAGAACTGCTGATGCTGTTGGAATGTGACCTCCCTGCACTCAAAATGGATTTTCTGGAGCTACAGAACTCCAAATGGCGCGCTCTCAACGGCGTTGGAAAGTAGACATCCAGAGCTTTCCAAAAATATATAATAGTCCATACTTTATTCGGAAATTGACGACGTAAAATGGCGCTCAACGCCACGTACATGCTGCTGTCTGGAGTTAAACGCCAGAAACACGTCACAACCTGGAGTTGAACGCCCAAAACACGTTATAACTTGGTGTTCAACTCCAAGAGAAGCCTCAGCTCGTGGATAGATCAAGCTCACCCCAAACATACACCAAGTGGGCCCCGGAAGTGGATTTATGTATCAATTACTTACTCATGTAAACCCTAGGAGCTAGTTTAGTATAAATAAGACTTTTTACTAGTGTATTAGTCGCCTTTTGACCATTCGGTCTTCTGATCACGTTTTAGGGGGCTGGCCATTTGGCCATGCCTGAACCTTTCACTTATGTATTTTCAACGGTGGAGTTTCTACACACCATAGATTAAGGGTGTGGAGCTCTGCTGTACCTCAAGTTTCAATACAATTACTATTATCTTCTATTCAATTCTCTTTTATTCTTATTCCAAGATATACATTGCACTTCAACTTGATGAATGTGATGATCCGTGACACTCATCATCATTCTCACCGATGAACGCGCGTGACTGACAACCACTTCCGTTCTACCTTAGGCCGGGCGCATATCTCTTAGATTCCCCAACAGAATCTTCGTGGTATAATCTAGATAGATGGCGGCATTCATGGGAATCCAGAAAGTCTAACCTTGTCTGTGGTATTCCGAGTAGGATTCCGGGAATCTGGAAAGTCTAACCTTGTCTGTGGTATTCCGAGTACGATTCCGGTATTGAATGACTGTGACGAGCTTCAAACTCCTGAAGGCTGGGCGTTAGTGACAGACGCAAAAGAATCAATGGATTCTATTCCAACCTGATTGAGAATCGACAGATGATTAGTCGTGCTGTGACAGAGCATTTGGACCATTTTCACTGAGAGGATGGGATGTAGCCATTGTCAAGGGTGATGCCTCCAGACGATTAGCCGTGCAGTGACAGCGCATAGGACCATTTTCCCGAGAGGATGAAAAGTAGCCATTGACGATGGTGATGCCCTACATACAGCTTGCCATGGAAAGGAGTAAGAAGGATTGAATGAATGTAATAAGAAAGTAGAAATCCGAGAGGAGCACAGCATCTCCATACGCCTATCTGAAATTCCCACCATTAATTTACATAAGTATTTCTATCTTAGTTTATTTATCTTTATTTTCTATTTATTCCATTAATCAAATTTAAACCAATAATCCAATTATACTTGAATCTGCCTGACTGAGATTTACAAGGTGACCATAGCTTGCTTCATACCAACAATCTCTGTGGGATCGACCCTTACTCACGTAAGGTATTACTTGGACGACCCAGTACACTTGCTGGTTAAGATGAATAGAGTTGTGTCCACACATAATCAATAGCCATTAAATAGATCTCATGCAAATACAAAGAGGGTCACAATTTCGTCTACCAATCAACTCAACCATTTTTGAAAACACTTGATTGATAAAATAGCACATTTCTCTGCAACTCGTTGGGGGACTTCTTGGGATTCATACTCCCAGTATTTTAATTTCAACATTGTGACAACCCTTTTAAATTGATAAGAGGATTTTCAGCTGGTTAAGGACTGTACTTGCAACGTATTTCTATTAATAAATTCTTAACTCGCCAATTTCCGCCACGTCATCCTTCATGGAGAAATCATCCAAATTTCTCATGGAAGGATCAATAAAAGCCTCAACAAGGCTTTAATAATGGTGGAAGAAACAGGTTTAGCAATAGCAAGCCTCTTCCATCATCTTCTCAGCAACAGATAGAGAATTCTAAGCAGAGCTCCTCTAGCTTAGCAAACATAGTCTCTGATCTATCTAAGGCCACTCTAAGTTTAATTAATGAAACAAGGTCATCTATTAGAAATTTGGAGGCACAAGTGGGCCATCTGAGTAAAAAAGTCACTGAAACTCCTCCTAGTACTCTCCCAAGTAATACAGAAGAGAACCCAAAAAGAGAATGTAAGGCCACAACCTTGCTTGGTGTGGCCGAACGCACAGAGGAGGAGGAGGATGTGAGTCCCAGTGAGGAAGACCTCTTGAGACGTCTGGTGCACGAAATTGTGATCATCAATGGCGCCATCAACATGGTACGCTCAATTGCAATCTCAACTCTTTATCACAACTTCGCACAACTAACCAGCAAGTGCACTGGGTCGTCCAAGTAATAAACCTTATGCGAGTAAGGGTCGATCCCCCGAATATTGTCGGCTTGAAGCAAGCTATGGTCATCTTGTAAATCTCAGTCAGGCGGATTCAAATGGTTATGGAGGATTAATGATTAAAAGAAATAAAACATAAAATAAAGATAGAGATACTTATGTAATTCATTGGTGAGAATTTCAAATAAGCGTATGGAGATGCTTTGTCCCTTCCGTCTCTCTGCTTTCCTACTGTCTTCATCCAATCCTTCTTACTCCTTTCCATGGCAAGCTGTTTGTTGGGCATCACCGTTGTCAATGGCTACAGTCCCGTCCTCTCAGTGAAAATGTTCAACGCGCTCTGTCACAGCACGGCTATTCATCTGTCGGTTCTCAATCATGTCAGAATAGAATCCAGTGATTCTTTTGCGTCTATCACTAAAGCCCCACAATCGCGAGTTTGAAGCTCGTCACAGTCATTCAATCCCTGAATCCTACTCAGAATACCACAGACAAGGTTTAGACCTTCCGGATTCTCAAGAATGCCGCCATCAATTCTAGCTTATACCACGAAGATTCCGATTAAGGAATCCAAGAGATAAACATTCAAGCCTTGTTTGCTTGTAGAATGGGAGTGGTTGTCAGGCACGCGTTCATAAGTGAGAATGTTGATGAGCGTCACATAATCAACACATTCATCATGTTCTTGGGTGCAAATGAATATCTTAGAACAAGAATAAGCTAAATTGAATAGAAGAACAATAGTAATTGCATTAATACTAGAGGTACAGCAGAGCTCCACACCTTAATCTATGGTGTGTAGAAACTCCACCGTTGAAAATACATAAGAACAAGGTCCGAGAGGCCAGACCCCATGATCTAAGAACTAGACGTCCAAAGATGATCTAAGGATCTAAAGTGATCAAAAGATTCAAAGATCTAAAGATGAAAATACAATAGCAAAAGGTCCTACTTATAGAGAACTAGTAGCCTAGGATTTACAGAAATGAGTAAATGACATAAAAATCCACTTCCGGGCCCACTTGGTGTGTGCTTGGGTTGAGCATTGAAGAATTTTCGTGTAGAGACTCTTCTTGGAGTTAAACGCCAGCTTTTGTGCCAGTTTGGGCGTTTAACTCCCATTCTTGTGCCAGTTCCGGCGTTTAACGCCGGACAGTTTTGAGCTGATTTGGAACGCCGGTTTGGACCATCAAATCTCGGGCAAAGTATGGCATATTATACATTGCTGGAAAGCCCAAGATGTCTACTTTCCAACGCAGTTGAGAGCGCGCCAATTGGGCTTTTGTAGCTCCAGAAAATCCACTTCGAGTGTAGGGAGGTCAGAATCTAACAGCATCTGCAGTCCTTTTCAGCCTCTGAATTAGATTTTTGCTCAGGTCCCTCAATTTCAGCCAGAAAATACCTGAAATCACAGAAAAACACACAAACTCATAGTAAAGTCCATAAAAGTGAATTTTAACTAGAAACTAATAAAAATACAGTAAAAACTAACTAAAACATACTAAAAACATACTAAAAACAATGCCAAAAAGCGTACAAATTATCCGCTCATCAGAACCTCCCAACACCAAACTTAGAGTTTGACTGTGGGGGCTCTGTTTGACTTTGTTTTGAGAGAAGCTCTTCATGCTTCCTCTCCATGGTCACAGAGGGATATCCTTGAGCCTTAAACACAAAGGATTCTTCATTCACTTGAATGATCAATTCTCCTCTGTCAACATCAATCACAGCCTTTGCTGTGGATAGGAAGGGTCTACCAAGGATGATGGATTCATCCATGCACTTCCCAGTATCTAGGACTATGAAATCAGCAGGAATGTAATGGTCTTCAATCTTTACCAGAACATCCTCTATAAGTCCATAAGCTTGTTTTCTTGAATTGTCTGCCATCTCTAGTGAGATTCTTGCAGCTTCTACCTCAAAGATCCCTAGCTTCTCCATTACAGAGAGAGGCATGAGGTTTATGCTTGACCCTAGGTCACATAGAGCCTTCTCGAAGGTCATGGTGCCTAATGTACAAGGTATTGAGAACTTCCCAGGGTCCTGTCTCTTTTGAGGTAATCTCTGCCTAGTCAAGTCATCCAGTTCTTTGGTGAGCAAAGGGGGTTCGTCCTCCCAAGTCATTACCAAATAACTTGTCATTTAGCTTCATGATTGCTCCAAGGTACTTAGCAACTTGCTCTTCAGTGACATCTTTGTCCTCTTCAGAGGAAGAATACTCATCAGAGCTCATGAATAGCAGAAGTAAATCCAATGGAATTTCTATGGTCTCAGTGTGAGCCTCAGATTCCCATGGTTCCTCATTAGGGAACTCATTGGAGGCCAGTGGACATCCATTGAGGTCTTCCTCAATGGCGATCACTGCCTCTTTCTCCTCTCCAAATTCAGCCATGTTGATGGCCTTACACTCTCCTTTTGGATTCTCTTCTGTATTGCTTGGAAGAGTACTAGGAGGGGGTTCAGTAACTTTCTTACTCAGCTGACCCACTTGTGCCTCCAAGTTTCTAATGGAGGACCTTGTTTCAGTTATGAAACTTTGAGTGGTTTTGATTAGATCAGAGACCATGGTTGCTAAGTCAGAGTGGTTTTGCTTAGAATTCTCTGCCTGTTGCTGAGAAGTTGATGGAAAAGGCTTGCCATTGCTAAACCTGTTTCTTCCACCATTGTTGTTGTTGAAGCCTTCTTGAGGCCTCTGTTGGTCCTTCCATGAGAGATTTGGATGATTTCTCCATGAAGGATTATAGGTGTTTCCATAGGGTTCTCCCATGTAATTCACCTCTTCCATTGCAGGGTTCTCAGGATCATAAGCTTCTTCTTCAGATGAAGCTTCCTTTGCACTGCCTATTTCTGCTTGCATTCCAGACAAACTCTGAGAAATCATATTGACTTGTTGAGTCAATATTTTATTCTGAGCTAATATGGCGTTCAGAGTATCAATCTCAAGAACTCCTTTCTTCTGATTTGTCCCATTATTCACATGATTCCTTTCAGAAGTGTACATGAATTGGTTATTTGTAACCATTTCAATGAGTTCCTGAGCTTCTGCAGGCATATTCTTCAGATGAAGAGATCCTCCAACAGAGTTGTCCAATGACATCTTGGACCGTTCAGACAGACCATCATAGAAGATACATATGATGCTCCATTCAGAAAGCATGTCAGAAGGACACCTTCTGATCAATTATTTGTGTCTTTCCCAAGCTTCATAGAGGGATTCACCTTCCTTCTGTCTGAAGGTTTGGACTTCCACTCTAAGCTTACTCAATTTTTGAGGTGGAAAGAACTTTGCCAAGAAGGCATTGACTAGCTTTTTCCAAGAGTTCAGGCTTTCTTTAGGTTGTGAGTCCAACCATGTCCTAGCTCTGTCTCTTACAGCAAAAGGGAAGAGCATAAGTCTGTAGACCTCAGGGTCAACCCCATTGGTCTTGATAGTGTCACAGATTTGCAAGAACTCAGCTAAAAACTGATGAGGATCTTCCAATGGAAGTCCATGAAACTTGCAATTCTGTTGCATTAGAGAAACTAATTGAGGCTTAAGCTCAAAGTTTTTTGCTCCAATGGCAGGTATTGAGATGCTTTTCCCATAGAAGTCGGGAGTAGGTGCAGTAAAGTCACCAAGCACCTTCCTTGCATTGTTGGAATTTGATGAGCGGATATTTTATACGCTTTTTGGGGGTAATTTCATGTAGATGTTAGCATGTTTTTATTAGTTTTTAATAGAATTTTATTAGTTTTTAAGCAAAAATCATATTTCTGGACTTTACTATGAGTTTGTGTGTTTTCCCGTGATTTCAGGTATTTTCTGGCTAAAATTGACGGAGCTGAGCAAAAATCTGAGTTAGGCTGAAAAAGGACTGCTGATGTTGTTGGATCCTGACCTCCCTGCACTTGGAATGGATTTTTTGGAGCTACAGAAGTCCAATTGACGCGCTCTCAATTGGGCTGAAAATTAGACATCCAGGGCTTTCCCGCAATATATAATAGTTTATACTTTGCGCGAAGATAGACGATGTAAACTGGCGTTCAACGCCAGTTCCATGTTGCAATCTGGCGTCCAGCGCCAGAAATAGGTTACAAGTTGGAGTTCAACACCCAAAACACGTTACAACCTGGCGTTCAACTCCAGAAACAGCCCAAGCGGAGGCTTAAGTCTCAGCCCCAGCAAACACCAAGTGGGCCCTAGAAGTGGATCTCTGCACCAATTATCTTAGTTTACTCATTTTCTGTAAACCTAGGTTACTAGTTTAGTATTTAAACAACTTTTAGAGACTTATTTGGTACCTCATGACATTTTTAGATCTTAATTTTATACTCTTTGACGGCATGAGTCTCTAAACTCCATTGTTGGGGGTGAGGAGCTCTGCAGTGTCTCGATGAATTAATGCAATTACTTCTGTTTTCCATTCAAACACGCTTGTTCTTATCTAAGATGTTCATTCGCGCTTAACTATGAAGAAGGTGATGATCCGTGACACTCATCACCTTCCTCAATCCATAAACGTGTGCCTGACAACCACCTCCGTTCTACATCATATTGAATGAGTATCTCTTAGATTCCTTAATCATAGTCTTCGTGGTATAAGCCGGATTGATGGCATTCATGAGAATCCGGAAAGTCTAAACCTTGTCTGTGGTATTCCGAGTAGGATTCTGGATTTGATCACTGTGATGAGCTTCAAACTCTTGAAGGCTGGGCATTAGTGACAGACGCAAAAGAATCATTGGATTCTATTCCAACCTGATTGAGAACCGACAGATGATTAGCGGTGCTGTGACAGAGCATTTGGACCGTTTTCACTGAGAGGATGGGAAGTAGCCATTGACAACAGTGATACCCTACATAGAGCTTGCCATGGAAGGAGCCTTGCGTGTGGGAAGAGGATTACAAGAGAAAAGCTGAAATAAAGCAGACAAAGCATCTCCAAAAACTCCAACATATTCTCCATTATTAAAGTAACAATTATTTATTTTATGCTCTTTTATTCTTCTAATAATTCAAACTGATAATTTTAATTGATATCCTGACTAAGAATAATAAAATAAACATAGCTTGCTTCAAACCAATAATCTCCGTGGGATCGACCTTTACTCACGTAAGGTATTACTTGGACGACACAGTGCACTTGCTGGTTAGTGGTACGAGATCATAAGAAATCTTGATTTTGATATTGGGATTCAAATTTCGTGCATCAAGTTTTTGGCGCCATTGCCGGGGATTATTCGAGTTTGAACAACTAAAGGTTTATTTTGTTGCTTAGATTAGGAATAATTTATTTTTGTTGCTATAGAGTCATTAAATTCTGAGTCCTTTATTCCCTTTTCAAAAAATTTTTCAAAAATATTATTTTTCTTTATCAAATTTTAATTTTTTTTCGTGAGTTTAGTGTCTTGTTCTAAGTTTGGTGTCAATTGCATATCTTGTATTTTCCTTTAAATTTTCGAATTATAGTTCTTTGTTTTTCCTTGATATTCAAATTGTTCTTGTCAATTCTTCTTGTTTGATCTTTGGTTTGTCTTGTTCTGTGTCTTTTCTTGTTTTTCTTGTGCTTTTTTTAAAACATTAGTTTTCAAGAATTTATTTTTATCTATAATTATAATACATCTTTAAAAACACATTAAATTTATAGCTCAGTTGGCTAGAGCGTTGGCTTATGCTCTTGGCAATTGGGTATCTTCTTTTTAAATCTTTTTCAAAAATAATTTTTCTTGATTTAATCTTGTGCCAAACTTTAAGTTTGTTGTTTTCTTGTTAATCTTTTCATAATTTTCGAAAATCTTATTAAAGTTTTCTAAAAATTTTAAGTTCGGTGTTCTTTCTTTTGTTCTTTCTTTTTGTTCTTGTGAATCTGTAAAGTGTTCTTGGGTCTTCTTTGTGTTTTGATCTTAAAATTTTTAAATTTGGTGTTCCTTGATGTTTTCCCTCCAAAAATTTTTGAAAACAAGGAGCATTTGATCTAAAAATTTTAAGTTCGGTGTCTTTTGTTTGTTTTTCTCTTTCATCAAAAAATTTAAAATTCAAAAAAATATCTTTTCTAACTATTTTTAAGCATATTTTCGAATTTTTTTTATTTTTCAAATTTCAATTTCAAAATTTTATTTTATCATATCTTAGTTGTCAAGTAAAGAAAATTATTTTATTTTATTTTATTATTTTTTCAAAAATATCCTAACCACTTTCTCTCTCTCCCCAATTTTTTCGAAAATCTTCACAAAACATTTTCAAATTTCTATTTTTATTTTTATTTCATTTTTTATTTTATCTTATTTTACTTTATTTTACTATTTTGAAAATAAATTTTTATATTTAATAAAATAAACAATATCAACATCCATACCATCTCCCTTGCTCCATCATGGAACTAAGTGGAAATGAACAGTCCAGAAGGACTCTGGGGTCATATGCTAACCCCACTACTGCTTCATATGGGAGTAGTATATGTATACCCTCCATCGGAGTTAGTAGTTTTGAGTTGAATCCTCAGCTCATTATCATGGTGCAGCAAAGTTGCCAGTATTCTGGTCTTCCACAAGAAGAACCTACAGAGTTTCTGGCACAATTTTTACAAATTGCTGACACAGTACATGATAAGGAAGTAGATCAGGATGTCTACAGATTATTACTATTTCCATTTGCTGTAAAAGACCAAGCTAAGAGGTGGTTAAATAACCAACCCAAAAACAACATAAAGACATGGAAATAACTATCAGAAAAATTCCTGAGTCACTATTTTCCTCCAAAACAGATGACACAGCTAAGGCTAAGCATCCAAGACTTCAAACAAGGAGATAATGAATCCCTTTATGATACCTGGGAGAGATACAGAGAGATGCTAAGAAAATGCTCCTCTGAAATGTTTTCAGAGTGGGTGCAATTAGACATCTTCTATTATGGGCTTACACAGAGAGCTCAGATTTCTCTAGACCACTCAGCTGGTGGATCTATACACATGAAAAAAATAATCGAAGAAGCTCAAGAGCTCCTTGATACAGTTGCCAGGAATCAGCACCTGTACCTAAGCAGTGAACTTCCCAAGAAGGAAGAGGCTAAAACAGTAACTACTGAACTCAGTCCTGCAGATCAAGCTGCTGAATTCAATCAGCAATTAGATTTTCTAACAAAACAGTTAGCCGATTTCAAGGAGATACTACTAGAGACAAGAATGGCTAATATGAATATGGAAATACAGTTGAAGCAAACAGAATAGCAGTTATCAAAACAAATAACAAAATAATGCCAAGCAGTTCAATTAAGGAGTAGGAAAACATTAAATACCTCACTTCATGGTAGCAGGAAGCCAAGAAATGAGCAGACCACCAAAAATCCATCCGAGGACAATCAGAGCCCAGAGAGGAATGACTCTGGCGCCCAAACGCCAGAAAATGGGTGGAAAGCTGGCGCTGAATGCCCAGACCATGCTCAGTTCTGGCGTTCAACGCCAGAAACAAGCAATGATTTGGCGTTGAACGCCCAAAGAAAGCATAGTTCTGGCGTTCAGACGCCAGAAACAGGTAAGGAGTTAGCGTCTAACACCACTCCAACTTCCACCCCTGACATTCAAACGCCAGTGGGGAATCAGACACATAGAAGTGCTGATAATAACCCTTCTAAAAAGGCTTCCCAACCTACATCTGTAGGCAATAAACCTACAGCAACTAAGGTTGAGGAATACAAAGCCAAAATGCCTTATCCTCAAAAACTCCGCCAAGCGGAACAGGATAAGCAATTTGCCCGCTTTGCAGACTATCTCAAGACTGTTGAAATAAAGATTCCATTTGCAGAGGCACTTGAGCAAATACCCTCTTATGCAAAGTTCATGAAAGAGATCTTAATTCATAAGAAGGATTGGAGGGAAACTGAAAAAGTTTACCTCACTGAAGAATGCAGTGCAGTTATCCTAGAAAGCTTACCTGAGAAGCTTAAGGATCCTGGAAGCTTCATGGTACCATGCACATTAGAAGGTAATTGCACCAAGCAAGCTCTATGTGACCTTGGGGTAAGTATCAACCTAATATCTGCATCTATTATCACAAAGCATGGTTTGACTGAAGAAGTCAAACCAACCCGGATATGTCTTCAACTTGCTGATGGCTCCATTAAATACCCATCAGGCGTGATTGAAGACATGATTGTCAAGGTTGGGCCATTTGCCTTTCCTACTGACTTTGTGGTGTTGGAAATAGAGGAGCACAAGAGTGCAACTCTCATTTTAGGAAGACCTTTCCTAGAAACTGGCCGAACCCTCATTGACGTCCAAAAAGGGGAAGTAACCCTGAGAGTCAATAAGGAGGAGTTCAAGTTGAATGTTGTCAAAGCTATGCAACATCCAAACACCCCAAATGACTGCATGAGTGTTGATATCATTGACTCTTTGGTAAGAGAAGTCAATATGGCTGAGAGTCTTGAATTAGAACTAGAGAACATCTTTAAAGATGTTCAGTCTGACTTGGAGGAAGCAGAGAGAATAATAGAACCTTTGAAAATCCCTCAAGAAGAGGAGAAACCTCCCAAACCCAAGCTCAAACCATTACCACCATCCCTGAAATATGCATTTCTGGGAGAAGGTGATACCTTTCCTGTAATCATAAGCTCTACCTTAGAGCCACAGGAAGAGGAAGCACTAATTCAAGTGCTAAGGACACACAAGACAGCTCTTGGGTGGTCCATCAGTGATCTTAAGGGCATTAGTCCAGCCAGATGCATGCACAAGATCCTATTGGAGGGTGACGCCAAGCCAGTGGTCCAACCACAAAGGCGGCTGAACCCAGCCATGAAGGAAGTGGTGCAGAAGGAGGTCACTAAATTACTAGAGGCTGAGATTATTTATCCTATTTCTGACAGCCCCTAGGTAAGCCCTGTCCAAGTCGTCCCTAAGAAGGGAGGCATGACAGTGGTTCATAATGAAAAAAATGAACTGGTTCCTACAAGAACAGTTATAGGGTGGCGTATGTGTATTGATTATAGAAGGCTCAATACAGTCACCAGAAAGGATCATTTCCCTTTACCATTCATAGACCAGATGCTAGAAAGACTAGCAGGTCATGAATACTACTGCTTCTTGGATGGATATTCAGGTTATAATTAAATTGCAGTAGATCCCCAGGATCAGGAGAAAACGGCATTCACATGTCCTTCTGGAGTATTTGCATACAGAAGGATGCCATTTGGCCTATGCAATGCACCTGCAACTTTTCATAGGTGCATGCTCTCAATTTTCTCTGATATGGTGGAAAAATTTCTGGAAGATTTCATGGATGACTTTTCAGTATTTGGAGACTCATTCAGCTTCTGTCTTGACCATCTAGCACTTGTTCTAAAGAGATGCCAAGAGACCAACCTAGTTTTAAACTGGGAGAAATGTCACTTTATGGTGACTGAAGGAATTGTCCTTGGGCATAAAATCTCGAACAAAGGAATATAGGTAGATCAAGCTAAGGTAGAGGTAATTAAAAAAATTACCACCACCAGCCAATGTTAAGGCAATCAGAAGCTTTCTGGGGCATGCAAGATTCTATAGGAGGTTTATAAAGGACTTCTTAAAAATCGCCAAACCTCTAAGCAATCTGCTAGCTGCTGACACGCCATTTATCTTTGATAAGGAGTGTCTGCAGGCGTTTGAGACCCTGAAAGCTAAGTTGGTCACAGCACCAGTCATCTCTGCACCAGACTGGACATTACCATTTGAATTGATGTGTGATGCCAATGACCATGCCATTGGTGCAGTATTGGGACAGAGGCATGACAAGCTTCTGCACGTCATTTACTATGCCAGTCGTGTTTTAAATGACGCACAGAAGAATTACACAACCACAGAAAAAGAGCTGCTTGCAGTGGTTTACGTCATTGACAAGTTCAGATCCTATTTGGTAGGATTAAAAGTGATTGTGTACACTGATCATGCTGCTCTTAAATATCTACTCACAAAGCAGGATTCAAAACCCAGACTCATCAGATGGGTGCTGCTTCTGCAAGAGTTTGATATAGAAATAAGAGACAGAAAAGGGACAGAAAACCAAGTAGCAGATCACCTGTCCCGAATAGAACCAGTAGAAGGGGCGTCCCTCCCTCTCACTGAGATCTCTGAAACCTTTCCGGATGAGCAACTCCTTGCCATCCAGGAAGTGCCAAGGTTTGCAGACATTGCAAACTACAAGGCAGTAAGATTCATACCCAAAGAGTATAGTAGGCAGCAATCAAAGAAGTTGATCACATATGCAAAATACTATCTTTGGGATGAACCATATCTCTTCAAGAGATGTGCAGACGGAGTAATCCGTAGATGTGTGCCTAAAGAAGAAGCACAGAGAATCCTATGGCATTGCCATGGATCACAGTATGGAGGACATTTTGGAAGTGAGCGAACAACCACAAGAATCCTCCAATGTGGCTTCTACTGGCCTACTCTCTATAAAGATTCCCGAGCGTTTGTGCTTAATTGTGATAGTTGCCAAAGATCTGGCAATCTGCCTCACAGTTATGCCATGCCTCAACAAGGGATCTTGGAGATTGAGTTGTTTGATATATGGGGCATTGACTTCATGGGACCTTTCCCACCATCATACTCAAACACTTATATTCTGGTGGCAGTGGATTATGTATCCAAATGGGTGGAAGCTATTGCAACACCTACTAATGACACTAAAACAGTGTTAAAATTCCTCCAGAAACACATCTTCAGCAGATTTGGTACCCCTAGAGTATTAATCAGTGATGGGGGCACTCATTTCTGCAATAAACAGCTTTACTCTGCTTTGGTTCGTTATGGAGTTAGCCACAGGATAGCCACTCCATATCATCCACAGACAAATGGGCAAGCTGAAGTCTCTAACAGAGAACTTAAAAGAATCCTGGAACGGACTGTAATTAACCGTAGAAGGGATTGGGCAAGAAGCTTAGATGATGCTCTGTGGGCATACAGAACAGCATTCAAGACCCCTATAGGGACCTCTCCATACCAGCTTGTGTATGAAAAGGCATGTCACTTGCCAGTGGAACTGGAACATAAGACCTACTGGGCAACCAGATTCCTGAACCTTGATGCCAAGTTAGCTGGAGAAAAACGATTGCTTCAGTTAAATGAGCTAGAGGAATTTAGACTCAATGCTTTCGAGAATGCAAAAATTTATAAAGAGAAAGCAAAAAGATGGCATGATAAGAAATTGTCATCTAGAGTCTTTGAGCCGGGGCAAAAAGTTCTGGTATTTAATTCTAGGCTCAAATTATTCCCTAGGAAATTAAAATCCCGGTGGAGAGGTCCATATGTAATTACAAGTGTATCACCATATGGATACGTAGAGCTTCAGGATAATGACTCTAACAAAAAGTTCATTGTTAATGGATAGAGAGTTAAACATTATCTTGAAAGCAATTTTGAGCAAGAATGCTCAAAACTGAGACTTAATTAAAGCTTAGTAATAGTCCAGCTAACGACATTAAAGAAGCGCTTGCTGGGAGGCAACCCAGCCAATAACAAAATTTAATTTTATCCATTTTGATTAATTAATTAATTTTTACAGGTATATGTCAAAGTATCTTCAAGGTAAAATAGCAATTGATTGGATTCACAGAGTTACAAGGGAATTTGGAAGCTCACTGGCGTGAAAAAGCCAGTAAGAAACATTTTGGGCGTTGAACGCCCAAAAGAAGCACCCACTGGGCGTTCAATGCCAGTAAGGGTAGCCATCTGGGCGTTAAACGCCAGAAAGGAGCATCTTCTGGGCGTTGAACGCCAGAAAGAAGCACCTTCTGGGCGTTTAACGCCAGAACTACAGCATCCTGGGCGTTTAGAAAAATGCCCAGTGACAAAGGACTTCCTAGAGTTCAACGCCAGAAAGAAGCAACAGCTGGGCGTTGAACGCCCAGGAGAAGCAGCAATTGGGCATTAAACGCCCAAAACATGCAGCGTTTGGGCGTTTAACGCCAAGATGGTGGGGAGGAGGTAAAATTCGTTTTTCTTCAAAAATTTTCTAATTTTTATGTTTCAATTCATGATTTCTTGCATAAACATGTTTCCAAATATCATCCTTCAATTCCAAAAATTTTAATCCTAATTTCTAAAATCCCTAATTTCTAAAATCTTTTTTTCAAAGATTTTACATGCATCTTCATCCATAAAGACAGATGATTTCCAATCCAATCCAACTCTTTTTTTTAAGTTTTTCAAAATTTAATTATCTTTTAAAATCTTTTTCAAATTAAAAATTCAGATTCATTTCATATCTTTTTAAATTATATCCTTTTCTTATCATATTTATCTTTTATAAATCATATCTCTTATCTTATATCTTTTTCTTATTTTCGAATACCCACCCCCTCCCTTTATATTCACTTTCGGCGCCCCTCTCATCATCCACCATTTCACACTTGCTCTCCTCCTATCCCTCTTCTCTCTCTTCTTTTGCTTGAGGACAAGCAAACCTCTAAGTTTGGTGTGCTTATCCGTGATCACAAAAACATACTCACTTTGATCATGGCCCCTAAAGGAAAACAACCCAACCCAAGAGGCAAGAAAGAGAATATTCCAAAGCCACTTTGGAATCAAGGGAAGTTCTTAACTAAAGAACATTCAGACCATTACTTCAAAATAATGAGTCTCAGATCAGTGATCCCGGAAGTCAAGTTCGATCTGAAAGAAGATGAATATCCGGAGATCCAAGAACAAATTCGAAACAGGAACTGAGAAATCCTAGCTAATCCTGAAACGAAAGTGGGAAGGAACATGGTTCAGGAGTTCTATGCTAATTTATGGCAGACAGACAGGCAAAGAATAATTGGAGCTGCCCTCTATGATCATTGGAGCTTAGTCAGAGGAAAGATTGTTCATACCCATCCTGACAAAATCAGGGAGATCTTTAAGCTTCCTCAACTGAAAGATGACCCAGACTCCTTTAATAGGAGAATGATGAGGGTAAATAAAGGCTTGGACAAGATTCTAGAGGATATATGCATCCCTAAAGCCATGTGGACCACCAGCACGACTGGCATCCCAAATCTCAGACATTGGATTATTTTCACAAGTTATTAATATAGACTATTTTTATTTTCAATTAATCCCTTTCATTATTATTCATCATGTCTTCTTTTATTTTCCCCATTATTTCTATGAAGTTTATAATTATGATGAGTGAGTAGTTCCATAACTTGATTAGTAGATGATTGAAAGGAACCTTGAGTTGAATCACTCAAGAGAGAAATTATAATTGGGTTATTTGTTGGATCACCCTCTAATCATTGATACTAGTCCTTCCCAAGAGAGAGGACTAGGACTTGTGACTAGAAACAGCTTTCCAACTTTCTTGACTTTCCTTTACTTAGTAAGGGATAACTAAGCAGTGCTACTTCCAATTATTAATTAATCTTGAGAGTACTTCAACAAGAATAGGACTTCCAACTAATCTACTCCCAGTCAAGGCTTTTATTTAAGATTAATTAAATTCTCTAATTTAATTTCCTGTTTATCAATGATGAGCGGATAATTTATACGCTTTTTGACATTGTTTTTAGGTAATTTTTAGTGAGTTCAAGCTACTTTTAGGGATGTTTTCATTAGTTTTTATGATAAATTCACATTTCTGGACTTTACTATGAGTTTCTGTGTTTTTCTATGATTTCAGGTAATTTCTGGCTGAAATTGAGGGACTTGAGCAAAACTCTGATAGGAGGCTGACAAAAGGACTGCTGATGCTGTTGGAATCTGACCTCCCTGCACTCAAAATGGTTTTTCTGGAGTTACAGAACTCCAAATGGCACGCTCTCAACGGCGTTGAAAAGTAGACATCCAAAGCTTTCCAGCAATATATAATAGTCCATACTTTATTCGGAAATTGACGACGTAAAAAGGTGCTCAACGCCAAGTACATGCTGCTGTCTGGAGTTAAACGCCAGAAACACGTCACAATCTGGAGTTGAACGCCCAAAACACGTTATAACTTGGCGTTCAACTCCAAGAGAAGCCTCAGCTCGTGGATAGATCAAGCTCAGCCCAAAAATACACCAAGTGGGCCCCGGAAGTGGATTTATGCATCAATTACTTACTCATGTAAACCATAGTAGCTAGTTTAGTCTAAATAAGACTTTTTACTAGTGTATTAGTCGTCTTTTGACCATTCGGTCTTCTGATCACGTTTTAGGGGGCTGGCCATTCGGCCATGCCTGAACCTTTCACTTATGTATTTTCAACGGTGGAGTTTCTACACACCATAGATTAAGGGTGTGGAGCTTTGCTGTACCTCAAGTTTCAATACAATTACTATTATCTTCTATTCAATTCTCTTTTATTCTTATTCCAAGATATACATTGCGCTTCAACTTGATGAATGTGATGATCCGTGACACTCATCATCATTCTCACCTATGAACGTGCGTGACTGACAACCACTTCCGTTCTACCTTAGGCCGGGCACATTTCTCTTAGATTCCCTAACAGAATCTTCGTGGTATAAGCTAGATAGATGGCGGCATTCATGGGAATCCGGAAAGTCTAACCTTGTCTGTGGTATTGCGAGTAGGATTCTGGGAATCTGGAAAGTCTAACCTTGTCTGTGGTATTCCGAGTAAGATTTCGGTATTGAATGACTGTGACGAGCTTCAAACTCCTGAAGGCTGGGCGTTAGTGACACACGCAAAAGAATCAATGGATTCTATTCCAACCTGATTGAGAACCGACAGATGATTAGCCGTGCTGTGACAGAGCATTTGGACCATTTTCACTGAGAGGATGGGATGTAGCCATTGTCAAGGTTGATGCCTCCAGATGATTAGCCGTGCAGTGACAGCGCATAGGACCATTTTCCCGAGAGGATGAAAAGTAGCCATTGACGATGGTGATGCCCTACATACAGCTTGCCATGGAAAGGAGTAAGAAGGATTGGATGAATGTAATAAGAAAGTAGAAATCCGAGAGGAGCACAGCATCTCCATACGCCCTTCTGAAATTCCCACCATTAATTTACATAAGTATTTCTATCTTAGTTTATTTCTCTTAATTTTCTACTTATTCCATTAATCAAATTTAAACCAATAATCCAATTATACTTGAATCTGCCTGACTGAGATTTACAAGGTGACCATATCTTGCTTCATACCAACAATCTCTGTGGGATCGACCCTTACTCACGTAAGGTATTACTTGGACGACCCAGTACACTTGCTGGTTAAGATGAACGGAGTTGTGTCCACACATAATCAATAGCCATTAAATAAATCTCATGCAAATACAAAGAGGGTCACAATTTCGTCCACCAAGTTTTTGGCGCCGTTGCCGGGGATTGTTGAGTTTGAACAACTGACGGTTCATCTTGTTGCTCAGATTAGGTAATTTTCTTTTCAAAAAGTTTTCAAAAAAAAAAATCTTTCAAAATTTTTTTTATTTATTTTTCGTTTTTCTAATAATGTTTTTCGAAAAAATTAATAAAAATACAAAAAAAAATTCATAAAATCATAAAAACCAAAAATATTTAGTGTTCTTGTTTGAGTCTTGAGTCAACTTTTAAGTTTGGTGTCAATTGCATGCTTTAAAAATTTTTCTTGCATTTTTTTCGAAAAATTCATGCATTCATAGTGTTCTTCATGATCTTCAAGTTATTCTTGGTAAGTCCTCTTGTTTGATCTTGATGTTTTCTTGTTTGGTGTATTTTCTTGTTTTTCATATGCATTTTTTGTTTGTTAGAGTCCATGCATTAAAGATTTCTAAGTTTGGTGTCTTCCATGTTTTCTTTGCATCAAAAATTTTTTCAAAAATATGTTCTTGATGTTCATCATGATCTTCAAAGTGTTCTTGGTGTTCATCTTGACATTCATAGTGTTCTTGCATGCATTAAGTGTTTTGATCCAAAATTTTCATGTTTTGGGTCATGTTTGTGTTTTTCTCTCTCATAATTAAAAATTTAAAAAATCAAAAAAAATATCTTTTCCTTATTTTTCTCATAATTTTCGAAAATTTGAGTTGACTTAGTCAAAAATTTTTAAAATTAGTTATTTCTTACAAGTCAAGTCAAATTTTCAAAATTTAAAAATCTTATCTTTTCAAGATCTTTTTCAAAAATCATATCTTCTCCAATTTTTCCTCTTTTTCGAAAATTTCAAAAATATTTTTCAAAATATTTTCAAAATCTTTTTCTTATCTTTATATCAAATTTTCGAAAATTAGCTAACAATTAATGTGATTGATTCAAAAATTTGAAGTTTGTTACTTTCTTGTTAAGAAATGATCAATCTTTAAATTCTAGAATCATATCTTGTAGTTACTTGTTAGTTAAGTAATTAATTTTAATTTTAAAAATTGAATCTTTTTCAAACATATCTTTTTATCACATCTTCTTATCTTATCTCTTTATCATATCTTTTTCAAAATTTTATCTTTTTCAAAAAAATTTGATTTTAAAATATCTTATCTAACTTCTTATCTTCTTATCTTTTCAAATTTGATTTTAATATCTTTTTCAACTAACTAATTAACTTTTTGTTTGTTTCTTATCTTTTTCAAAATCACCTAACTACTTTTCCCTCTCTAATTTTCGAAAATACCTCCCTCTTTTTCAAAAAATTCTTTTTAATTAACTAATTGTTTCAAATTTTAATTTTAATTTTAATTCATCTTTAATTTTCGAAATTACTAACTCCTTTTCAAAAATATTTTCGAAAATCCCTCTCTCATCTTCTTCTATTTATTTATTTATTTACTAACACTTCTCTTCATCTCTTATCACCTCCCCTATCCTTACTCTTTATACAGACTATTCATCCCTCTCCTTCCATTATCCCCTTTCTTCTTCTACTAATAATAAGGATCCTCTTTATTGTGACATAGAGGATTCCTCTTCCTTTTCTTTTCCTCTTCTCTTTCATATGAGCAGGAACAAGGAAAAAGGCACTCTTGTTGAAGCTGATCCTGAACCTGAAAAGACTCTGAAGAGGAAGTCAAGAGAAACTAAAAATCAACAATTCAGAGAAACCTCAAAAAAAAAAAAGAGAAAAGGGAAGACAAAAAGCTTCCACCTCCAAGTCATGGGAGATGGAGATATTCATCTCAAGGGTCCATAACTCTGTAGAAGAGCATTTGACTGCTCAAGAGAGCATGAGAAATTCCCTCATCAAGAAATCCCTGAGATACCTCAGGGGATACATGTTCCTCCACATAATTATTGGAAGCAACTAAGGGTAGGAACACCAAAATCACTAGGAATCATTCAACAGAAGCAAGGAAGAGACATAGAGGAGCTCAAAGAGCACCATTGGTTCTTCAAGAAGGCGCCACCCTCACTAAGGTGGACTCATTCCTTGTTCTTATTTCTCTGTTTTTTTATTTTTTATGCTTCATGTTTATTTATGTTTTGTGTCTCTACTTCATGATCATTAGTGTTTAGTAATTATGTCTTAAAGTTATGAATAATTCCATTAATCCTTCACCTTTCTTAAATGAAAAATGTTTTTAATTCAAAAGAACAAGAAGTACATGAATTTTGAATTTATCCTTGAATTTAGTTTAATTATATTGATGTGGTGACAATACTTTTTATTTTCTGAATGAATGCTTAAACAGTGCATATTTTTGATCTTGTTGTTTATGAATGTTAAAACTATTGGCTCTTGAAAGAATGATAAATAAAGAAAAATGTTATTGATGATCTGAAAAATCATAAAATTGATTCTTGAAGTAAGAAAAGGCAGTGAAAAAGCAAAAGCTTGCGAAAAAAAAGTGGCGAAAGAAAAAAAAAGGGTTGTGAAAAAAAATAGAAAGAAAAAGAAAAAGCAAGCAGAAAAAGCCAATAGCCCTTAAAAACAAAAGGCAAGGGTAAAAAGGATCCAAGGCTTTGAGCATCAATGGATAGGAGGGCCCAAGGAAATAAAATCCAGGCCTAAGCGGCTAAACCAAGCTGTCCCTAACCATGTGCTTGTGTCATGCAGGTCCAAGTGAAAAGCTTGAGACTGAGTGGTTAAAGTCGTGATCCAAAGCAAAAAGAGTATGCTTAAGAGCTCTAGACACCTCTAACTGGGGACTCTAGCAAAGCTGAGTCACAATCTGAAAAGGTTCACCCAGTCATGTGTCTGTGGCATTTATGTATCCGGTGGTAATACTGGAAAACAAAGTGCTTAGGGCCACAGCCAAGACTCATAAAAGTAGCTGTGTTCAAGAATCAACATGCTTAACTAGGAGAATCAATAACACTATCCGAAATTCGAAGTTCCTAGAGAAGCCAATCATTCTAAACTTCAAGGGAAAAAGTGAGATGCCAAAACTGTTCAGAAGCAAAAAGCTACAAGTCCTGCTCATCTAATTAGAATTAATATTAATTGATATTTTGGAATTTATAGTGTATTCTCTTCTTTTTATCCTAATTGATTTTCAGTTGCTTGGGGACAAGCAACAATTTAAGTTTGGTGTTGTGATGAGCGGATAATTTATACGCTTTTTGGCATTGTTTTTAGGTAATTTTTAGTAAGTTCAAGCTACTTTTAGGAATGTTTTCATTAGTTTTTATGATAAATTCACATTTCTGGACTTTACTATGAGTTTGTGTGTTTTTCTGTGATTTCAGGTAATTTTTGGCTGAAATTGAGGGACTTGAGCAAAACTCTGATAGGAGGCTGACAAAAGAACTGCTGATGCTGTTGGAATCTGACCTTCCTGCACTCAAAATGGATTTTCTGGAGCTACAGAACTTCAAATGGCGCGCTCTCAACGGCGTTGGAAAGTAGACATCCAGAGCTTTCCAGAAATATATAATAGTCCATACTTTATTCGGAAATTGACGACGTAAAATGGCGCTCAACGCCAAGTACATGCTGCTGTCTGGAGTTAAACGCCAGAAACACGTCACAACCTGGAGTTGAACGCCCAAAACACGTTATAACTTGGTGTTCAACTCCAAGAGAAGCCTCAGCTCGTGGATAGATCAAGCTCACCCCAAACATACACCAAGTGGGCCCCGGAAGTGGATTTATGTATCAATTACTTACTCATGTAAACCCTAGGAGCTAGTTTAGTATAAATAAGACTTTTTACTAGTGTATTAGTCGTCTTTTGACCATTCGGTCTTTTGATCACGTTTTAGGGGGCTGGCCATTCGGCCATGCCTGAACCTTTCACTTATGTATTTTCAACGGTGGAGTTTCTACACACCATAGATTAAGGGTGTGGAGCTCTGCTGTACCTCAAGTTTCAATACAATTACTATTATCTTCTATTCAATTCTCTTTTATTCTTATTCCAAGATATACATTGCACTTCAACTTGATGAATGTGATGATCCGTGACACTCATCATCATTCTCACCTATGAACGCGCGTGACTGACAACCACTTCCGTTCTACCTTAGGCCGGGCGCATATCTCTTAGATTCCCCAACAGAATCTTCGTGGTATAATCTAGATAGATGGCGGCATTCATGGGAATCCAGAAAGTCTAACCTTGTCTGTGGTATTCCGAGTAGGATTCCGGGAATCTGGAAAGTCTATCCTTGTCTGTGGTATTCCGAGTAAGATTCCGGTATTGAATGACTGTGACGAGCTTCAAACTCCTGAAGGCTGGGCGTTAGTGACAGACGCAAAAGAATCAATGGATTCTATTCCAACCTGATTGAGAATCGACAGATGATTAGTCGTGCTGTGACAGAGCATTTGGACCATTTTCACTGAGAGGATGGGATGTAGCCATTGTCAAGGGTGATGCCTCCAGACGATTAGCCGTGCAGTGACAGCGCATAGGACCATTTTCCCGAGAGGATGAAAAGTAGCCATTGACGATGGTGATGCCCTACATACAGCTTGCCATGGAAAGGAGTAAGAAGGATTGGATGAATGTAATAAGAAAGTAGAAATCCGAGAGGAGCACAGCATCTCCATACGCCTATCTGAAATTCCCACAATTAATTTACATAAGTATTTCTATCTTAGTTTATTTATCTTTATTTTCTATTTATTCCATTAATCAAATTTAAACCAATAATCCAATTATACTTGAATCTGCCTGACTGAGATTTACAAGGTGACCATAGCTTGCTTCATACCAACAATCTCTGTGGGATCGACCCTTACTCACGTAAGGTATTACTTGGACGACCCAGTACACTCGCTGGTTAAGATGAATAGAGTTGTGTCCACACATAATCAATAGCCATTAAATAAATCTCATGCAAATACAAAGAGGGTCACAATTTCGTCTACCAATCAACTCAACCATTTTTGAAAACACTTGATTAATAATATAGCACATTTCTCTGCAACTCGTTGGGGGACTTCTTGGGATTCATACTCCCAGTATTTTAATTTCAACATTGTGACAACCCTTTTAAATTGATAAGAGGATTTTCAGCTGGTTAAGGACTGTACTTGCAACGTATTTCTATTAATAAATTCTTAACTCGCCAATTTCCGCCACGTCATCCTTCATGGAGAAATCATCCAAATTTCTCATGGAAGGATCAATAAAAGCCTCAACAAGGCTTTAATAATGGTGGAAGAAACAGGTTTAGCAATAGCAAGCCTCTTCCATCATCTTCTCAGCAACAGATAGAGAATTCTAAGCAGAGATCCTCTAGCTTAGCAAACATAGTCTCTGATCTATCTAAGGCCACTCTAAGTTTAATTAATGAAACAAGGTCCTCTATTAGAAATTTGGAGGAACAAGTGGGCCATCTGAGTAAAAAAGTCACTGAAACTCCTCCTAGTACTCTCCCAAGTAATACAGAAGAGAACCCAAAAAGAGAATGTAAGGCCACAACCTTGCTTGGTGTGGCCGAACGCACAGAGGAGGAGGAGGACGTGAGTCCCAGTGAGGAAGACCTCTTGGGACGTCTGGTGCACGAAATTGTGATCATCAATGGCGCCATCAACATGGTACGCTCAATTGCAATCTCAACTCTTTATCACAACTTCGCACAACTAACCAGCAAGTGCACTGGGTCGTCCAAGTAATAAACCTTATGCGAGTAAGGGTCGATCCCCCGGATATTGTCGGCTTGAAGCAAGCTATGGTCATCTTGTAAATCTCAGTCAGGCGGATTCAAATGGTTATGGAGGATTAATGATTAAAAGAAACAAAACATAAAATAAAGATAGAGATACTTATGTAATTCATTGGTGAGAATTTCAGATAAGCGTATGGAGATGCTTTGTCCCTTCCGTCTCTCTGCTTTCCTACTGTCTTCATCCAATCCTTCTTACTCCTTTCCATGGCAAGCTGTATGTTGGGCATCACCGTTGTCAATGGCTACAGTCCCGTCCTCTCAGTGAAAATGTTCAACGTGCTCTGTCACAGCACGGCTATTCATCTGTCGGTTCTCAATCATGTCAGAATAGAATCCAGTGATTCTTTTGCGTCTATCACTAAAGCCCCACAATCGCGAGTTTGAAGCTCGTCACAGTCATTCAATCCCTGAATCCTACTCAGAATACCACAGACAAGGTTTAGACCTTCCGGATTCTCAAGAATGCCGCCATCAATTCTAGCTTATACCACGAAGATTCCGATTAAGGAATCCAAGAGATAAACATTCAAGCCTTGTTTGCTTGTAGAATGGGAGTGGTTGTCAGGCACGCGTTCATAAGTGAGAATGTTGACGAGCGTCACATAATCATCACATTCATCATGTTCTTGGGTGCAAATGAATATCTTAGAACAAGAATAAGCTGAATTGAATAGAAGAACAATAGTAATTGCATTAATACTAGAGGTACAGCAAAGCTCCACACCTTAATCTATGGTGTGTAGAAACTCCACCGTTGAAAATACATAAGAACAAGGTCTAGGCATGGCCGAGAGGCCAGACCCCATGATCTAAGAACTAGACATCCAAAGATGATCTGAGGATCTAAAGTGATCAAAAGATTCAAAGATCTAAAGATGAAAATACAATAGCAAAAGGTCCTACTTATAGAGAACTAGTAGCCTAGGATTTACAGAAATGAGTAAATGACATAAAAATCCACTTCCGGGCCCACTTGGTGTGTGCTTGGGTTGAGCATTGAAGAATTTTCGTGTAGAGACTCTTCTTGGAGTTAAACGCCAGCTTTTGTGCCAGTTTGGGCGTTTAACTCCCATTCTTGTGCCAGTTCCGGCGTTTAACGCCGGACAGTTTTGAGCTGATTTGGAACGCCGGTTTGGACCATCAAATCTCGGGCAAAGTATGGCATATTATACATTGCTGGAAAGATCAAGATGTCTACTTTCCAACGCAGTTAAGAGCGCGCCAATTGGGCTTTTGTAGCTCCAGAAAATTCACTTCGAGTGCAGGGAGGTCAGAATCTAACAGCATCTGCAGTCCTTTTCAGCCTCTGAATCAGATTTTTGCTCAGGTCCCTCAATTTCAGCCAGAAAATACCTGAAATCACAGAAAAACACACAAACTCATAGTAAAGTCCATAAAAGTGAATTTTAACTAGAAACTAATAAAAATACAGTAAAAACTAACTAAAACATACTAAAAACATACTAAAAACAATGCCAAAAAGCGTACAAATTATCCGCTCATCAAAACCTCCCAACACCAAACTTAGAGTTTGACTGTGGGGGCTCTGTTTGACTTTGTTTTGAGAGAAGCTCTTCATGCTTCCTCTCCATGGTCACAGAGGGATATCCTCGAGCCTTAAACACAAAGGATTCTTCATTCAATTGAATGATCAATTCTCCTCTGTCAACATCAATCACAGCCTTTGCTGTGGCTAGGAAGGGTCTGCCAAGGATGATGGATTCATCCATGCACTTCCCAGTATCTAGGACTATGAAATCAGCAGGAATGTAATGGTCTTCAATCTTTACCAGAACATCCTCTATAAGTCCATAAGCTTGTTTTCTTGAATTGTCTGCCATCTCTAGTGAGATTCTTGCAGCTTATACCTCAAAGATCCCTAGCTTCTCCATTACAGAGAGAGGCATGAGGTTTATGCTTGACCCTAGGTCACATAGAGCCTTCTCGAGGGTCATGGTGCCTAATGTACAAGGTATTGAGAACTTCCCAGGGTCCTGTCTCTTTTGAGGTAATCTCTGCCTAGTCAAGTCATCCAGTTCTTTGGTGAGCAAAGGGGGTTCGTCCTCCCAAGTCATTACCAAATAACTTGTCATTTAGCTTCATGATTGCTCCAAGGTACTTAGCAACTTGCTTTTTAGTGACATCTTTGTCCCCTTCAGAGGAAGAATACTCATCAGAGCTCATGAATAGCAGAAGTAAATCCAATGGAATCTCTATGGTCTCAGTGTGAGCCTCAGATTCCCATGGTTCCTCATTAGGGAACTCATTGGAGGCCAGTGGACATCCATTGAGGTCTTCCTCAGTGGCGATTACTGCCTCTTTCTCCTCTCCAAATTCAGCCATGTTGATGGCCTTACACTCTCCTTTTGGATTCTCTTCTGTATTGCTTGGAAGAGTACTAGGAGGGAGTTCAGTAACTTTCTTACTCAGCTGACCCACTTGTGCCTCCAAGTTTCTAATGGAGGACCTTGTTTCAGTTATGAAACTTTGAGTGGTTTTGATTAGATCAGAGACCATGGTTGCTAAGTCAGAGTGGTTTTGCTTAGAATTCTCTGCCTGTTGCTGAGAAGATGATGGAAAAGGCTTGCCATTGCTAAACCTGTTTCTTCCACCATTGTTGTTGTTGAAGCCTTCTTGAGGCCTCTGTTGGTCCTTCCATGAGAGATTTGGATGATTTCTCCATGAAGGATTATAGGTGTTTCCATAGGGTTCTCCCATGTAATTCACCTCTTCCATTGCAGGGTTCTCAGGATCATAAGCTTCTTCTTCAGATGAAGCTTCCTTTGCACTGCCTATTTCTGCTTGCATTCCAGACAAACTCTGAGAAATCATATTGACTTGTTGAGTCAATATTTTATTCTGAGCTAATATGGCGTTCAGAGTATCAATCTCAAGAACTCCTTTCTTCTGATTTGTCCCATTATTCACATGATTCCTTTCAGAAGTGTACATGAATTGGTTATTTGTAACCATTTCAATGAGTTCCTGAGCTTCTGCAGGCATATTCTTCAGATGAAGAGATCCTCCAACAGAGTTGTCCAATGACATCTTGGACCGTTCAGACAGACCATCATAGAAGATACATATGATGCTCCATTCAGAAAGCATGTCAGAAGGACACCTTCTGATCAATTATTTGTGTCTTTCCCAAGCTTCATAGAGGGATTCACCTTCCTTCTGTCTGAAGGTTTGGACTTCCACTCTAAGCTTACTCAATTTTTGAGGTGGAAAGAACTTTGCCAAGAAGGCATTGACTAGCTTTTTCCAAGAGTTCAGGCTTTCTTTAGGTTGTGAGTCCAACCATGTCCTAGCTTTGTCTCTTACAGCAAAAGGGAAGAGCATAAGTCTGTAGACCTCAGGGTCAACCCCATTGGTCTTGATAGTGTCATAGATTTGCAAGAACTCAGCTAAAAACTGATGAGGATCTTCCAATGGAAGTCCATGAAACTTGCAATTCTGTTGCATTAGAGAAACTAATTGAGGCTTAAGCTCAAAGTTGTTTTCTCCAATGGCAGGTATTGAGATGCTTTTCCCATAGAAGTCGGGAGTAGGTGCAGTAAAGTCACCAAGCACCTTCCTTGCATTGTTGGAATTTGATGAGCGGATATTTTATACGCTTTTTGGTGGTAATTTCATGTAGATGTTAGCATGTTTTTATTAGTTTTTAATAGAATTTTATTAGTTTTTAAGCAAAAATCATATTTCTGGACTTTACTATGAGTTTGTGTGTTTTCCCATGATTTCAAGTATTTTCTGGCTGAAATTGACGGAGCTGAGCAAAAATCTGAGTTAGGTTGAAAAAGGACTGCTGATGTTGTTGGATCCTGACCTCCCTGCACTTGGAATGGATTTTTTGGAGTTACAGAAGTCCAATTGACGCGCTCTCAATTGGGCTGGAAATTAGACATCCAGGGCTTTCCCGCAATATATAATAGTTTATACTTTGCGCGAAGATAGACGATGTAAACTGGCGTTCAACGCCAGTTCCATGTTGCAGTCTGGCGTCCAGCGCCAGAAATAGGTTACAAGTTGGAGTTCAACGCCCAAAACACGTTACAACCTGGCGTTCAACTCCAGAAACAGCCCAAGCGGAGGCTTAAGTCTCAGCCCCAGCAAACACCAAGTGGGCCCCAGAAGTGGATCTCTGCACCAATTATCTTAGTTTACTCATTCTCTGTAAACCTAGGTTACTAGTTTAGTATTTAAACAACTTTTAGAGACTTATTTGGTACCTCATGACATTTTTAGATCTGAATTTTATACTCTTTGACGGCATGAGTCTCTAAACTCCATTGTTGGGGGTGAGGAGCTCTGCAGCGTCTCGATGAATTAATGCAATTACTTCTGTTTTCCATTCAAACACGCTTGTTCTTATCTAAGATGATCATTCACGCTTAACAATGAAGAAGGTGATGATCCATGACACTCATCACCTTCCTCAATCCATAAACGTGTGCCTGACAACCACCTCCGTTCTACATCAGATTGAATGAGTATCTCTTAGATTCCTTAATCATAATCTTCGTGGTATAAGCCGGATTGATGGCGGCATTCATGAGAATCCGGAAAGTCTAAACCTTGGCTGTGGTATTCCGTGTAGGATTCTGAGATTGGATCACTGTGATGAGCTTCAAACTCTTGAAGGCTGGGCATTAGTGAGAGACGCAAAAGAATCATTGGATTCTATTCCAACCTGATTGAGAACCGACAGATGATTAGCGGTGCTGTGACAGAGCATTTGGACCGTTTTCACTGAGAGGATGGGAAGTAGCCATTGACAACAGTGATACCCTACATAGAGCTTGCCATGGAAGGAGCCTTGCGTGTGGGAAGAGGATTACAAGAGAAAAGCTGAAATAAAGCAGACAAAGCATCTCCAAAAACTCCAACATATTCTCCATTATTAAAGTAACAATTATTTATTTTATGCTCTTTTATTCTTCTAATAATTCAAACTGATAATTTTAATTGATATCCTGACTAAGAATAATAAAATAAACATAGCTTGCTTCAAACCAATAATCTCCGTGGGATCGACCTTTACTCACGTAAGGTATTACTTGGACGACACAGTGCACTTGCTGGTTAGTGGTACGAGATCATAAGAAATCTTGATTTTGATATTGGGATTCAAATTTCGTGCATCAAGTTTTTGGCGCCATTGCCGGGGATTATTCGAGTTTGAACAACTAAAGGTTTATTTTGTTGCTTAGATTAGGAATAATTTATTTTTGTTGCTATAGAGTCATTAAATTCTGAGTCCTTTATTCCCTTTTCAAAAAATTTTTCAAAAATATTATTTTTCTTTATCAAATTTTAATTTTTTTTCGTGAGTTTAGTGTCTTGTTCTAAGTTTGGTGTCAATTTCATATCTTGTATTTTCCTTTAAATTTTCGAATTAGAGTTCTTTGTTTTTCCTTGATATTCAAATTGTTCTTGTCAATTCTTCTTGTTTGATCTTTGGTTTGTCTTGTTCTGTGTCTTTTCTTGTTTTTCTTGTGCTTTTTTTAAAACATTAGTTTTCAAGAATTTATTTTTATCTATAATTATAATACATCTTTGAAAACACATTAAATTTATAGCTCAGTTGGCTAGAGCGTTGGCTTATGCTCTTGGCAATTGGGTATCTTCTTTTTAAATCTTTTTCAAAAATAATTTTTCTTGATTTAATCTTGTGCCAAACTTTAAGTTTGTTGTTTTCTTGTTAATCTTTTCATAATTTTCGAAAATCTTATTAAAGTTTTCTAAAAATTTTAAGTTTGGTGTTCTTTCTTTTGTTCTTTCTTTTTGTTCTTGTGAATCTGTAAAGTGTTCTTGGGTCTTCTTTGTGTTTTGATCTTAAAATTTTTATGTTTGGTGTTCCTTGATGTTTTCCCTCCAAAAATTTTTGAAAACAAGGAGCATTTGATCTAAAAATTTTAAGTTCGGTGTTTTTTGTTTGTTTTTCTCTTTCATCAAAAAATTTAAAATTCAAAAAAAATATCTTTTCTAACTATTTTTAAGCATATTTTTGAATTTTTTTTATTTTTCAAATTTCAATTTCAAAATTTTATTTTATCATATCTTAGTTGTCAAGTAAAGAAAATTATTTTATTTTATTTTATTATCTTTTTCAAAAATATCCTAACCACTTTCTCTCTCTCCCCAATTTTTTCGAAAATCTTCACAAAACATTTTCAAATTTCTATTTTTATTTTTATTTCATTTTTTATTTTATCTTATTTTACTTTATTTTACTATTTTGAAAATAAATTTTTATATTTAATAAAATAAACAATATCAACATCCATACCATCTCCCTTGCTCCATCATGGAACTAAGTGGAAATGAACAGTCCAGAAGGACTCTGGGGTCATATGCTAACCCCACTACTGCTTCATATGGGAGTAGTATATGTATACCCTCCATCGGAGTTAGTAGTTTTGAGTTGAATCCTCAGCTCATTATCATGGTGCAGCAAAGTTGCCAGTATTCTGGTCTTCCACAAGAAGAACCTACAGAGTTTCTGGCACAATTTTTACAAATTGCTGACACAGTACATGATAAGGAAGTAGATCAGGATGTCTACAGATTATTACTATTTCCATTTGCTGTAAAAGACCAAGCTAAGAGGTGGTTAAATAACCAACCCAAAAACAACATAAAGACATGGAAGAATTACACAACCACAGCATGACAAGCTTCTGCATGACAAGCTTATGCACGTCATTTACTATGCCAGTCGTGTTTTAAATGACGCACAGAAGAATTACACAACCACAGAAAAAGAGCTGCTTGCAGTGGTTTACGTCGTTGACAAGTTCAGATCCTATTTGGTAGGATTAAAAGTGATTGTGTACACTGATCATGCTGCTCTTAAATATCTACTCACAAAGCAGGATTCAAAACACAGACTCATCAGATGGGTGCTGCTTCTGCAAGAGTTTGATATAGAAATAAGAGACAGAAAAGGGACAGAAAACTAAGTAGCAGATCACTTGTCCCGAATAGAACCAGTAGAAGGGGCATCCCTCCCTCTCACTGAGATCTCTGAAACCTTTCCGGATGAGCAACTCCTTGCCATCCAGGAAGTGCCAAGGTTTGCAGACATTGCAAACTACAAGGCAGTAAGATTCATACCCAAAGAGTATAGTAGGCAGCAATCAAAGAAGTTGATCACAGATGCAAAATACTATCTTTGGGATGAACCATATCTCTTCAAGAGATGTGCAGACAGAGTAATCCGTAGATGTGTGCCTAAAGAAGAAGCACAAGAATCCTCCAATGTGGCTTCTACTGGCCTACTCTCTATAAAGATTCCCGAGCGTTTGTGCTTAATTGTGATAGTTGCCAAAGATCTGGCAATCTGCCTCACAGTTATGCCATGCCTCAACAAGGGATCTTGGAGATTGAGTTGTTTGATATATGGGGCATTGACTTCATGGGACCTTTCCCACCATCATACTCAAACACTTATATTCTGGTGGCAGTGGATTATGTATCCAAATGGGTGGAAGCTATTGCAACACCTACTAATGACACTAAAACAGTGTTAAAATTCCTCCAGAAACACATCTTCAGCAGATTTGGTACCCCTAGAGTATTAATCAGTGATGGGGGCACTCATTTCTGCAATAAACAGCTTTACTCTGCTTTGGTTCGTTATGGAGTTAGCCACAGGATAGCCACTCCATATCATCCACAGACAAATGGGCAAGCTGAAGTCTCTAACAGAGAACTTAAAAGAATCCTGGAACGGACTGTAATTAACCGTAGAAGGGATTGGGCAAGAAGCTTAGATGATGCTCTGTGGGCATACAGAACAGCATTCAAGACCCCTATAGGGACCTCTCCATACCAGCTTGTGTATGGAAAGGCATGTCACTTGCCAGTGGAACTGGAACATAAGACCTACTGGGCAACCAGATTCCTGAACCTTGATGCCAAGTTAGCTGGAGAAAAACGATTGCTTCAGTTAAATGAGCTAGAGGAATTTAGACTCAATGCTTTCGAGAATGCAAAAATTTATAAAGAGAAAGCAAAAAGATGGCAAGATAAGAAATTGTCATCCAGAGTCTTTGAGCCGGGGCAGAAAGTCTGCTATTTAATTCTAGGCTCAAATTATTCCCCAGGAAATTAAAATCCCGGTGGAGAGGTCCATATGTAATTACAAGTGTATCACCATATGGATACGTAGAGCTTCAGGATAATGACTCTAACAAAAAGTTCATTGTTAATGGATAGAGAGTTAAACATTATCTTGAAAGCAATTTTGAGCAAGAATGCTCAAAACTGAGACTTAATTAAAGCTTAGTAATAGTCCAGCTAACGACATTAAAGAAGTGCTTGCTGGGAGGCAACCCAGCTAATAACAAAATTTAATTTTATCCGTTTTGATTAATTAATTAATTTTTACAGGTATATGTCAAAGTATCTTCAAGGTAAAATAGCAATTGATTGAATTCACAGAGTTACAAGGGAATTTGGAAGCCCACTGGGCGTTCAATGCCAGTAAGGGTAGCCATCTGGGCGTTAAATGCCAGAAAGGAGCATCTTCTGGGCGTTGAACGCCAGAAAGAAGCACCTTCTGGGCGTTTAACGCCAGAACTACAGCATCCTGGGCGTTTAGAAAAATGCCCAGTGACAAAGGACTTCCTGGAGTTCAACGCCAGAAAGAAGCAACAGCTGGGCGTTGAACGCCCAGGAGAAGCAGCAATTGGGCATTAAACGCCCAAAACATGCAACGTTTGGGCGTTTAACGCCAGGATGGTGGGGAGGAGGTAAAATTCGTTTTTCTTCAAAAATTTTCTAATTTTTATGTTTCAATTCATGATTTCTTGCATAAACATGTTTCCAAATATCATCCTTCAATTCCAAAAATTTTAATCCTAATTTCTAAAATCCCTTTTTCAAATATATCAAATGTATCTTAATCCATAAAGACAAATCTTTTTTCCAATTCAATCCAACTTTTTTTTTAAATTCAATTATCTTTTAAAATCTTCTTTCAAAATAAAAATTCAAATTTATCTTTTCCAAATATAATTAACATCTTTTTATTTTTAAATTATATCTTTCTCTTATTATATTTATCTTTTATAAATCATATCTTCTATCTTATCTTTTTTCTTATTTTCAAAACCCACCCTCCCCCTTTATATCCACATTCGGCGCCCCTCCCATCATCCACCATTTCACACTTGCTCTCCTCATATCCCTCTCCTTTCTTTTCTTTTGCTTGAGGACAAGCAAACCTCTAAGTTTGGTGTGTTTATCCGTGATCAGAAAAACATAATCACTAAGATCATGGCTCCTAAAGGAAAACAACCCACTCCAAGAGACAAAAAAGAGAATATTCCAAAACCACTTTGGAATCAAGGAAAGTTCTTAACCAAAGAACATTCAGACCATTACTACAAAATAATGGATCTAAGATCAGTGATCCCAAAAGTCAAGTTCGATCTGAAAGAAGATGAATATCCGGAGATCCAAGAGCAAATTCGAAACAGGAACTGGGAAATCCTAGCTAATCCTGAAACAAAAGTGGGAAGGAATATGATTCAGGAGTTCTACGGTAATCTGTGGCAGACAGACAGGCAAAGAATAACTGGAACTGCCCTCTATGACTATCAAACCTTGGTCAGAGGAAAGATTGTTCACATCCACCCTGACAAAATCAGGGAGATCTTTAAGCTTCCCCAACTGAAAGATGACCCAGACTCCTTTAACAGGAGAATAATGAGGGTAAACAAAGGCCTGGACAAGATTCTAGAGGATATATGCATCCCTGGAGCCAAGTGGACCACCAGCACCACTGGCATCCCAAATTAACTCAAGAGGGATGATCTCAAACCAGTTGCCAGAGGCTGGCTGGACTTCATTGGGCGTTCTATATTGCCCACCAGCAACCGTTTTGAAGTCACTGTTAAAAGAGCAGTGATGATTCACTGCATCATGTTGGGAAGAGAAGTAGAGGTTCATCAGCTAATCTCGTGTGAACTCTACAAAATAGTAAACAAGAACTCCAAAGATGCCAAATTGGCCTATCCAAGCTTAATTTTTGTGCTCTGTAAAGATGCTGGAGTGAGGATGGGAATAACTGAGTATATCTCAGTTGAGCGGCCAATCACTAAAATATCAATGGAAAGACAACAGTTGCAGGATGACCCAATCAAGAGGAGAGCACAAGAATTCCTCCCAAAACTCCCTCAATTCGAATATTGGGAGCTTCTTGAGGCATCTATTTCCAAATTAAAAGAAGCTATGAACCAAAAAAAAAGGAAGAATAGAATAATCAAAGTAGCATGCTTTGCAAATTGCTTAGGGAACAAGAGGAGCAAGGGCGTGACTTGAGAGAGCTGAAGCGTCAGAAATTAATTTTTGAAGGACCAAGCACCCCACAGACTAGAGGAACATCCACTTCCCAAAATACAGGTTGTTGAGTTTTAATTTTATCTTTAACTCTGTGATAGTGCTATTGTAGAAATTTTCCTTAGAAGTTATATTGGAGTAGTAGTAATTAGCATATCTATTTTGGTTTTATTTCCAATTAAGTTATAATTTATTTTTCTCATCATCATCAAACATGAATAAAATAGTAGATTTTTAGAATAAAGAAGTAATTTATATTTTTCGAGTTCTTAATAAGAAAAAAATTACAATTAATTATATGTGGTGGCAATACTTTTTGTCTTCTGAATGAATGCTTGAACAATGCATATTTTTGATCTTGAATTTCAGGAATGTTAAAATTGTTGGCTCCTGAAAGAATGAGGAATACGAAAAATATTATTGATGATCTGAAAAATCATGAATTTGATTCTTGAAGCAAGAAAAAGTAGTGAAAAAAAGCCAATAGCCCTTAAAACCAAAAGGCAAGGGTGAAAAGGATCCAAGGCTTTGAGCATCAGTGGATAGGAGGGCCCAAGGAAGTAATTCCAGGCCTAAGCGGCTAAATCAAGCTGTCCCTAACCATGTGCTTGAGGCATGCGGGTCCAAGTGAAAAGCTTGAGACTGAGTGGTTAAAGTCGTGATCCAAGGCAAAAGAGTGTGCTTAAGAACTCTAGACACCTCTAATTTGGGACTTTAGCAAAGCTAAGTCACAATCTGAAAAGGTTCACCCAATTATGTGTCTGTGGCATTTATGTATCCGGTGGTAATACTGGAAAACAAAGTGCTTAGGGCCACGGCCAAGACTCATAAAGTAACTGTGTTCAAGAATCAACATACTACACTAGGAGAATCAATAATACTATCTGAACTCTGAGTTCCTATGGATGCCAATCATTCTGAATTTCAAAGGATAAAGTGAGATGCCAAAACTGTTCGGAAGTCAAAAAGCTACTAGCCCCGCTCATCTAAATAAGAATCTGAGCTCCACTTAAAACTCTTAAATATTATTGCTTCTTAATTTCTTTTCATCCTATTTTATCTATCTAGTTGCTTGAGGACAAGCAACAGTTTAAGTTTGGTGTTGTGATGAGCGGATATTTTATACGCATTTTGGGGGTAATTTCATGTAGATGTTAGCATGTTTTTATTAGTTTTTAATAGAATTTTATTATTTTTTAAGAAAAAATCATATTTCTGGACTTTACTATGAGTTTTTGTGTTTTCCCGTGATTTTAGGTATTTTACGGCTGAAATTGAGGGAGCTGAGCAAAAATCTGAGTTAGGCTGAAAAAGGACTGCTGATGCTATTGGATCCTGACCTCCCTGCACTCGGAATGGATTTTTTGGAGCTACAGGAGTCCAATTGACGCGCTTTCAATTGGGTTTGAAATTAGACATCCAGGGATTTCCAGAAATATATAATAGTCCATACTTTGCACGAAGATAGATGACGTAAACTGGTGTTCAACGCAAGTTCCATGTTGCAGTCTGGCGTCCAGCGCCAGAAATAGGTTACAAGTTGGAGTTCAACACCCAAAACACGTTACAACCTGGCGTTCAACTCCAGAAACAGCCCAAGCACGTGAGAGGCTTAAGTCTCAGCCCCAGCAAACACCAAGTGGGCCCCAGAAGTGGATCTCTGCACCAATTATCTTAGTTTACTCATTCTCTGTAAACCTAGGTTACTAGTTTAGTATTTAAACAACTTTTAGAGACTTATTTGGTACCTCATGACATTTTTAGATCTAAATTTTATACTCTTTGACGGCATGAGTCTCTAAACTCCATTGTTGGGGGTGAGGAGTTTTGCAGCGTCTCGATGAATTAATGCAATTACTTCTGTTTTCTATTCAAACACGCTTGTTCTTATCTAAGATGTTCATTCGCGCTTAACTATGAAGAAGGTGATGATCCGTGACACTCATCACCTTCCTCAATCCATGAACATGTGCCTGACAACCACATCTGTTCTACATCAGATTGAATGAGTATCTCTTAGATTCCTTAATCAGAATCTTCGTGGTATAAGCCGGATTGATGGCGGCATTCATGAGAATTCGGAAAGTCTAAACCTTGTCTGTGGTATTCCGAGTAGGATTCTGGGATTGGATGACTGTGACGAGCTTCAAACTCCTAAAGGCTGGGCGTTAGTGATAGACACAAAAGAATCATTGGATTCTATTCCAACCTGATTGAGAACCGACAGATGATTAGCCATGCTGTGACAGAGCATTTGGACCGTTTTCACTGAGAGGATGGGAAGTAGCCATTGACAACGGTGACACCCTACATAGAGCTTGCCATGGAAGGAGCCTTGCGTGTGGGAAGAGGATTACAAGAGAAAAGCTGAAATAAAGCAGACAAAGCATCTCTAAAAACTCCAACATATTCTCCATTATTAAAATAACAGTTATTTATTTTATGCTCTTTTATTCTTCTAATAATTCAAACTGATAATTTTAATTGATATCCTGACTTAGAATAATAAAATAAACATAGCTTGCTTCAAACCAATAATCTCTGTGGGATCGACCCTTACTCACGTAAGGTATTACTTGGACGACCCAGTGCACTTGCTGGTTAGTGGTACGAGATTATAAGAAATCTTGATTTTTATATTGGGATTCAAATTTCGTGCATCAAGTTTTTGGCACCGTTGCCGGGGATTATTCGAGTTTGAACAACTAAAGGTTTATTTTGTTGCTTAGATTAGGAATAATTTATTTTTGTTGCTATAGAGTCATTAAATTCTGAGTCCTTTATTCCCTTTTCAAAATTTTTTTCAAAAATATTATTTTTCTTTATCAAATTTTAATTTTTTTTTCGTGAGTTTAGTGTCTTGTTCTAAGTTTGGTGTCAATTGCATATCTTGTATTTTCCTTTAAATTTTCGAATTAGAATTCTTTATTTTTCCTTGATCTTCAAATTATTCTTGTCAATTTTTCTTGTTTGATCTTTGGTTTGTCTTGTTCTGTGTCTTTTCTTGTTTTTCTTGTGCTTTTTTTTAAAACATTAGTTTTCAAGAATTTATTTTTATCTATAATTATAATACATCTTTAAAAACACATTAAATTTATAGCTCAGTTGGCTAGAGCGTTGGCTTATGCTCTTGGCAATTGGGTATCTTCTTTTTAAATCTTTTTCAAAAATAATTTTTCTTGATTTAATCTTGTGCCAAACTTTAAGTTTGGTGTTTTCTTGTTAATCTTTTCATAATTTTCGAAAATCTTATTAAAGTTTTCTAAAAATTTTAAGTTTGGTGTTCTTTCTTTTGTTCTTTCTTTTTGTTCTTGTTGTTCTTGTGAATCTTTACGGTTTACAAAAATGAGTAAATGATGTAAAAATCTACTTCCGGGCCCACTTGGTGTGTGCTTGGACTGAGCATTGAAGCTTTCATGTGTAGAGACTTTTCTTGGAGTTAAACGCCAGCTTTTGTGCCAGTTCCGGCGTTAAACGCCAGAATTCTTGAGCTGACTTGGAATGCCTGTTTGGGCCATCAAATCGCAGGCAAAGTATGGACTATTATATATTGCTGAAAATCCCAGAATGTCTACTTTCGAATGCAATTGAGAGCGTGCCAATTGGGTTTCTGTAGCTCCAGAAAATCCACTTCGAGTGCAGGGAGGTCAGAATCCAACAGCATCTGCAGTCCTTTTTCAGCCTCTGGATCAGATTTTTGCTCAGGTCCCTCAATTTCAGCCAGAAAATACCTGAAATCACAGAAAAACACACAAACTCATAGTAAAGTCCAGAAAAGTAAATTTTAAATAAAAACTAATAAAAATATAATAAAAACTAACTAAAACATACTAAAAGCATACTAAAAACAATGCCAAAAAGCGTATAAATTATCCGCTCATCAACGTCCTCTGGACAAAAAGGAGTTTCCAACTGAGGAACTTAAGGAATCTGAAGCTCATCTAGAGACCATAGAGATTCCATTAAACCTCCTTTTACCATTTATGAGCTCTGATGACTATTCAACTTCTGAAGAAGATGAAGCCATTGTTGAAAGGCAAGTTGCCCAGTATTTAGGAGCAATCATGAAGCTGAATGCCAAGCTATTTTGTAATGAGACTTGGAAGGATAAGCCTCCATTGCTCATTAATGAACTAAATACCTAGGTTCAGCACACTTTACCTCAAAAGAAACAGGATCCTGGTAAATTCCTAATTCCTTGTACCGTAGGCACCATGACCTTTGAGAAGGCTCTGTGTGACCTAGGGTCAGGCATAAACTTAATGCCACTCTTTGTAATGGAAAAATTGGGAATCTTTAAGGTACAGGCTGCCAAATTCTCATTAGAGATGGTAGACAAATCCATGAAAAAAGCTTATGGACAGGTAGAGGACATGCTAAGTAAAGGTCAAAGGCCTTTACATCCTTGCTGATTTCATAATCTTAGACACTGGGAAGGATGAGGTTGAATCTATTATCCTTGGAAGACCTTTTCTAGCCACAACAAAAGTTGTGATTGATATGGACAGAGGAGAGTTGATCCATCAATTGAATGAGGACTACCTTGTGTTTAAAACTCTAGGATCTCCCTCTGTAACCATGGAGAGGAAGCAAGAAAAGCTTCTCTTACTGAAGAGTCAACCAAAGCCCCCCATAGTCAAACTCTAAGTTTGGTGTTAGGAGGCCATAACCAAACTCTAAGTTTGTTGTTGAACCCACACATTCAAACTCTAAGTTTGGTGTTGGGAGCTCCCAACAATGCTCTAAACATCTGTGAGGCTCCATGAGAGCTCACTGTCAAGCTGTTGACATTAAAGAAGTGCTTATTGGGAGGCAACCCAATTTTTATTTATCTATGTTATTTCATTTTTTAGGTTGATGATAATGTGGAGTCACAAAAACAACTGCAAAAATCAAAGAAAAATGAAAAATAGCATTAAAAACAGCACACCCTGGAGGAGCAACTTACTGGCGTTTAAACGCAGTAAGGGTAGTAGAATGGGTGTTTAACACCCAGTCTGGCACCATTCTGGGCGTTAAATGCCAGAAACAAGCACCAGATTGGCGTTAAACGCCAGAAACAAGCTACAATCTGGCGTTAAACGCCAGAAACAGGTTGCAGCCTGGTGTTTAACGCCAGGAAAGGAATAAAAGCTGACGTTTAACGCCAGAAACAAGCAGCAATATGGCGTTAAACTCCAGGATTGCACAATAGGGGCATTTTGCACGCCTAAAAGGAGCAGGGATGAGAAATCCTTGACCCCTCAGGATCTATGGACCCCACAAGATCCCCACCTACCCCACCTCTCTCTCTATCTCCCTCCATCTCCTCCATTTTCTTCTTCTTCCCCTTCTTTCTTTCTTCTTTTGCTCGAGGACGAGCAAACCTTTTAAGTTTGGTGTGGTAAAAGCATTACTTTTTGTTTTTCCATAACCATTTATGGCACCTAAGGCCAGAGAAACCTCTAGAAAGAGGAAAGGGAAGGCAAAAGCTTCCACTTCCGAGTCATGGGAGATGGAGAGATTCATCTCAAAGGTCCATCAAGACCACTTCTATGAAGTTGTGTCCAAGAAAAAGGTGATCCCTATGCAATTCAGCTGGAATTGTCATAGAGGAAGACATCCTCGTTGAAGAGGACAAGCCCATCACTAAGAAAAGGATGGAGCAAATAAGAGAGCCCACTCATGGACCTCAACAAGAGCATAGGAATTCCCTCATCAAGAAATCCCTGAGATGCCTCAAGGGATACATTTTCCTCCACACAACTATTGGGAGCAACTAAGGATAGGAACACCAAAAGAGCTATGAGGGAAGAGCAACAAAGGCAAGGAAGAGACATAGAGGAGCTTAGGCGTTCCATTGGTTCTTCAAGAGGAAGACGCCACCCTCACTAAGGTGAACTCTTTCCTTAATCTCCTTGTCTATGTTTGTGTCTTCACTAAATGATCATTAGTGTCAAGTGTCTATGTCTTAAAGCTATGAATAATTCCATGAATCCTTCACCTCTCTTAAATAAAAAATGTGCTTAAATACAAAAGAACAAGAAGTACTTGGATTTCAAATTTTATCTTGAAATTTGTTTAATTATTTTGATGTGGTGGCAATACTTTTTGTTTTCTAAATGAATGCTTGAACAGTGCATATTTTTGATCTTGTTGTTTATGAATGTTAAAATTGTTGGCTCTTGAAAGAATGATGAACAAAGAGAAATGTTATTGATAATCTGAAAAATCATGAAATTGATTCTTGAAGCAAGAAAAAGTAGTGAAAAAATGGGGGAAAGGAAAAGAAAAGCAAGCAGAAAAAGCCAATAGCCCTTAAAACCAAAAGGCAAGGGTAAAAAGGATCCAAGGCTTTGAGCATTAATGGATAGGAGGGCCCAAGGAAATAAAATCCGAGCCTAAGCGGCTAAATCAAGGTTTCCCTAACCATGTACTTGTGTCATGAAGGTCCAAGTGAAAAGCTTGAGACTGAGTGGTTAAAGTTGTGATCCAAAGCAATAGAGTGTGTTTAAGAGCTCTGGACACCTCTAAATGGGGACTTTAGCAAAGCTGAGTCACAATCTGAAAAAGGTTCACCCAGTTATGTGTCTGTGGCATTTATGTATCCGGTGGTAATACTGGAAAACAAAGTGCTTAGGGCCACGGCCAAGTCTCATAAAGTAGCTGTGTTCAAGAATCAACATACTTAACTAGGAGAATCAATAACACTATCTAGAATTCCGAGTTCCTATAGATGCCTATCATTCTGAATTTCAAAGGATAAAGTGAGATGCCAAAACTGTTCAGAAGCAAAAAGCTATAAGCCCCGCTCATCTAATTAGAACTAAGTTTCATTGATATTATGGGATTCATTGTATATTCTCTTCTTTTTATCCTATTTTGTTTTCAGTTTCTTGGGGACAAGCAACAATTTAAGTTTGGTGTTGTGATGAGCAGTTAATTTATACGCTTTTTGGCATTGTTTTCATATAGTTTTTAGTATAATTTAGTTAGTTTTTAGTATATTTTTATTAGTTTTTAAGCAAAATTTACATTTCTGGACTTTACTATGAGTTTGTATATTTTTCTGTGATTTTAGGTATTTTCTCGCTGAAATTGAGGGACCTGAGCAAAAATCGAATTCAGAGGCTAATAAAGGACTGCTGATGCTGTTGGATCCTGACCTCCCTGCACTCGGAATGGATTTTTTGGAGCTACAGGAGTCCAATTGACGCGCTTTCAATTGGGTTTGAAATTAGACATCCAGGGATTTCCAGAAATATATAATAGTCCATACTTTGCACGAAGATAGATGACGTAAACTGGCGTTCAACGCAAGTTCCATGTTGCAGTCTGGCGTCCAGCGCCAGAAATAGGTTACAAGTTGGAGTTCAACACCCAAAACACGTTACAACCTGGCGTTCAACTCCAGAAACAGCCCAAGCACGTGAGAGGCTTAAGTCTCAGCCCCAGCAAACACCAAGTGGGCCCCAGAAGTGGATCTCTGCACCAATTATCTTAGTTTACTCATTCTCTGTAAACCTAGGTTACTAGTTTAGTATTTAAACAACTTTTAGAGACTTATTTGGTACCTCATGACATTTTTAGATCTAAATTTTATACTCTTTGACGGCATGAGTCTCTAAACTCCATTGTTGGGGGTGAGGAGCTCTGCAGCGTCTCGATGAATTAATGCAATTACTTCTGTTTTCTATTCAAACACGCTTGTTCTTATCTAAGATGATCATTCGCGCTTAACTATGAAGAAGGTGATGATCCGTGACACTCATCACCTTCCTTAATCCATGAACATGTGCCTGACAACCACATCTGTTCTACATCAGATTGAATGAGTATCTCTTAGATTCCTTAATCAGAATCTTCGTGGTATAAGCCGGATTGATGGCGACATTCATGAGAATTCGGAAAGTCTAAACCTTGTCTGTGGTATTCCGAGTAGGATTCTGGGATTGGATGACTGTGACGAGCTTCAAACTCCTAAAGGCTGGGCGTTAGTGATAGACACAAAAGAATCATTGGATTCTATTCCAACCTGATTGAGAACCGACAGATGATTAGCCATGCTGTGACAGAGCATTTGGACCGTTTTCACTGAGAGGATGGGAAGTAGCCATTGACAACGGTGACACCCTACATAGAGCTTGCCATGGAAGGAGCCTTGCGTGTGGGAAGAGGATTACAAGAGAAAAGCTGAAATAAAGCAGACAAAGCATCTCTAAAAACTCCAACATATTCTCCATTATTAAAATAACAGTTATTTATTTTATGCTCTTTAATTCTTCTAATAATTCAAACTGATAATTTTAATTGATATCCTGACTTAGAATAATAAAATAAACATAGCTTGCTTCAAACCAATAATCTCCGTGGGATCGACCCTTACTCACGTAAGGTATTACTTGGACGACCCAGTGCACTTGCTGGTTAGTGGTACGAGATCATAAGAAATCTTGATTTTGATATTGGGATTCAAATTTCGTGCATCAAGTTTTTGGCGCCGTTGCCGGGGATTATTCGAGTTTGAACAACTAAAGGTTTATTTTGTTGCTTAGATTAGGAATAATTTATTTTTGTTGCTATAGAGTCATTAAATTCTGAGTCCTTTATTCCCTTTTCAAAATTTTTTTTCAAAAATATTATTTTTCTTTATCAAATTTTAATTTTTTTTCGTGAGTTTAGTGTCTTGTTCTAAGTTTGGTGTCAATTGCATATCTTGTATTTTCCTTTAAATTTTCGAATTAGAATTCTTTATTTTTCCTTGATCTTCAAATTGTTCTTGTCAATTTTTCTTGTTTGATCTTTGGTTTGTCTTGTTCTGTGTCTTTTCTTGTTTTTCTTGTGCTTTTTTTTAAAACATTAGTTTTCAAGAATTTATTTTTATCTATAATTATAATACATCTTTAAAAACATATTAAATTTATAGCTCAGTTGGCTAGAGCGTTGGCTTATGCTCTTGGCAATTGGGTATCTTCTTTTTAAATCTTTTTCAAAAATAATTTTTCTTGATTTAATCTTGTGCCAAACTTTAAGTTTGGTGTTTTCTTGTTAATCTTTTCATAATTTTCGAAAATCTTATTAAAGTTTTCTAAAAATTTTAAGTTTGGTGTTCTTTCTTATGTTCTTTCTTTTTGTTCTTGTTGTTCTTGTGAATCTTTACGGTTTACAAAAATGAGTAAATGATGTAAAAATCTACTTCCGGGCCCACTTGGTGTGTGCTTGGACTGAGCATTGAAGCTTTCATGTGTAGAGACTTTTCTTGGAGTTAAACGCCAGCTTTTGTGCCAGTTCCGGCGTTAAACGCCAGAATTCTTGAGCTGACTTGGAATGCCTGTTTGGGCCATCAAATCTCGGGCAAAGTATGGACTATTATATATTGCTGAAAATCCCAGAATGTCTACTTTCGAATGCAATTGAGAGCGTGCCAATTGGGTTTCTGTAGCTCCAGAAAATCCACTTCGAGTGCAGGGAGGTCAGAATCTAACAGCATCTGCAGTCCTTTTTCAGCCTCTGGATCAGATTTTTGCTCAGGTCCCTCAATTTCAGCCAGAAAATACCTGAAATCACAGAAAAACACACAAACTCATAGTAAAGTCCAGAAAAGTGAATTTTAAATAAAAACTAATAAAAATATAATAAAAACTAACTAAAACATACTAAAAGCATACTAAAAATAATGCCAAAAAGCGTATAAATTATCCGCTCATCAACGTCCTCTGGACAAAAAGGAGTTTCCAACTGAGGAACTTAAGGAATCTGAAGCTCATCTAGAGACCATAGAGATTCCATTAAACCTCCTTTTACCATTTATGAGCTCTGATGACTATTCAACTTCTGAAGAAGATGAAGCCATTGTTGAAGGGCAAGTTGCCCAGTATTTAGGAGCAATCATGAAGCTGAATGCCAAGCTATTTTGTAATGAGACTTGGAAGGATAAGCCTCCATTGCTCATTAATGAACTAAATACCTGGGTTCAGCACACTTTACCTCAAAAGAAACAGGATCCTGGTAAATTCCTAATTCCTTGTACCATAGGCACCATGACCTTTGAGAAGGCTCTGTGTGACCTAGGGTCAGGCATAAACTTAATGCCACTCTTTGTAATGGAAAAATTGGGAATCTTTAAGGTACAGGCTGCCAAATTCTCATTAGAGATGGTAGACAAATCCATGAAAAAAGCTTATGGACAGGTAGAGGACATGCTAAGTAAAGGTCAAAGGCCTTTACATCCTTGCTGATTTCATAATCTTAGACACTGGGAAGGATGAGGTTGAATCTATTATCCTTAGAAGACCTTTTCTAGCCACAACAAAAGTTGTGATTGATATGGACAGAGGAGAGTTGATCCATCAATTGAATGAGGACTACCTTGTGTTTAAAACTCTAGGATCTCCCTCTGTAACCATGGAGAGGAAGCAAGAAAAGCTTCTCTTACTGAAGAGTCAACCAAAGCCCCCCATAGTCAAACTCTAAGTTTGGTGTTAGGAGGCCATAACCAAACTCTAAGTTTGTTGTTGAACCCACACATTCAAACTCTAAGTTTGGTGTTGGGAGGTCCCAACAATGCTCTGAACATCTGTGAGGCTCCATGAGAGCTCACTGTCAAGCTGTTGACATTAAAGAAGTGCTTATTGGGAGGCAACCCAATTTTTATTTATCTATGTTATTTCATTTTTTTAGGTTGATGATAATGTGGAGTCACAAAAACAACTGCAAAAATCAAAGAAAAATGAAAAATAGCATTAAAAACAGCACACCCTGGAGGAGCAACTTACTGGCATTTAAACGCAGTAAGGGTAGTAGAATGGGTGTTTAACACCCAGTCTAGCACCATTCTGGGCGTTAAATGCCAGAAACAAGCACCAGATTAGCGTTAAACGCCAGAAACAAGCTACAATCTGGCGTTAAACGCCAGAAACAGGTTGCAGCCTGGTGTTTAACGCCAGGAAAGGAATAAAAGCTGACGTTTAACGCCAGAAACAAGCAGCAATATGGCGTTAAACTCCAGGATTGCACAATAGGGGCATTTTGCACGCCTAAAAGGAGCAGGGATGAGAAATCCTTGACCCCTCAGGATCTATGGACCCCACAAGATCCCCACCTACCCCACCTCTCTCTCTATCTCCCTCCATCTCCTCCATTTTCTTCTTCTTCCCCTTCTTTCTTTCTTCTTTTGCTCGAGGACGAGAAAACCTTTTAAGTTTGGTGTGGTAAAAGCATTACTTTTTGTTTTTTCATAACCATTTATGGCACCTAAGGCCAGAGAAACCTCTAGAAAGAGGAAAGGGAAGGCAAAAGCTTCCACTTCCGAGTCATGGGAGATGGAGAGATTCATCTCAAAGGTCCATCAAGACCACTTCTATGAAGTTGTGGCCAAGAAAAAGGTGATCCCTATGCAATTCAGCTGGAATTGTCATAGAGGAAGACATCCTCGTTGAAGAGGACAAGCCCATCACTAAGAAAAGGATGGAGCAAATAAGAGAGCCCACTCATGGACCTCAACAAGAGCATAGGAATTCCCTCATCAAGAAATCCCTGAGATGCCTCAAGGGATACATTTTCCTCCACACAACTATTGGGAGCAACTAAGGATAGGAACACCAAAAGAGCTATGAGGGAAGAGCAACAAAGGCAAGGAAGAGACATAGAGGAGCTTAGGCGTTCCATTGGTTCTTCAAGAGGAAGACGCCACCCTCACTAAGGTGAACTCTTTCCTTAATCTCCTTGTCTATGTTTGTGTCTTCACTAAATGATCATTAGTGTCAAGTGTCTATGTCTTAAAGCTATGAATAATTCCATGAATCCTTCACCTCTCTTAAATAAAAAATGTGCTTAAATACAAAAGAACAAGAAGTACTTGGATTTCAAATTTTATCTTGAAATTTGTTTAATTATTTTGATGTGGTGGCAATACTTTTTGTTTTCTAAATGATTGCTTGAACAGTGCATATTTTTGATCTTGTTGTTTATGAATGTTAAAATTGTTGGCTCTTGAAAGAATGATGAACAAAGAGAAATGTTATTGATAATCTGAAAAATCATGAAATTAATTCTTGAAGCAAGAAAAAGTAGTGAAAAAATGGGGGAAAGAAAAAGAAAAGCAAGCAGAAAAAGCCAATAGCCCTTAAAACCAAAAGGCAAGGGTAAAAAGGATCCAAGGCTTTGAGCATTAATGGATAGGAGGGCCCAAGGAAATAAAATCCGAGCCTAAGCGGCTAAATCAAGGTTTCCCTAACCATGTACTTGTGTCATGAAGGTCCAAGTGAAAAGCTTGAGACTGAGTGGTTAAAGTTGTGATCCAAAGCAATAGAGTGTGTTTAAGAGCTCTGGACACCTCTAACTGGGGACTTTAGCAAAGCTGAGTCACAATCTAAAAAAGGTTCACCCAGTTATGTGTCTGTGGCATTTATGTATCCGGTGGTAATACTGGAAAACAAAGTGCTTAGGGCCACGGCCAAGACTCATAAAGTAGCTGTGTTCAAGAATCAACATACTTAACTAGGAGAATCAATAACACTATCTAGAATTCCGAGTTCCTATAGATGCCTATCATTCTGAATTTCAAAGGATAAAGTGAGATGTCAAAACTGTTCAGAAGCAAAAAGCTATAAGCCCCGCTCATCTAATTAGAACTAAGTTTCATTGATATTATGGGATTCATTGTATATTCTCTTCTTTTTATCCTATTCTGTTTTCAGTTTCTTGGGGACAAGCAACAATTTAAGTTTGGTGTTGTGATGAGCGGTTAATTTATACGCTTTTTGGCATTGTTTTCATATAGTTTTTAGTATGATTTAGTTAGTTTTTAGTATATTTTTATTAGTTTTAAGCAAAATTTACATTTCTGGACTTTACTATGAGTTTGTGTATTTTTCTGTGATTTTAGGTATTTTCTCGCTGAAATTGAGGGACCTGAGCAAAAATCTAATTCAGAGGCTAATAAAGGACTGCTGATGTTGTTGGATTCTGACCTCCCTGCACTCGAAATGGAATTTTTGGAGATACAAAACTCCAAATCGGGCGCTTTGAATTGTGTTGGAAAGTAGACATTCAGGGCTTTCTAGCAATATATAATAGTCTATACTTTGCTCGAGTTTAGATAATGTAAACTGGCGTTTAATACCAGCTTTCTGCCTATTCTGGCGTTAAACGCCAGAAACAAGTTGCAAAGTAGAGTTAAACGCCAGAAACAAGTTACAAACTGGCGTTCAACTCCAAGGAAGACCTGTACATGTGAAAGCTTCAATTCTCAGCCCAAGCACACACCAAGTGGGCCCAAAAGTAGATTTCAGCATTATTTACTTATTTCTGTAACCCTAGTAACTAGTTTAGTTTAAATAGAATTTTTTACTATTGTACTAGGGGTCCTTTTTCCTAATTTCGAATTCATATGCCATTGGAGGCTGGCCTCACAACCATGCCTGGACCTTTATCACTTATGTATTTTCAACGGTGGAATTTCTACACACCATAGATTAAGGTGTGGAGCTCTGTTGTTCCTCGAGTATTAATGCAATTACTACAATTTTCTATTCAATTCATGCTTATTCTTATTCTAAGATATCCATTCGCACTTAAACCTGATGAATGTGATGATCTGTGACACTCATAACCATTCTCACTTATGAATGCGTGCCTGACAAACACTTCCATTCTACATGTGAAAGCTAGAGTGTGTATCTCTCGGATTCCTGGTCCACGACGCATGGTTACCTCGCCTTACAACCGAGCCTTCCATTCCGTGAGATCAGAGTCTTTGTGGTATAAGCTAGAATCTATCGGCAGCATTCTTGAGATCCAGAAAGTCTAAAATATGTATGTGGTATTCTGAGTAGGGTCCGGGATGGGATGACTGTGATGAGCTTCAAGCTCGCGACTATAGGGCGTGGTGACAGACGCAAAAGGATAGCAAATCCTATTCCTACACGACCGAGAACCAACAGCTGATTAGCCATGTGGGAAACCCTAGATGACCTTTTTCTCTGAGAGGATGGGAAGTAGCCATTGACAATGGTGACGCCCTTCATACAGCTTGCCATAGAAAGGAGTATGAAGGATTGGATCAAGGCAGTAGGAAAGTAGAGATTCAAGAGGGATAAAGCATCTCCATACACTTATCTGAAATTCCCACCAATGAATTACATAAGTATCTCTATCTTTATTTTCTGTTTATTTATATTTCAATTATTAAAACTCCATAACCATTTGAATCCACCTGACTGAGATTTACAAGGTGACCATAGCTTGCTTCAAGCCGACAATATCCGGGGGATCGACCCTTACTCACGTAAGGTTTATTACTTGGACGACCCAGTGCACTTGCTGGTTAGTTGTGCGAAGTTGTGAAAAAGAGTGATATTACAATTGTGCGTTCCAAGTTGTTGGCGCCATTGAAGATCACAATTTCGTGCACCAATAACCAGCCCAAATCCAGCTTGAAAACATGGAAGCAACTAGTAGACAAATTTCTGAATCAATACTTTCCTCTAAAGAAGTTAACCCAGTTAATGCTGGACATCCAAGGCTTCAAATAAGAGAATAATGAAACTCTTCATGATGCCTGGGGAGGTATAGAAGAATGCTCCATAAATGCCCCACTAAAATATTTTCAGAATGGGTGCAACTCGACATCTTTTATTACGGCCTCACAGATATGGCTAGGATGTCTCTAGACCACTTTGCTGGTGGTTCTATACATATGAGGGAAACAATTGAAGAGGCTCATGAACTTATTGAGATAGTTGCCACGAATCAGAATCTATATTCAGTTGATGAGACTTCCATAAAAGGAGAGGTTAAAGCAGTATCTACTGAATCTAACCCTCCAGAACAGAATGGCCCATTGACTCAGCAGCTACACGCCCTTTCTTAGCAATTGCTGGAATTGCAAGAAGCTTTGCGAGAAACTTAGACTTCCAATAGGAATATAGAAACTCAGTTAAGTCAAACTAGGCAGCAATTATGTAAGCAGATAAAAAAATAGTGTTAGGCTATTCAACTGAGGAGTGGAAAAACATTAAAAACCCAACCTCAGAACAATAGGAGACCTGAGGAGAAAAAGCTGATAGGGGATAACCAAATTGTAGTCCAAGACATCTCTGAGGGCGTTGAACGCCCAAAGAGGAATGTCACTGGCGTTCAACGCCAAGAAGGAGGCAGCACCCTGGCGTTCAACACCAAGAAAGGGGCAACACTCCTGCCGTCAAATGCCCAGAAGGGGACAGTATTCCTGGAGTTGAACACCAGGAAGGGTGCAACAAGGGAGTTGAACGCCCAAATAGGGATAGTCAGACACATACAAGTGCTGATAAGACCCCTCCTAAGCAAGTAATTAACCCCTTCTATTAATGTAGGCATTCAACCTACATCAACTAAGGTTAATGAGTACAGGGCCAAGACAGATACCTTCTTATGCTAAGTTCATGAAAGACATCCTAAGTCATAAGAAGGATTGGAGAGAGGTAAAAATAGTCCTCTTCACTGAAGAATGTAGTGCAGTGATCCAAAAGAACTTACCGGAGAAACTCAAAGACCTTAGGAGTTTTATGATACTATGCACCCTAGGGGATGCCTGCATAAGGACAACCCTATGTGATCTTGGAGCAAGTATCAACTTGTTGATGGCTCTGTTAAGCTTCCATCAGGCGTGATTGAGGACATGATTGTTAGGGTTGGACTCTTTATTTTCCCCAGGGATTTCGTGGTACTGGAAATAGACAAGCACAAGAGTGCATCTCTCATTCTAGGAAGACCGTTCCTAGCTACAGGACGGACCCTCATTAACATTCAAAAAGGGGAGGTAACCCTGAGAGTCAATGAGGATGAGTTCGTGCTGAATGTTGTCAAAGCTATTGATGACCAGAATTCACTACCCCTTTCAAAAATTAGTGAATTAGTTCTTTTGGCAAGCACACCAAAATTATTGCCAAGTAATAACCCACAGTGGAGTGGGATCGTATCCACAGAGATTGGCAAATCCAAGCAGTTTTAATTGATTGATGAATTAGTCAAGCGGATCAATAAGTTTGTGAAGTGTAAAATTTTAAGTGATGAAATAAATGTAAATGACTAGAATATAAAGTAAAGCAATAAAGTGCAGAAATGGAAATTGCAGAATGTAAAGTGCTGAATCATAAATGACTTGAATGTAAATGGGAGTGGGGAATTGCTGAATGTAAAATTAAGCTGTAAAGAAATGGATAGATAAGAATGGGAGAATTTATTGAGATTGGGAGATGTTGTCTCTTTGGATCAAATCTAGCTTATATCTTCTTCAATCATGCAACTCTTTGACCTCTTGGCAATCATGATCGATTGAGCCCCAATCCCTTGGTGACTCAATCTCTCAGATCTTGATCAATAGCCAATTTCTTGGTCTAATTGCTCATGAAGAGAGATATGCTTGGTCCCTGATTATACCACATGCCCTCATAGGTCCAGGTAGAGGAGGGGATTATATGTCACGTATCCCATTACCAAAACCCAGATTCTACTCAAGTGTGAGAAGGGATTTCAAGCATGGTTTCATGTTTCCTTTCCCAAGGTTCCCATGAAACCCAATTACATTCAATTTCTTTCCCAAGATAATTGAACACTAAGCATTGAGAACGAAATTCCTTCTAGCAGATCAAGAGAAGATGAAGAGATGAAGAATTTCACTATTATCAATCCATCAAGTACAACAGATTTCCCTCTCTCAATGAGAGGGAAGTTAGCTACTCATAGCTTGAAAAGTACTCAAAAGTGGAGTGTAAAAGTGGATCTAGAACTAACTGCTTAACCTTCCTTCAGTACTCCTTGGGGGTATTTATACTACTCCTAGTAAAAATAAAAGAATTACAAAAGTGAAAAAGGGAAAATTACATTTTGGAGGGAAAGAAAACACTCAACAAGCGTGACTTCTTAGCTGGCGTGTGGCTGGCGCTCTACCAGCGTGTCACGTGACCTTAAAACTAGCTTAGCATGCCATGCTCAATTCTTCAAGTGGCACGCTCGTTGCTCTATCAACCTTGGAGTGCCACGCCTTCGAACTGAAGTGGCACGCCATAGTGAAATTCTTGTGTTGGTGTGCCACGCCTTCGAGCTCAAGTGGCACGCCCTTTGCTTTTTTTCCACTTTCCTTTGCCTCTAGAAACTTGAACTGGCGTGGCATGCCCAGGGTCTAGCGTGCCACGCCCTTGTTGTGTGCTTGGCTAAGCTCTTCTGGAAAGTTTCACTAGCGTGGCATGCCCAGGGTCTGGCATGCCACGCCCCTTTGTGAGTGAATGGTTCCTCTGTTTGGCGTGCCACGCCACGAACTCAAGTGGCATGCCCCAATGCTTCTTTGCCCTCTGAATGACACTGGCATGCCATGCCTGGTTGCTCAAGTGGCACGCCTTCGATACCAAGTGGCACGCCCCATGTAATTGGCCTCTTCCATCCTCTCTGGAAACTTATACCAGCGTGCCACGCCTAAAGGTTGGCGTGCCACGTGGTGGACGAAATTGTGATCACTATTCTTTGATGTGCATTCATTGTAAAATTGTGGAATTTAGGTATTTGGCACGAGTGGACACAACTCCGTTCAACTGACCAGCAAGTGTACTGGGTCGTCCAAGTAATAAACCTTACGCGAGTAAGGGTCGATCCCACAGAGATTGTTGGTATGAAGCAAGCTATGGTCACCTTGTAAATCTCAGTTAGGCAGATTAAATTGGTTTATGGATTTCGAAAATAGAAATAAGAAAATAAATAATAAAAGGATAGAAGACTTATGCAGATTCATTGGTGGGAATTTCAGATAAGCGAATGGAGATGCTGTATGGCTCAAGAACGCCTGCTCCCCTACTACTTCTACTCAATCTTTCTTACTCCTTTCCATGGCAAGCTTTATATAGGGGTTCACCATCAGCGGTGGCTACTTTCAATCCTCTCGGGAAAATGATCTTATGCGGCTGTCACTCGCACGGCTAATCGTCTGGAGGCATCACCCATGGTTGATGGCTACATCCCATCCTCGCAGTGAAAACTAATGCTCACGCACTCTGTCACAGTACGGCTAATCACTGGTTGGTTCCCGCTCCTACTGGAATAGAATCCCTTGATTCTTTTGCGTCTGTCACTAACGCCCAGCACTCGCGAGTCTGAAGCACGTCACAGTCATTCATTACCGGAATCCTACTCGGAATACCACAGACAAGTTTAGACTTTCCGGATTCCCAGGATCCTACTCGGAATACCACAGACAAGGTGAGACTTTCCGGATCCTCATAAATGCCGCCATCTATCTAGCTTATACCACGAAGATTCTGTTGGGGAATCTAAGAGATACGCATTCAAGCTCTGTTGCATGTAGAACGGAAGTGGTTGTCAATCACATGCGTTCATAAGTGAGAATGATAATGATCGTCACTTTCATCATTACATTCATCATGTTCTTGGGTACGAATGAATATCTTGGAATAAGAATAAGAGAGATTTGAATAAAAGAGAATAGAATTGCATTAATACTTGAGGTACAGCAGAGCTCCACACCCTTAATCTATGGTGTGCAGAAACTCCACCGTTGAAAATACATAAGCAAAGGGTTCAGGCATGGCCGAATGGCCAGCCCCCTAAAACGTGATCAATAGCCTCTTAGGATAAAGAATAAAACAAAACTGAGACCAAAGATTTTTAATACAATAGATAAATGTCCTATATATACTAGACTAGCTCCTAGGGTTTACATGAGTAAGTAATTGATGCATAAATCCACTTCCGGGGCCCACTTGGTGTATGCTTGGGCTGAGCTTGATCAATCCACGAGCTGAGGCTTCTCTTGGAGTTGAACTCCGAGTTTTGACGTGTTTTGGGCGTTCAACTCCGGATCATGACGTTTTTCTGGCGTTTAACTCCAGACAGCAGCATGAACTTGGCGTTCAACACCAAGTAACGTCGTCAATCTTCGAATAAAGTATGGACTATTATATATTGCTGGAAAGCTCTGGATGTCTACTTTCCAACGCCGTTGAGAGCGCGCCAATTGGAGTTCTGTAGCTCCAGAAAATCCATTTCGAGTGCAGGGAGGTCAGATTCCAACAGCATCAGCAGTCCTTTTGTCAGCCTTCTTCAGAGTTTTGCTCAATTCCCTCAATTTCAGTCAGAATTTACCTGAAATCATAGAAAAACACACAAACTCATAGTAAAGTCCAGAAATGTGAATTTAACATAAAAACTAATGAAAACATCCCTAAAAGTAGCTTAAACTTACTAAAAACTATATAAAAACAATGCCAAAAAGCGTATAAATTATCTGCTCATCACAACACCAAACTTAAATTGTTGCTTGTCCCCAAGCAACTGAAAATCAAATAGGATAAAAGAAGAGAATATACTATAAATTCCAGAATATCAATGAATATTAATTTAATTAGATGAGCGGGACTTGTAGCTTTTTGCTTCTGAATAGTTTTGGCATCTCACTTTTTCCTTTGAAGTTAAGAGTGATTGGCGTCTCTGGGAACTCAGAATTTCGGATAGTGTTATTGACTTTCCTAGTTAAGCATGTTGATTCTTGAACACAGCTACTTATGAGTCTTGGCCGTGGCCCTAAGCACTTTGTTTTCCAGTATTACCACCGGATACATCAATGTCACTGACACATAACTGGGTGAACCTTTTCAGATTGTGACTCAGCTTTGCTAGAGTCCCCAATTAGTGGTGTCCAGAGCTCTTAAGCACACTCTTTTGCTTTGGATCACGACTTTAACCACTTAGTCTCAAGCTTTTCACTTGGACCTTCATGACACAAGCACATGGTTAGGGACAGCTTGATTTAGCCGCTTAGACCTGGATTTAATTTCCTTGGGCCCTCCTATCCATTGATGCTCAAAGCCTTGGATCCTTTTTACCCTTGCCTTTTGGTTTTAAGGGCTATTGGCTTTTTCCACTGCTCCTTCTTTTTCTTTCTATATTTTTTCGCCATTTTTTTTTCGCAAGCTTCCTTTTTCACTGCTTTTTCTTGCTTCAAGAATCAATTTCATGAATTTTTTCAGATCATCAATAACATTTCTCTTTGTTCATCATTCTTTCAAGAGCCAACAATTTTAACACTCATAAACAACAAGATCAAAAATATGCACTGTTCAAGCATTCATTCAGAAAACAAAAATTATTGCCACTACATCAATATAATTAAATTAAATTCAAGGATAAATTCGAAATTCATGTACTTCTTGTTCTTTTGAATTAAAATATTTTTCATTTAAGAGAGGTGAAGGATTAATGGATTTTATTCATAGCTTTAAGGCATGGTTACATACTAATGATCATGAAATAAAGACACAAAACATAGATAAACACAATATTAAAAACCGAAAACAGAAAGAGAAATTAAAGAACAAGGAATGAATCCACCTGAGTGAGGTTGGCGCCTTCTTCTTGAAGAACCAATGGTGTTCTTTAGCTCTTCTATGTCCCTTCCTTGCCTTTGTTGCTCCTCCCTCATTGCTTTTCTTTGGAGAATGATGGAGTGCTCATGATGTTCCACCCTTAATTGTTCCACATTGTGACTCAAACCTTCTAAAGAAGTGTTGAGTTGCTCCCAATAGTTGTTTAGAGGAAAACTTATCCCCTGAGGTATCTCAGGGATCTTCTTGATTTGCAGCCACATGTTCTACCACTGAGCTATGACGACTTATATTAGTCTTTCCATCTCCCATGACTCAGAGGTGGAAGCTTTTGTCTTCCCTTTGAGGTTTCTTTGGCCTTAGGTGCCATTAATGGTAAAGGAAAAGCAAAAAAGCTATGCTTTTACCACACCAAACTTAAAATATTGCTCGCTCTCGAGCAAGAGAAGAAAGAAGAGAGGAAGAAGAAGAAGAAGAAAATGGAGGTGAGTGAGGGGAGATGGATTCGGCTATATGGGTGGGATTGGGTGGGAAAGAGAAGTTGAATTGTAAAGGTAGGTGGGGTATATGGGGAAGAGTGGATAGATGTAGGTGGTGAATGAAAAATAGAAGGAATGACCAGGAATGGAAAGAGAGAGGGCGAGGTAGGTGGGGATCCTGTGAGGTCCACAGATCCTGAGATGATCCTGTGGGGTCCACAGGTCCTGAGGTGTCAAGGAATTCCATCCCTGCACCAAATAGGCATGTAAATTGCCTTGGCACACCATTCTGGCGTTTAAACGCCCATTGGTGCACGTTCTGGGCGTTTAACGCCCATGTAAAGCATGTTTCTGGCGTTGAACGCCAGTTTCATGCTTGTTACTGGCGTTCAGCGCCAGCTTTTCCTCTCTGGGCACATTCCTGGCGTTCAGTGCCAGGATGTTGCTTGTTTCTGGCGTTCAGCGCCAGAATGGTGCTCTGTTCTGGCGTTGAACGCCGGCCAGATGCACCTTACTGGCGTTGAACGCCAGCCCGTGCGTCCTCCAGGGTGAAAAATTTTTTTCTTCTGTTTTTGACTATGTTTTTAATTTTTTTTGATTTTTTCGTGACTCCTCATGATCATGTACCTAATAAAACACAAAATAACCATAAAACAAAATAAAATAAAAATTAGATAAATAAAATTGGGTTGCCTCCCAACAAGCGCTTCTTTAATGTCAATAGCTTGACAGTGGCTCTCATGGAGCCACAAGGTGATCAGGTCAATTTTAGTGTAGTCCCAACACCAAACTTAGAGTTTGGATATGGGGTCTGAACACCAAACTTAGAGTTTGGTTGTGGCCTCACAACACCAAACTTAGAGTTTGACTGTGTGGGCTCTTCTTGACTCTGAACTGAGAGAAGCTCTTCATGCTTACTCTCTCTTGTCACAGAGGGATGGCCATGTGCTTTAAACACAAGGTAGTCCCCATTCAATTGAAGGACTAATTCTCCTCTGTTGACATCTATCACAGCTCCTGCTGTGGCTAGGAAAGGTCTTCCTAGGATGATGCAATCATCCTCTTCCTTCCTAGTGTATAGGATTATGAAATCAACAGGGATGTAAAGGCCTTCAACCTTTACTAGCGCGTCCTCTACTATTCCATAAGCTTGTCTCAATGACTTATCTGCCAATTGCAATGAGAACAAGGCAGGTTGTACATCAATAATCCATAGCTTCTCCATTACAGAGAGTGGCATCAGATTTATCCCTGATCCCAGATCACATAGAGCTTTTTCAAAGCTCATGGTGCCTATGGTACAAGGTATTAAGAACTTGCCAGGATCTTGTTTCTTTTGAGGTAGAGTTTTCTGAATCCAAGTATCTAGTTCACTAATGAGCAAGGGAGGTTCACTTTCCCAAGTCTCAATACCAAACAGCTTGGCATTCAGCTTCATGATAGCTCCTAAATATTGAGCAACTTGCTCTCCAGTCACATCTTCATCCTCTTCAGAGGAAGAATAGTCTTCAGAGCTCATGAATGGCAGAAGGAGATTTAATGGAATCTCTATGGTCTCTAGATGAGCCTCAGATTCCTCTGGATCCTTAATAGGAAACTCCTTCTTGCTTGAAGGACGTCCCAGGAGGTCTTCCTCACTAGGATTTTCGTCCTCCTCCTCCCTAGTGCATTCGGCCACTTTGATCAAATCAATGGCCTTGCACTCTCCTTTGGATTCTCTTCTATATTGCTTGGGAGAATACTGGGAGGAGTTTCAATGGCTTTCTTACTCAGCTGGCCCACTTGTGCCTCCAAATTTCTAATGGAGGATCTTGTTTCATTCATGAAACTGAAAGTGGCTTTTGACAGATCAGAGACAATATTTGGCTAAATTAGAAGTGTTTTGTTCTGAATTCTCTGTCTGTTGCTGAGAAGATGATGGATATGGCTTACTATTGCTCAGCCTATTGCGTCCACCATTGTTAAAGCCTTGTTGAGGCTTTTGTTGATCCTTCCAGGAGAAATTTGGGTGATTTCTCCATGATGGGTTATAGGTGTTTCCATAAGGTTCACCCATGTAATTAACTTCTGCCATGGCAGGGTTCTCAAGATCATAAGCTTCTTCAGAAGCTACCTCTCTAGTACTGTTGGATGCATGTTGCAATCCATTCAGATTTTGAGAGATTATGTTGACCTGTTGAGTCAACATTTTGTTCTGAGCCAATATGGCATTTAGAACATCAATTTCAGGAACTCCTTTCTTCTGAGGTATCCCATTATTCACGGAATTCCTCTCAGAGGTATACATGAACTGGTTGTTTGCAACCATGTCAATGAGTTCTTGAGCCTCTTCAGGCGTTTTCTTCAGGTGAATAGATCCACCTGCAGAATGGTCCAATGACATTTTCGAAAATTCAGAGAGACCATAATAGAATATATCTAATAGGGTCCATTCTGAAAACATGTCAGATGGACATCTTTTGGTCAGCTGCTTGTATCTTTCCCAAGCTTCATAGAGGGATTCACCATCTTTTTGTTTGAAGGTTTGAACATCCACTCTCAGCTTGCTCAGCTTTTGAGGAGGAAAGAATTTATCCAAGAAGGCAGTGACCAGCTTATCCCAGGAGTCCAGGCTATCCTTAGGTTATGAATCCAACCATATTCTAGCTCTGTCTCTTACTGCAAAAGGGAAAAGCATGAGTCTGTAGACTTCAGGATCAACTCCATTCGTCTTTACAGTCTCACAGATCTGCAAGAACTCAGTTAAAAACTGATAAGGATCTTCAGATGGAAGTCCATAAAACTTGCAGTTGTTGCATTAATGCAACTAGTTGAGGCTTAAGCTCAAAGTTATTGGCTCCAATGGCAGGAATGGAGATGCTTCTTCCATCAAACTTGGATATTGGCTTTGTGAAGTCACCATGCATTCTCCTTGCATTATTATTATTATTATTTTCGGCTGCCATCTCCTTTTCTTGTTCGAAAATTTCTAAAAGGTTACCTTTAGAATAATTTAATTTAGCTTCTCTTAATTTTCTCTTCAGAGCCCTTTCAGGTTCTGGATCAACTTCAACAAGAGTGCCCTTTTCCCTGTTCCTGCTCATATGAAAGAGAAGAAAACAAGAAAAGAAAGAGGAATCCTCTATGTCACAGTATAGAGATTCCCTTATGTTAGTAGAAGAAGAAAGGGGTATAAGAAAGAAGAAGGAAGGATTCGGATTTTTGGATGAAGAGAGGTGAAGAGAAGTGTTAGTAATTAATTAAATAGAATAAGAAAGGAGAGGGAGAATTTCGAAAATAATTTTGAAAAAGGGGTTAGTAATTTTCGAAAATTAAAGATAAGATAAGATTAGAATTAAAATTTAAAACAGTTAATTAATTAAAAAGAAATTTTGAAAAAGGGATGAGATATTTTCGAAAATTAGAGAGGGAGAAGTAGTTAGGTGGTTTTGAAAAAGATAAGAAACAAACAAAAAGTTAGTTAGTTGATTGAAAAAGATTTGAAATCAAATTTTCAAAAGATAAGAAGATAAGAGGTTGGATAAGATATTTGAAATCAAATTTTGAAAAAGATAAAAATTTTTGAAAAAGATAAGATAAAAGATAAAAAGATAAGATAAAATTTTTAATAAAAAGATATTTTGAAAAAGATTTAATTTTTAAAAAGACTCAACTAACAAAAAACTACAAGATAAGATTCTAGAACTTAAAGATTGAACCTTTCTTAACAAGAAAGTAACAAACTTCAAATTTTTGAACCAATCACATTAATTGTTAGCTAATTTTCGAAAATTTGATATAAAGACAAGAAAAAGATTTTGAAAATATTTTGAAAAAGATTTTTGAAATTTTCGAAATTTATAAAAAAAATGAAAAAGATATGATTTTTGAAAAAGATTTTGAAAAGATAAGATTTTTAAAATTGAAATTTTGACTTGACTTGTAAGAAACAACTAATTTTAAAAATTTTTGACCAAGTCAACCCAAAATTTCGAAAATTTGGAGGAAAATAAGGAAAAGATATTTTTTGATTTTTTTAATTTTTAATTATGAAAGAGAAAAACAACAAAAATATTCAATGCATGAAATTTTTAGATCAAAACAATGAATGCATGCAAGAATGCTATGAATGTCAAGATGAACACCAAGAACACTTTGAAGATCATGATGAACATCAAGAACATAATTTTGAAAAATTTTTAATGCAAAGAAAACATGCAAGACACCAAACTTAGAAATCTTTAATGCATGGAAAATATGAATGCAAAAGTGCACATGAAAAACAACAAACAACACAAAACAAGAAATCATCAAGATCAAACAAGAAGACTTATCAAGAACAACTTGAAGATCATGAAGAACACTATGAATGCATGAGATTTTCAAAAAGAATGCAAGAAAAATTTTAAAAGTATGCAATTGACACCAAACTTAAAGATTAACACAAGACTCAAACAAGAAACACAAAATATTTTTTTTTTGATTTTTATGATTTTCTAATTTTTTTTGGATTTTTATTAATTTTTGTTTTCGAAAATATTTTTGGAAAAACAAAAAAGAAAAGAAAAATTTTGAAAAAGATTTTTGAAAAGAAAATTACCTAATCTGAGCAACAAGATGAACCGTCAGTTGTCCATACTCGAACAATCCCCGGCAACGGCGCCAAAAACTTGGTGGACGAAATTGTGATCACTATTCTTTGATGTGCATTCATTGTAAAATTGTGGAATTTAGGTATTTGGCACGAGTGGACACAACTCCGTTCAACTGACCAGCAAGTGTACTGGGTCGTCCAAGTAATAAACCTTACGCGAGTAAGGGTCGATCCCACAGAGATTGTTGGTATGAAGCAAGTTATGGTCACCTTGTAAATCTCAGTTAGGCAGATTAAATTGGTTTATGGATTTCGAAAATAGAAATAAGAAAATAAATAATAAAAGGATAGAAGACTTATGCAGATTCATTGGTGGGAATTTCAGATAAGCGAATGGAGATGCTGTATGGCTCAAGAATGCCTGCTCCTCTACTACTTCTACTCAATCTTTCTTACTCCTTTTCATGGCAAGCTTTATATAGGGGTTCACCATCAGCGGTGGCTACTTTCAATCCTCTCGGGAAAATGATCCTATGCGGCTCTCACTCGCACGGCTAATCGTCTGGAGGCATCACCCATGGTTGATGGCTACATCCCATCCTCGCAGTGAAAACTAATGCTCACGCACTCTGTCACAGTACGGCTAATCACTGGTTGGTTCCCGCTCCTACTGGAATAGAATCCCTTGATTCTTTTGCGTCTGTCACTAACGCCCAGCACTCGCGAGTCTGAAGCACGTCACAGTCATTCATTACCGGAATCCTACTCGGAATACCACAGACAAGGTTAGACTTTCCGGATTCCCAGGATCCTACTCGGAATACCACAGACAAGGTGAGACTTTCCGGATCCTCATAAATGCCGCCATCTATCTAGCTTATACCACGAAGATTCTGTTGGGGAATCTAAGAGATACGCATTCAAGCTCTGTTGCATGTAGAACGGAAGTGGTTGTCAATCACGTGTGTTCATAAGTGAGAATGATACTGATCGTCACTTTCATCATTACATTCATCATGTTCTTGGGTACGAATGAATATCTTGGAATAAGAATAAGAGAGATTTGAATAAAAGAGAATAGAATTGCATTAATACTTGAGGTACAGCAGAGCTCCACACCCTTAATCTATGGTGTGCAGAAACTCCACCGTTGAAAATACATAAGCAAAGGGTTCAGGCATGGCCGAATGGCCAGCCCCCTAAAACGTGATCAGTAGCCTCTTAGGATGAAGAATAAAACAAAACTGAGACCAAAGATTTTTAATACAATAGATAAATGTCCTATATATACTAGACTAGCTCCTAGGGTTTACATGAGTAAGTAATTGATGCATAAATCCACTTCCGGGGCCCACTTGGTGTATGCTTGGGCTGAGCTTGATCAATCCACGAGCTGAGGCTTCTCTTGGAGTTGAACTCCGAGTTTTGACGTGTTTTGGGCGTTCAACTCCGGATCATGACGTTTTTCTGGCGTTTAACTCCAGACAGCAGCATGAACTTGGCGTTCAACGCCAAGTAACGTCGTCAATCTTCGAATAAAGTATGGACTATTATATATTGCTGGAAAGCTCTGGATGTCTACTTTCCAACGCCGTTGAGAGAGCGCCAATTGGAGTTCTGTAGCTCCAGAAAATCCATTTCGAGTGCAGGGAGGTCAGATTCCAACAGCATCAGCAGTCCTTTTGTCAGCCTTCTTCAGAGTTTTGCTCAATTCCCTCAATTTCAGTCAGAATTTACCTGAAATCACAGAAAAACACACAAACTCATAGTAAAGTCCAGAAATGTGAATTTAACATAAAAACTAATGAAAACATCCCTAAAAGTAGCTTAAACTTACTAAAAACTATATAAAAACAATGCCAAAAAGCGTATAAATTATCCGCTCATCACCACGCCTAAAGGTTGGCGTGCCACGCCCATGATCTTATCTTGTTCCAGCAGCTGGCATGCCACGCCTCGGCCTTCAAGTGGCACGCCATAGTGACATGCTCGGATTGGCGTGCCACGCCTTCGGCATCAAGTGGCACGCCCCGTCCTTGCTCATGTTATCTTGTGCATTGGCGTGCCACGCCTGGTTGCTCAAGTGGCACGCCTAAGTGAGGTTGAGAGGTTGGCATGCCACGCCTTCGACTTCAAGTGGCACGCCCAGTCTTTAATTGCCTTAAGCCCCTTCTCTGGATCATTGTACCAGCATGCCACACTATGCTGCTCAAGTGGCACGCCCATGTATTTGTGCACTCTTCAAGCTTGGCGTGCCACGCCTGGGTCTTCAAGTGGCACGCTAAAGTGACTACTTTTTAGAGCTGGCATGCCACGCCTTTGACACCAAGTGGCACGCCATAGTGGAGGTTCTTCTTGAGATGGTGAGTTGGCGTGCCATGCCCCTTTGCTCAAGTGGCACGCCCATAGTAGTTGATGGGTCAGGCGTGCCACGCCCCTTTTGTGTCCTTCATTTTGCTTTTTGAAATTTTGTACTAGTGTGCCACGCCCACATGCATGCTTGGATCTCCCTTCTGGAATTTAGTACTGGCGTGCCACGCTTAGCTCCTGGTGTGCCACGCTAGTGTATTTTTGTGGCGTTTGCTCCCAAGTGGCACGCTAGTTTCACATGCCCAGTTTCTTGTTTGTCTTCTTCCCATTTTTGATGCCTTTTTCACCTGAAATTTAGCACAACTCATCTCAAAGTAGTGTACCATAATATTCATCAAATAATGCATGAATTGTACTGATCAAATGTGATTTGTGCTCTTTTATGGCCTTCTTTATGCAAGAAAGAAGGGTAGATGATGCAAGTCATCAGCTATGCAGCATTCAAATACCCCAAAAGAGTGCACGAGTATTGATATCATCGATTCCCTGGTGGAAGAAGTGAACATGATTGGGAGACTCGAAGAAGAGCTAAACAACATCTTTTCTGATGTTCAGCCTGATTTGGAGGTGCCAGAAGAAATGAAGGAGCCTTTGAAAAATCCTAAGAAAAAGGATAAGCCTCCTAAACTCGAGCTCAAGCCATTGCCATCATTCTTGAAATATGCATTTCTAGGAGATGGGGATACTTACCCTGTGATTATAAGCTCTGCCTTAGAACCACAAAAAGAAAAAGCACTGATCTAAGTGCTAAAGACACACAAGACAGCTCTTGAGTGGACAATTAATAACCTTAAGGGCATTAGCCCAACCCGATGCATGCAAAAGATTCTAGTAGAAGATAATGCCAAACAAGTGGTGCAACCACAAAGGCGACTGAATCCAGCCAAGAAGAAAGTGGTGCAAAAGGAAGCCACAAAATTATGGCAGGCTGGGATTATTTATCCTATTTTAGATAGCCCCTGGGTGATCCCTATCCAAGTAGTTTCAAAAAAGGAGGCTTGATAGTGGTTGATATTAAAAAGAATGAACTAATTCCCACAAGAACAGTTACAGGGTGGCATATGTGCATTGACTATTGGAGGCTCAATAACACCACCAGAAAGGATCAATTTCCTTTGCCATTTATAGATCAAATGCTGGAGAGACTAACGGGTCATGCATTCTACTGCTTTTTGGATGGCTATTCTGGCTATAATCAAATTGTAGTGGATCCTCAAGACCAAGAAAATACAGCATTTACATGCCCATATGGCGTGTTTGCTTATAGGTGGATGCCATTTGGACCGTGCAATGCAACTGTAACCTTTCAGAGGTGTATGCTCTCCATTTTTTCTGATATGGTGGAAAAATTCCTTGAAGTGTTCATGGATGACTTCTCCATCTTTGGGGATTCATTTGACTCATGCCTTGAGCATCTAGCCCTAGTTCTCAAATGAGCGGATATTTTATACACTTTTTTGCATCATTTTCATATAGTTTTTGTTATGTTTTGTTTAAGTTTCATTATATTTTCATAGGTTTTAGTGAAAAATTCACATTTTTAGATTTTACTTTGAGTTTGTGTGTTTTATGATAATTTTAGGTAATTTCTGGCTGAAATTGAGGAGATTTGGAAAAGTCTGAGTCAGAGACAGAGAAAGGACTGCAGATGCTGTCAGATTCTAACCTCCGTGCACTCAAAGGAACATTTTTGGAGTTACAAAAGTCCAAATAGCACGCTCTCAACGGAATTGAAAAGATAACATCCAAGGATTTCCAGCAATATATAATAGTCTACACTTTGCTTTGAAAATGAAGGTTTAAAACTGGCGTTCAATGCCAGTAATTCACCTTCTTCTTGGCGTTAGACACCCAAAAGGGAGTAGCTGGCATCCAACACGCAAAAAGGAGTCTAAAGCTGGTGTTCAACCCCAAGAATGATACTAGCTCATGGAGTCATCCTTAGCTCAGCCCAAACACTTACCAAGTAGACTCCAGAAGTGGATTTTTGCACTATCAACTTAGTTTATCCTGTTTCTGTTATCCTTAGTTGCTAGACTAGTATATATAGAACAAAGATCACCCTTTTTTTACTTTTGTACAGTATGAGCAACTGAACCTCCTAGGTTAAAGTTAGGAGCTCTGCTGATTCTTATGGATTAATAATATCATCCTAATGTATTGGGAGTGTAACTTGACCGTCATCCCTATTCTACATGGGTTCTTGCGAGTCCTTGACGGGATAGTATTGAACCACAAGCTTGATTATACATCTCTTAGACGGCTATCCACGACTTCGTTGGGGACTTGGAGACATCAGTTCAGCCGAGGTACGGGGCGATTAAGGCCTTTGTGATATAGGCTAGAATCATGAAGCAGCGTTCTTTGATCTGGAAGATCTGACCTTGTCTGTGGCATTTTGAGTAGGATCACCAAGGGAATGGACTACAAGAGCTTTACCCCCGTTCATATATTGGATGACTACTGACCTGGCATTTGATCTGAAGCAAAGGAGATTAATGACTACTGACCTGACATTAGTCACTTTCAGGCATGCACTATGGCGTGCCAAATGCCATACGCCTTCGAAGTAATTCTCATACTCATCTTGGCGTGTCCCTGGCATGCCTAGGAAGTGGCACGCCATGCCATTTTTTTTAGAAGGCATTAAGAACTGGGCATACATTATGACGTGTGGCTGGCGTGCCAAATGCCACACGCCCATAAAGATCCTGACCCTACTCATACTGGCATGTCCAGGGTGTGGCATGCCAGGCCAAAATTTTAGAGGATGTCCCAGGAAGTCTTCACGCTGGCGTGCACTATAGTGTGTCAAGGGCGTGGAACACCAACCCTCCAACACGGGTGTATCCCTGGGCGTGCCCCTGGCGTGGCACGCTAGACATAGATTCCAGAAGGCCTCTCAACAATATCTAACACTGACTTGCCTTATGGCATGGCACGTCCTCAAGCCAACTTGGGCATGCCCCCGATGTGTTTAGAGCGTGGCATGCCGAGCTTATATTCCAGCAGCTTCCCCAACAAGGGCATGCGATTAGCTTGCAGTAGGGCGTGGCACGCCAGTTTTCCACTCATGGGCGTGCCACGAGCATGCAGTATGGTGTGGCACGCCAGGTTTATTCTGATGGGCATGCCACCGGCGTGTGCCTGGCATGGCACGCCGGACCTGTTCTCCAGCAACAACAATCACTAAGATATGCATTGAGGCGTGGCATGCCAACCCTTCTCTAACCAAGTCTAGGCGTGCCCCTGACGTGTGCCTAGGCGTGGCACGCTTGGCCAGTCATCTTGATATACTGATAAACCCTAATTATGTAGTTTATCTTGAGTAGAATTTGCTCGGGAGGGGGGATGGGGGAGGGGGGTTAATCAATATTTTTCACACTTATTCATATAATTTTCATGATTTTGTGTTTCCTTCCTAATTTTGCTTCATAGTTTAAAACATGCTTCTTCAACCCTAAAAATGCCAATTTTAATCCTCTTCTATAGGGAAAGAATGGCCTAGAAGGTGGAAAGGAAGCATGCATAAGTAGAAGGAACATGAAGGACAAAGTTTTGGAGGAGTTGGCATCGACGTGCACGCGTGGATTGCCACAGTAGTGACTAACGCGTATGCATGCTCGATGCATATGCGTGGCTCGCAGAATTGGTGATTTCTGAGAGGCTCCAGGACCAAATCCAACTTGATTCTGCATGGAAAAGACGCAGGAATTGATGGAGGAGGGGGGATCCAATCATTCACACAATACATATAATTTTAGCTAGTTTTAGGTTCTTATTTTCTAGGGAGAGAAACTCTTACTTCTCTCTAGATTTAGTTTGTTTTGATCTTCCTTCTTGTTAATTCTAGTTTCAATCACTTAATTTGAGTTCTCTAGTTATAATTTTGTTTAGATCTTGTGTTGAATTTGTGTTTTCTTGTCTTTTTTCCCTTTTCCTCTTATTTTATGAATTTTGTGGATTTTGTATTTCTATTAGTGCATTGATGTTTTCTATGATTGATAGTCTTATTTGAGTTGTTTCCTATTGATAATTGTTAGTGGGTACTTGTAATTTCCAATTGATTTTGAAATTTAAACATGTCTTTAGTTAGCGCATACCATGTGTTTGATGAAATATTTCCTTTGATTATGGAGTAGTTTTCTTTGCTCTTGGCCTAGGCTAAGGGAATTGTGTGATCTTGAGTCATTGGGTTTAATTGATTTGATGGTTTGAGAATCCCTAGTAGTCAAATTGATACCCATTGACACCAATCTACTACTAAGCCAATTAGTAGTTGGATTGGGACTTATGAGTTGAAATTGATCTAGCCATTTAACGTACTTCACTTGTAGAAGTAGACTTAATGAGCTTGCTTCCTCATAATTGTCAATATATTGTTAGACAAGGATGGTGATTCCAATTCCTATACCTAGCCAAGAGTTCCTTTTATTATTCATATTTGAAACCCAAAAATCCCAATTGCTTTATTGTTGTCATAGTTAGTTTAATTGTTCATTTAGTCTTAGACTAGAAGTAGCTTTATATGTTCCCTTGTTAGATTACATCCACTTATACCCTGCTTTAATTGCTTTGATTTAGTTTCTTGCCCTTAAATATTTCTTGCATGTTAAGTTTAGTAGTTTAAATTCTTGTTTATGACTCCCAACTGGTGCACGAAAATTACACTCACACTATGTAATTCCGCACAACTAACCAGCAAGTGCACTGGGTCGTCCAAGTAATACCTTACGTGAGTAAGGGTCGATCCCACGGAGATTGTTGGCTTGAAGCAAGCTATGGTTATCTTATTATTATTAGTCAGGATACCAATAGGGTTCTTTAGTTTCAATTGTAAAAAGTGAAAGAGCATGAAATTAATAATTGTTATGCAGTAATGGAGAATGTGTTGGAGTTTTGGAGATGCTTTGTCTTCTTAATCTCTGCTTTCCTACTGTCATGTTCTTCACGCACGCAAGCTTCCTTCTATGGCAAGCTGTGTGTTGGTGGAACACCGTTGTCAATGGCTACCATCCGTCCTCTCAGTGAAAATGGTCCAAATGTGTTGTCACCGCACGGCTAATCATCTGTCGATTCTTGATCATGTCGGAATAGGATCCATTGATCCTTTTACGTCTGTCACTACGCCCAACACTCGTGAGTTTAAAGCTCGTCATAGTCATCCAATCCCTGAATCCTACTCGAAATACCACAGACAAGGTTTACACTTTCCGGATTCTCAAGGATGCTGCCAATGGATTCTAACTTATACCACGAAGACTCTGATTAAGGAATCTAAGAGATACTCATTCAATCTAATATAGAACAGAGGTGGTTGTCAGGCATGTGTTCATAGGCTGAGAATGGTGATGAGTGTCACAGATCATCACCTTCTTCATATTGAAGTGCGAATGAATATCTTAAATAGAAACAAGCGTTTTTGAATAGAAAACAGAAATAATTGCATTAATTTATCGAGTCGCTGTAGAGCTCCTCACCCCCAACAATGGAGTTTAGAGACTCATTCCATCAGAGAATACAAAGTTCAGATCTAAAATGTCATGAGGTACAAAATAAGTCTCTAAAAGTTGTTTAAATACTAAACTAGTAACCTAGGTTTATAGAAAATGAGTAAACTAAGATAGATAGTGCAGAAATCCACTTCTAGGGCCCACTTGGTGTGTGTTGGGGCTGAGACTTGAGCTTCTCACATGCCTGGAGTTAAACGTCAGGTTGTAACCTATTTCTGGCGTTTAACTCAAACTGGTAACCTATTTCTGGTGTTTAACGCCAGAATGTAACATGGAACTGGCGTTAAATGCCAGCTTATGTCATTTATCTTCATGCAAAGTATGGACTATTATATATTTCTGGAAAGCCTTGGATGTTTACTTTCCAAAGTAATTAAGAGCGCGCCATTTGGACTACTATAGCTCCAAAAAATCCATTCCAAGTGCAGGGAGGTCAGAATCCAACAACATCAGCAGTCCTTTTTCAGCCTGAATCAGATTTTTGCTCAGCTCCCTCAATTTTAGCCAGAAAATACCTGAAATCACAAAAAAATACACAAACTCATAGTAAAGTCCAGAAATATGAATTTTGCCTAAAAACTAATAAAAATATACTAAAAACTAACTAAAACATACTAAAAACTACATGAAATTACCCCCAAAAAGCGTATAAAATATCTGCTCATCACAACACCAAACTTAAACTGTTGCTTGTCCCTAAGGAACTAGATAAATAAAATAGGATAAAAAGAAATCAAGAAGCAATAATGTCTCAGAGTTTCAAGTGAAGCTCAGATTCTAATTAGATGAGCAGGGCTAGTAGCTTTTTGCTTCTGAACAGTTTTGGCATCTCACTTTATCCTTTGAAATTCAGAATGATTGGCATCCATAAGAACTCATAATTCAGATAGTATTACTGATTCTCCTAGTTTTGTATGTTGATTCTTGAACACAGCTACTTTATGAGTCTTGGCCGTGGCCCCAAGCACCTTGTTTTCCAGTATTACCACCTAGTACATAAATGCCACAGGCACATAACTGGGTGAACCTTTTCAGATTGTGACTTAGTTTTGCTAAAGACCCCAATTAGAGGTGTCCAGAGTTCTTAAGCACACTCTTTTGCTTTGGATCACGACTTTAATCACTCAATCTCAAGCTTTTCACTTGGACCTGCATGCCACAAGCACATGGTTAGGGACAGCTTGATTTAGCCGCTTAGGCCTGGATTTATTTCCTTGGGCCCTCCTATCCATTGATGCTCAAACCCTTGGATCCTTTTTACCCTTGCCTTTTGGTTTAAAAGGCTATTGGCTTTTTCTACTGCTCCTTATCTTTCTCTTTTTTTTCGATGCTTTTTCTTGCTTCAAGAATCAATTTCATGATTTTTCAGATCAACAATAATATTTCTCTTGTTCATCATTCTTTCAAGAGCCAACAATTTTAACATTCATAAAATTTAATATAAAAAAATATGCACTATTCAGGCATTCATTCAGAAGACAAAAAGTATTGCCACCACATATAATTAATTAGAATTTTCCTTATTAAAAACTCGAAAAAAATTATTGCCTCCTTATTCTAAAAATCTACTATTTTATTCATATTTGATGATGATGAGAAAAATAAATTATAGCTTAGTTGGAGATAAAATCAAAATAGAGACACTAATTACTACTACTCATATATAACTTCTATAGTAAATTTCTAATAAGAACAACTATCATAGAGTTAAGGCTAAGATTAGGACTCAACAACCTTTATTTTGGGAGGTGGATACTCCTTTAATCTGTGGGGTGCTTGGCGCTTCAAGAGACAGCTTCTGACGCTTCAGTTGCTTTAGTTCACGCCCTTGTTCTTCTTGTTCCCTAAGAAGTTTTCAAAGCATGCTATTTCGATTTTGCTGTTCTTCCTTTATTTGCTCCATAGCTTCTTGCAACTTGATGACAGATGCTTCAAGACGCTCCCAGTATTCAATTTGAGGGATTTCTGGGAGGAAGTCTTGTGCTCTCCTATTGATGGGGTCATCCTGCACTTGTTGTCCTTCCATTGACTTTTTGGTGATTGGTCGCTCAACTGAGATATACTCAGTTACTTCCATTTTCACCCCAGCATCTTTACATAGCATAGAGATTAAGCTTGGATAAGCCAATTTGGCATCTTTGGAGTTCTTGTTTGCAATTGTGTAAAGTTCACAAGAAATCAGTTGATGAACTTCTACTTCTTTTCCCAGCATAATGCAATGGATCATTACTGCTCTTTTGATGGTGACTTCAGAGCGGTTGCTAGTGGGCAGTATAGAATGCCCAATGAAGTCTAGCCAGCCTCTGGTGACTGGTTTGAGATCTTCTCTCTTGAGTTGATTTGGGACACCCTTTGTGCTAGTTGTCCACTTGGTTCCAGGGAGGCATATGTCTTCTAGAATTTTGTCCAAACCCTTATTTGTTCTCATCATTCTCCTATTAAAGGAGTCTGGGTCATCTTTCAGCTGAGGTAGCTTAAAGATCTCCCTGATTTTGTCAAGGTGGAGGTGAACAATCTTCCCTCTGACCAAAGTTCGATAGTCATAGAAGGCGGTTCCAGCTATTCTCTGCCTGTCTATTTACCATAGATTAGAGTAGAATTCCTGAACCATGTTTCTTTCCACCTTTGTTTAAGGATTAGCTAGGATTTCCCAGCTCTTGTTTCGAATTTTCTCTTGGATCTCAGAATATTCGTCTTCTTTCAGATCAAATTTAACTTTCGGGATCACTGACCTTAGACCCATTATTTTGTAGTAATGGTCTGAAAGTTCTTTGGTTAAGAACTTCCCTTGATTCCAAAGTAGTTTTGGAATATTCTTTTTCTTGCCCCTTGGAGTGGTTTGTTTTCCCTTAGGAGCCAGGATCTTAGTGGGAATTGGTTTAGTGATCACGGATAAACACACCAAAATTAGAGGTTTGCTTGTCCTCAAGCAAAAAAAAAAAAAAAGAAAAGGAGAGGGATAGAAGGATAGCCAATTTCGAATTGTGGAGGAGAGGAGTGAGGCCGAACGTGGATTTAAAGGGAAGGGGGGTGGGTTTTCAAAAATTTTTAAAAAGATAAGATAGAAGATATGATTTGTAAAAGATAAGTATGATAGGAAAAATATGTAATTTAAAATTGAAAAGTTATGAAAGATATTTAAAAAAAAGATAAATCTGAATTTTGAAAAGAAGATATGATGAGTTTAAAAAGATTTGAGAAGAATTTAAAAACATTTGAAAGGAATTCAAAAAGATAATTGAGTTTTGAAAATGGCTTGAAAAGATTTTGAAGAAAAATTAAGAAACATGTGTAGGATTAAAAATTTTTGGAATTGAAGTTGAAAGATGAGAGTTTGTAACATGTTTATGCAAGAAATCATGAATTGAAACATGAAAAATGGAAAAAATTTGAAGTGAAAACGAATTTACCTCCTCCCCACAATCCTGGCGTTAAACGCCCAAACGCTGCATGTTTTGGGCGTTTAACTCCCATTTGTAGCTTCTCTTGGGCGTTTAACGCCCAGCTGTAGCATCTGGCTGGCGTTAAACGCCAGAAAATCCTTTATCTCTGGCCATTTTTCTGAATGCCCAGGATGCTGCAAATCTGGCGTTAAACGCCCAGAAGTTGCTTTTTTCTGGCCTTTAATGCCCAGATGGCTATCTCTACTGGCGTTAAACGCCCTATAGATACTTCTTTTGGGCATTTAACGCCCAAAACAACTCTTACTTGCTTTTTCCACACCAGTGAGCTTCTTTTTGCTGTTTTATCCTCTGAATCCTTTTGTAACTCTGTGAACTCATGCAATTGCTATTTTACCTTGAAGATAACTAGTATGAACCTGTAAAATTCAATTAATTAACAAAATGGCTGGGTTGCCTCCCAGCAAGTGCTTCTTTATTGTCTTTAGCTGGACTATTACTGAACTTTAATCAATTCTCAGTTTTGAGCATTCTTGCTCAAAATTGCTTTCAAGATAATGTTTGACTCTCTGTCCATTAACAATGAACTTTTTGTTAGAATCATTGTCCTGAAGCTCTACGTATCCATATGGTGACACACCTGTAATCACATATGGTCCTCTCCACCGGGATTTCAATTTCCCGGGGAATAATCTGAGCCTAGAATTAAACAGCAGAACTTTCTGCCCTGGCTCAAAGACTCTGGATGACAGCTTCTTATCATGCCATCTTTTTGCTTTCTATTTGTAAATTTTTGCATTTTCGAAAGCATTGAGTCTGAATTCCTCTAGCTCATTTAACTGGAGCAATCATTTTTCTCCAGCTAACTTGGCATCAAGGTTTAGGAATCTGGTTGCCCAGTAGGCCTTATGTTCCAGTTCCACTGGCAAGTGATAGCTTTTCCATACACAAGCTGGTATGGAGAGGTCCCTATAAGAGTCTTGAATGCTGTTCTGTATGCCCACAGAGCATCATCCAAGCTTCTTGCCCAATCCCTTCTACGGTTAATCAAAGTCCATTCCAGGATTCTTTTAAGTTCTCTATCAAAGACTTCAGCTTGCCCATTTGTATGTGGATGATATGGAGTTGCCACCCTGTGGCAAACTCCATATCGAACCATAGCAGAGTAATGCTGTTTATTACAGAAATGAGCACCCCATCACTGATTAGTACTCTAGGGACACCAAATCTACTAAAGATATGTTTCTGGTGGAATTTCAGCACTGTCTTAGTATCATTAGTGGGTGTTGCAATAGCTTCCACCCATTTGGATACATAATCCACTGCCACCAGAATATAAGTGTTTGAGTATGATAGTCGGAAAGGCCCCACGAAGTCAATACCCCATACATCAAACAACTCAATCTCCAAGATTCCTTTTTGAGGCATGGCATAACTATGAGGTAGATTGTGAGATCTTTGGCAACTGTCACAATTAAGTACAAACTCTCGGGAGTCTTTATAGAGAGTAGGCCAATAGAAGCCACATTGGAGGACTCTTGTGGCTGTTCGCTCACTTCCAAAATGTCCTCCATATTGTGATCCATGGCAATGTCAAAGGATCTTCTGTGGTTCTTCTTTAGGCACACATCTACGGATTACTCCGTCTGCACATCTCTTGAAGAGATATGGTTCATCCCAAAGATAGTACTTTGCATCCATGATCAATTTCTTTGATTGCTACCTACTATACTCTTTGGGTATGAATCTCACTGCCTTGTAGTTTGCAATGTCTGTAAACCATGGCACTTTCTGGATGGCAAAGAGTTTCTCATCCGGAAAGTTTTCAGAGATCTCAATAAGAGGGAGGGATGCCTCTTCTACTGGTTCTATTTGGGACAGGTGATCTGCTACTTGGTTCTCTGTCCCTTTTCCGTCTCTTATTTCTATATCAAACTCTTGCAGAAGCAACACCCATCTGATGAGTGGATTTTGAATCCTGCTTTGTGAGTAGATATTTAAGAGAAGCATGGTCAGTGTACACAATAACTTTTGATCCTACTAAATAAGATCTGAACTTATCAATGGCGTAAACCACTGTAAGTAAATCTTTTTCTGTGGTTGTGTAGTTCTTCTGTGCGTCATTTAAAACACGACTGACATAGTAAATGACGTGCAAAAGCTTGTCATGCCTTTGTCCCAACACTGCACCAATGGCATGGTCATTGGCATCACACATTAGTTCAAATGGTAATGTCTAGTCTGGTGCAGAGATGACTAGTGTTGTGACCAGCTTAGCTTTCAGAGTCTCAAACGCCTGTAGACACTCCTTATCAAAGATAAATGGCGTGTCAGCAGCTAACAAATTACTCAGAGATTTGGCAATTTTTGAAAAATCTTTTATATACCTCCTATAGAATCCTGCATTCCCCAAAAAGCTTTTGATTGTCTTAATATTGGCAGGTGGTGGTAATTTTTCAATTACCTCTACCTTAGCTTGATCCACTTCTATTCCCTTGTTCGAAATTTTGTGCCCAAGGACAATTCCTTCAGTCACCATAAAGTGACATTTTTCCCAATTTAAAACTAGGTTAGTCTCTTGGAACCTCTTTAGAACAAGTGCTAGATGTCAAGACAGGAGCTGAATAAGTCTCCAAATACTGAAAAGTCATCCATGAAGACTTCCAGAAATTTTTCTACCATATCAGAGAAAATAGAGAGCATGCACCTTTGAAAGGTTGCAGGTGCATTGCACCTACCAAATGGCATCCTTCTGTATGCAAATACTCCGGATGGACATGTGAATGCTATTTTTTCTTAATCTTGGGGATCTACTGCAATTTGATTATAACCTGAATATGAATCCAGGAAGCAGTAGTATTCATGACCTGCTAGTCTTTCTATCATCTGGTCTATGAATGTTAAAGGAAAATGATCCTTTCTGGTAGCTGTATTGAGCATTCTATAATCAATACACATACGCCACCCTGTAACTGTTCTTGTGGGAACCAGTTCATTTTTTTCATTATGAACCATTGTCATGCCACCCTTCTTTGGGACGACTTGGACAGGGCTTACCCAGGGGCTATCAGAAATAGGATAGATAATCCCAGCCTCTAGTAATTTAGTGACCTCCTTTTGCACCACCTCCTTCATGGCTGGATTCAGCCGCCTCTATGGTTGAACCACTAGCTTAGCGTCATCCTCCAATAGGATCTTGTGCATGCATCTGGCTGGGCTAATGCCCTTAAGATCACTGATGGACCACCCAAGAGCTGTCTTGTGTGTCCTTAGCACTTGAATTAGTGCTTTCTCTTCCTGTGGCTCTAAGGTAGAGCTTATGATTACAGGAAAGGTATCACCTTCTCCCAGAAATGCATATTTCAGGGATGGTGGTAATGGTTTGAGCTCGGGTTTGGGAGGTTTCTCCTCTTCCTAAGGGATTTTCAGAGGTTCTCTTATTCTCTCTGGTTCCTCTAGATCAGGCTGAGCATCTTTAAAGATATCCTCTAGCTCTGATTCGAGACTCTCAGTCATATTGACCTCTTTTACCAGAGAGTCAATAATATCAAAGCTCATGCAGTTGTTTGGGGTGTCTGGATGCTGCAAAGCTTTGACAACATTCAATTTAAACTCGTCCTCATTGACTTTCAGGGTTACTTTCCCTTTTTGGACGTCAATGAGGGTTCGTCCAGTTGCTAGGAAAGGTCTTCCTAGAATGAGAGTTGCACTCTTGTGCTCTTCCATTTCTGATGAGCGGATAATTCATACGCTTTTTGGCATTGTTTTTAGGTAGTTTTTAGTAAGTTTGAGCTACTTTTAGGGATGTTTTCATTAGTTTTTATGTTAAATTCACATTTCTGGACTTTACTATGAGTTTGTGTGTTTTTCTGTGATTTCAGGTAAATTTTGACTGAAATTGAGGGATTTGAGCAAAACTCTGAAGAAGGCTGACAAAAGGACTGCTGATGCTGTTGGAATCTGACCTCCCTACACTCGAAATGGATTTTCTGGAGCTACAGAACTCCAATTGGCGCGCTCTCAACGGCGTTGGAAAGTAGACATCCAGGGCTTTTCAGCAATATATAATAGTCCATACTTTATTCGAAGAATGACGACGTAACTTGGCGTTGAACGCCAAGTTCATGCTGCTGTCTGGAGTTAAACGCCAGAAAAACGTCATGATCCGGAGTTGAACGCCCAAAACACGTCATAACTCGGAGTTCAACTCCAAGAAAAGCCTCAGCTCGTGGATTGATCAAGCTCAGCCCAAACATACACCAAGTGGGCCCCGGAAGTGAATTTATGCATCAATTACTTACTCATGTAAACCCTAGGAGCTAGTTTATTATAAATAGAACATTTATCTATTGTATTAGATATCTTTTGATCACTTTAGATCTTAGGATCAGATCTTTGAACGCATAGTTCTTAGAACATGGGGGCTGGCCATTCGGCCATGCCTGAACCTTTTACTTATGTATTTTCAACGGTGGAGTTTCTGCACACCATAGATTAAGGGTGTGGAGCTCTGCTGTACCTCAAGTATTAATGCAATTCTATTCTCTTTTATTCAAATCTCTCTTATTCTTATTCCAAGATATTCATTCGTACCCAAGAGCATGATGAATGTGATGATAAGTAACCCTCATTATCATTCTCACTTATGAACGCACGTGATTGACAACCACTTCCGTTCTACATGCAACAGAGCTTGAATGTGTATCTCTTAGATTCTCCAACAGAATCTTCGTGGTATAAGCTAGATAGATGGCGGCATTTATGAGGATCCGGAAAGTCTCACCTTGTCTGTGGTATTCCGAGTAGGATCTTGGGAATCCGGAAAGTCTCACCTTGTCTGTGGTATTCCGAGTAGGATTTCGGTAATGAATGACTGTGACGTGCTTCAAACTTGCAAGTGCTGGGCGTTAGTGACAAACGCAAAAGAATCAAGGGATTCTATTCCAGTAGGCGCAGGAACCAACCAGTGATTAGCCGTGCTGTGACAGAGTGCGTGAGCGTAGTTTTCACTGCGAGGATGGGATGTAGCCATCAACCATGGGTGATGCCTCCAGACGATTAGCCGTGCGAGTGACGGCCGCATAGGATCATTTTCCCGAGAGGATTGAAAGTAGCCACCGCTGATGGTGAACCCCTATACACAGCTTGCCATGGAAAGGAGTAAGAAGGATTGAGTTGAAGCAGTAGGAGAGCAGGCGTCCTTGAGCCATACAGTATCTCCATATGCTTATCTGAAATTCCCACCAATGAATCTGCATAAGTATTCTATCCCTTTTATTATTTCTTCTTTTTATCATTAATTTTCGAATCCATAAACCAATTTAATCTGCCTAACTGAGATTTACAAGGTGACCATAGCTTGCTTCATACCAACAATCTCTGTGGGATCGACCCTTACTCACGTAAGGTTTATTACTTGGACGACCCAGTACACTTGCTGGTTAGTTGAACGGAGTTGTGAGCTTCTCTACCAATGCTTGAAACTCTTTTATCACAATTTCGTCCACCAAGTTTTTGGCGCCGTTGCCGGGGATTGTTCGAGTATGGACAACTGACGGTTCATCTTGTTGCTCAGATTAGGTAATTTTCTTTTCAAAAATCTTTTTCAAAATTTTTCTTTTATTTTTCGTTTTTCCAAACTATATTTTCGAAAAAAATTAATAAAAATACAAAAAAAATTAGAAAATCATAAAAATCAAAAATATTTTGTGTTTCTTGTTTGAATCTTGTGTTGATTTTTAAGTTTGGTGTCAATTGCATGCTTTAAAAATTTTCTTTGCATCAAAAATTTTTCAAAAATATGTTCTTGATGTTCATCATGATCTTCAAAGTGTTCTTGGTGTTCATCTTGACATTCATAGCATTCTTGCATGCATTCATTGTTTTGATCTAAAAATTTCATGCATTGAGTATTTTTGTTGTTTTTCTCTCTCTTAATTAAAAATTCAAAAATCAAAAAAAAAATATCTTTTCCTTATTTTCCTCCAAATTTTCGAAATTTTGGGTTGACTTGGTCAAAAATTTTTAAATTAGTTGTTTCTTACAAGTCAAGTCAAAATTTCAATTTTAAAAATATTATCTTTTCAAAATCTTTTTCAAAAATCATATCTTTTTCATTTTTTTATAAATTTCGAAAATTTCAAAAATCTTTTTCAAAATCTTTTTCTTATCTTTTTATCAAAATTTTCGAAAATTAGCTAACAATTAATGTGATTGGTTCAAAAATTTGAAGTTTGTTACTTTCTTGTTAAGAAAGGTTCAATCTTTAAGTTCTAGAATCTTATCTTGTAGTTTCTTGTTAGTTAAGTCAATTTTAAAATTAAATCTTTTTCAAAATATCTTTTTCAAATATATCTTTTTATCTTTTATCTTATCTTTTTCAAAAATTTTATCTTTTTCAAAATTTGATTTCAAAATATCTTATCTAACTTCTTATCTTCTTATCTTTTTAAATTTTGATTTCAAATCTTTTTCAATCAACTAACTAACTCTTTGTTTGTTTCTTATCTTTTTCAAAACCACCTAACTACTTTTCCCTCTCTAATTTTCGAAAATTCTCCCTCTCTTTTTCAAAAATTCTTTTTTGTTTTAAATTTTAATTTTAATTATATTTCATCTTTAATTTTCGAAAATACTAACCCCTTTTTCAAAAAAATTATTTTCGAATTTTTTCTCCCTCTCTCTTCTCTTCTTCTATTTAATTAATTAATTACTAACACTTCTCTTCACCTCTCTTCATCTAAAAATCCGAATTCTTCTTCATCCTTCTACCCCTTTCTTTTTCTACTAACATAAAGGAATATCTATACTGTGACATAGAGGATTCCTCTTTCTTTTCTTGTTTCTTCTCTTTCATATGAGCAGGAACAGGGAAAAAGGCACTCTTGTTGAAATTGATCCAGAACCTGAAAGGACTCTGAAGAGAAAATTAAGAGAAGCTAAATTACAACAACCCAGAAACAACCTTTCAGAAATTTTCGAACAAGAGAAGGACATGGCAGCCGAAAATAATAATAATAATAATGCAAGGAGAATGCTTGGTGACTTCACAAAGCCAACGTCCAAGTTTGATGGAAGAAGCATCTCCATTCCTGCCATTGGAGCCAATAACTTTGAGCTGAAACCTCAGCTAGTTGCATTAATGCAACAAAACTGCAAGTTTTATGGACTTCCATCTGAAGATCCTTATCAGTTTTTAACTGAGTTCTTGCAGATCTGTGAGACTGTAAAGACGAATGGAGTTGATCCTAAAGTCTACAGACTCATGCTTTTCCCTTTTGCTGTAAGAGACAGAGCTAGAATATGGTTGGATTCACAACCTAAGGATAGCCTGGACTCCTGGGATAAGCTGGTCACTGCCTTCTTGGATAAATTCTTTCCTCCTCAAAAGCTGAGCAAGCTGAGAGTGGATGTTCAAACCTTCAAACAAAAAGATGGTGAATCCCTCTATGAAGCTTGGGAAAGATACAAGCAGCTGACCAAAAGATGTCCATCTGACATGTTTTCAGAATGGACCCTATTAGATATATTCTATTATGGTCTCTCTGAATTTTCGAAAATGTCATTGGACCATTCTGCAGGTGGATCTATTCACCTGAAGAAAACGCCTGAAGAGGCTCAAGAACTCATTGACATGGTTGCAAACAACCAGTTCATGTACATCTCTGAGAGGAATTCCGTGAATAATGGGATGCCTCAGAAGAAAGGAGTTCTTGAAATTGATGCTCTGAATGCCATATTGGCTCAGAACAAAATGTTGACTCAACAGGTCAACATAATCTCTCAAAATCTGAATGGATTGCAACATGCATCCAACAGTACTGGAGAGGCAGCTTCTGAAGAAGCTTATGATCCTGAGAACCCTGCCATGGCAGAGGTTAATTATATGGGTGAACCTTATGGAAACACCTATAACCCATCATGGAGAAATCATCCTAATTTCTCCTGGAAGGATCAACAAAAGCCTCAACAAGGCTTTAACAATGGTGGTCGCAACAGGCTGAGCAATAGTAAGCCATATCCATCATCTTCTGAGCAACAGACAGAGAATTCAAAACAAAACACTTCTAATTTAGCCAATATTGTCTCTGATCTGTCAAAAGCCACTTTCAGTTTCATGAATGAAACAAGATCCTCCATTAGAAATTTGGAGGCACAAGTGGGCCAGCTGAGTAAGAAAGTCATTGAAACTCCTCCCAGTATTCTCCCAAGCAATACAGAAGAGAATCCAAAAGGAGAGTGCAAGGCCATTGATTTAATCAAAGTGGCCGAATGCACTAGAGAGGAGGAGGACAAAAATCCTAGTGAGGAAGACCTCCTGGGACGTCCCTCAAGCAAGAAGGAGTCTCCTATTAAGGATCCAAAGGAATCTGAGGCTCATACAGAGACCATAGAGATTCCATTAAATCTCCTTCTGCCATTCATGAGCTCTGAAGACTATTCTTCCTCTGAAGAGGATGAAGATGTGACTGGAGAGCAAGTTGCTCAATATTTAGGAGCTATCATGAAACTGAATGCCAAGTTGTTTGGTAATGAGACTTGGGAAAGTGAACCTCCCTTGCTCATTAGTGAACTAGATACTTGGATTCAGAAAACTCTACCTCAAAAGAAACAAGATCCTGGCAAGTTCTTAATACCTTGTACCATTGGCACCATGAGCTTTGAAAAAGCTCTATGTGATCTAGGGTCAGGGATAAATCTTATGCCACTCTCTGTAATGGAGAAGCTAGGGATCATTGAGGTACAACCTGCCTTGTTCTCATTACAATTGGCAGATAAGTCAGTGAGACAAGCTTATGGAATAGTAAAGGACGTGTTAGTAAAGGTTGAAGGCCTTTACATCCCTGCTGATTTCATAATCCTAGACACTAGGAAGGAAGATGATGAATGCATCATCCTAGGAAGACCTTTCCTAGCCACAGCAGGAGCTGTGATAGATGTCAACAGAGGAGAATTAGTCCTTCAATTGAATGGGGACTACCTTGTGTTTAAGGCACATGGCCATCCCTCTGTGACAAAAGAGAGTAAGCAGGAAGAGCTTCTCTCAGTTCAGAGTCAAGAAGAGCTCACACAATCAAACTCTAAGTTTGGTGTTGTGAGGCCACAACCAAACTCTAAGTTTGGTGTTCAAACCCCATATCCAAACTCTAAGTTTGGTGTTGGGACTACACACTAAAAATGACCTGATCACCTTGTGGCTCCATGAGAGCCACTGTCAAGCTATTGACATTAAAAAAGCGCTTGTTGGGAGGCAACCTAATTTTATTTATCTAATTTTATTTTATTTTGTTTCCTTGTTATTTTTGTGTTTAATTAGGTACATGATCATGAGGAGTCACGAAAAAATCAAAAAAATTAAAAACAGAGTCAAAAACAGAAGAAAAAAATTTTCACCCTGGAGGTAGCACAGACTGGCGTTCAACGCCAGTAAGATGCATCTGGCTGGCGTCCAACGCCAGAACAGAGCACCATTCTGGCGCTGAACGCCAGAAACAAGCAACAACCCGGCGTTAAACACCAGGATGTGCACAGAGAGGACAAACTGGCGCTGAACGCCAGAAACATGCATTACATGGGCGTTGAACGCCCAGAACGTGCACCAATGGGCGTTTGAACGCCAGAATGATGCACGAAGGCATTTTACATGCCTATATGGTGAAGGAATGGTATTTCTTTTCACCTCAGGATCTGTGGACCCCACAGGATCCCCACCTCAGGATCTGTGGACCCCACAGGATCCCCACCTACCATATTCCCACCTTACCTCCTAATCCTATTTTTGTGATTTGTATTCCCCATGTCACAAAACCCAACACTCCTCACCAATCACCTCAATTTCTCTTCCCAATTACCCCATTCACCATTCACATCAACCCACTCTTCCCCATAAACCCCACCTACCTTCATAAAATTCAAATTCATTTTCCCACCCATTCCCACCCAAATTGGCCGAACCTAAAACCTCCCTTCTCCCTATAAATACCCTTCCATTCTTCTTCATTTTCACACCTCACAAACCCACATTCTCCCACATAGCCGAACCAACTCTTCTCCCTCTCTTCCCTATTCTCTTCTTCTTCTTCTACTTTTCTTTTTTTCTTGCTCGAGGATGAGCAAAAATTTTAAGTTTGGTGTGGTAAAAGCATAAGCTTTTTGTTTTTCCATTACCATCAATGGCACCTAAGGCCGGAGTATCCTCTAGAAAAGGGAAAGGGAAGACAAAAGCTTCCACTTCCGAGTCATGGGAGAAGGAGAGATTCATCTCCAAGAGCCATCAAGACCACTTCTATGATGTTGTGGCAAAGAAGAAGGTGATCCCCGAGGTCCCTTTCAAGCTCAAAAAGAATGAGTATCCGGAAATCCGACATGAAATTCAAAGAAGAGGTTGGGAAGTCCTAGCCAACCCCATGCAACATGTCGGAATATTGATGGTTCATGAGTTCTATGCCAATGCATGGATCACTAGGAACCATGAGCAAAGTATGAACCCGAATCCAAAGAACTATATCACAATGGTTCGGGGGAAATACTTAGATTTTAGTCCAGAAAATGTGAGGTTGGCATTTCACTTGCCTATGATGCAAGGAGATGAACGCCCCTACACTAGAAGGGTCAACTTTAATCAAAGGTTGGACCAAGTCCTTATGGACATATGTGTGGAAGGAGCTCAGTGGAGAATAGACTCCAAAGGCAAGCCAGTTCAACTAAGAAGACTGGATCTCAAGCCTGTGGCTAGAGGATGGTTGGAGTTCATCCAAAGATCCATCATTCCTACTAGCAACCGATCTGAAGTTACTGTGGATCGGGCCATCATGATTCACAGCATCATGATTGGAGAGGAAGTAGAAGTTCATGAGGTCATCTCCAATGAACTCTACAAAATAGCCGACAAGTCCTCACCCATGGCACGGCTAGCCTTCCCTCACCTTATATGCCATCTATGCTACTCAGCTGGAGTTATCATAGATGGAGATGTCTCCATTGAAGAAGACAAGCCCATCACCAAGAAAAGGATGGAGCAAACAAGAGAAGCTCCTCACGGCCCTCAAGAAGAACATGAAGAAGTTCATCATCAACAAATTCCTGAGATGCCTCAAGGAATGCACTTTCCTCCCAACAACTATTGGGAGCAACTCAATACCTCCTTAGAAGATTTGAGCCATAATGTGGAACAATTAAGGGTGGAACATCATGAGCACTCCATTATTCTCCAAGAAATAAGAGAAGATCAAAGAGCAATGAAGGAGGAGCAACAAAGGCAAGGAAGGGACATAGAAGAGCTTAAGGACATTGTTGGACCTTCAAGAAGAAGACGCCACTAGAGGTGGATTCATTCCTTGTTCTTTATTTCTTTCTGTTTTCGGTTTTTAGTATTGTGTTTATTTATGTTTTGTGTCTTTATTTCATGATCATTAGTATGTAACCATGCCTTAAAGCTATGAATAAAATCCATTAATCCTTCACCTCTCTTAAATGAAAAATGTTTTAATTCAAAAGAACAAGAAGTACATGAATTTCGAATTTATCCTTGAATTTAATTTAATTATATTGATGTGGTAGGCAATACTTTTTGTTTTCTGAATGAATGCTTGAACAGTGCATATTTTTGATCTTATTGTTTATGAGTGTTAAAATTGTTGGCTCTTAAAAGAATGATGAACAAGGAGAAATGTTATTGACAATCTGAAAAATCATGAAATTGATTCTTGAAGCAAGAAAAAGCAGTGAAAAAGCAAAAGCGTGAAAAAAAAAGAAAAAGAAAAAAAAATGGCGAAAAAAAATAAAAAGAAAAAGAAAAAGCAAGCAGAAAAAGCCAATAGCCCTTAAAACCAAAAGGCAAGGGTAAAAAGGATCCAAGGCTTTGAGCATCAATGGATAGGAGGGCCCAAGGAAATTAAATCCAGGCCTAAGCGGCTAAATCAAGCTGTCCCTAACCATGTGCTTGTGTCATGAAGGTCCAAGTGAAAAGCTTGAGACTGAATGGTTAAAGTCGTGATCCTAAGCAAAAGAGTGTGCTTAAGAGCTCTGGACACCACTAATTGGGGACTCTAGCAAAGCTGAGTCACAATCTGAAAAGGTTCACCCAGTTATGTGTCTGTGGCATTTGTGTATCTGGTGGTAATGCTGGAAAACAAAGTGCTTAGAGCCACGGCTAAGACTCATAAGTAGCTGTGTTCAAGAATCAACATGCTTAACTAGGAAAGTCAATAACACTATCCGAAATTCTAAGTTCCCAGAGACGCCAATCACTCTGAACTTCAAAGGAAAAAGTGAGATGCCAAAACTGTTCAGAAGCAAAAAGCTACAAGTCCCGCTCATCTAATTAAATTAATATTCATTGATATTCTGGAATTTATAGTATATTCTCTTCTTTTTATCCTATTTGATTTTCAGTTGCTTGGGGACAAGCAACAACTTAAGTTTGGTGTTGTGATGAGCGGATAATTCATACGCTTTTTGGCATTGTTTTTAGGTAGTTTTTAGTAAGTTTGAGCTACTTTTAGGGATGTTTTCATTAGTTTTTATGTTAAATTCACATTTCTGGACTTTACTATGAGTTTGTGTGTTTTTCTGTGATTTCAGGTAAATTCTGACTGAAATTGAGGGATTTGAGCAAAACTCTGAAGAAGGCTGACAAAAGGACTGCTGATGCTGTTGGAATCTGACCTCCCTGCACTCGAAATGGATTTTCTGGAGCTACAGAACTCCAATTGGCGCGCTCTCAACGGCGTTGGAAAGTAGACATCCAGGGCTTTCCAGCAATATATAATAGTCCATACTTTATTCGAAGAATGACGACGTAACTTGGCGTTGAACGCCAAGTTCATGCTGCTGTCTGGAGTTAAACGCCAGAAAAACGTCATGATCCGGAGTTGAACGCCCAAAACACGTCATAACTCGGAGTTCAACTCCAAGAAAAGCCTCAGCTCGTGGATTGATCAAGCTCAGCCCAAACATACACCAAGTGGGCCCCGGAAGTGAATTTATGCATCAATTACTTACTCATGTAAACCCTAGGAGCTAGTTTATTATAAATAGAACATTTATCTATTGTATTAGATATCTTTTGATAACTTTAGATCTTAGGATCAGATCTTTGAACGCATAGTTCTTAGACCATGGGGGCTGGCCATTCGGCCATGCCTGAACCTTTTACTTATGTATTTTCAACGGTGGAGTTTCTGCACACCATAGATTAAGGGTGTGGAGCTCTGCTGTACCTCAAGTATTAATGCAATTCTATTCTCTTTTATTCAAATCTCTCTTATTCTTATTCCAAGATATTCATTCGTACCCAAGAGCATGATGAATGTGATGATAAGTAACCCTCATTATCATTCTCACTTATGAACGCACGTGATTGACAACCACTTCCGTTCTACATGCAACAGAGCTTGAATGTGTATCTCTTAGATTCCCCAACAGAATCTTCGTGGTATAAGCTAGATAGATGGCGGCATTTATGAGGATCCGGAAAGTCTCACCTTGTCTGTGGTATTCCGAGTAGGATCCTGGGAATCCGGAAAGTCTCACCTTGTCTGTGGTATTCCGAGTAGGATTCCGGTAATGAATGACTGTGACGTGCTTCAAACTTGCAAGTGCTGGGCGTTAGTGACAAACGCAAAAGAATCAAGGGATTCTATTCCAGTAGGCGCAGGAACCAACCAGTGATTAGCCGTGCTGTGACAGAGTGCGTGAGCGTAGTTTTCACTGCGAGGATGGGATGTAGCCATCAACCATGGGTGATGCCTCCAGACGATTAGCCGTGCGAGTGACAGCCGCATAGGATCATTTTCCCGAGAGGATTGAAAGTAGCCACCGCTGATGGTGAACCCCTATACACAGCTTGCCATGGAAAGGAGTAAGAAGGATTGAGTTGAAGCAGTAGGAGAGCAGGCGTCCTTGAGCCATACAGTATCTCCATATGCTTATCTGAAATTCCCACCAATGAATCTGCATAAGTATTCTATCCCTTTTATTATTTCTTCTTTTTATCATTAATTTTCGAATCCATAAACCAATTTAATCTGCCTAACTGAGATTTACAAGGTGACCATAGCTTGCTTCATACCAACAATCTCTGTGGGATCGACCCTTACTCACGTAAGGTTTATTACTTGGACGACCCAGTACACTTGCTGGTTAGTTGAACGGAGTTGTGAGCTTCTCTACCAATGCTTGAAACTCTTTTATCACAATTTCGTCCACCAATTTCCAACACCACAAAGTCAGTGGAAAAGGCAAATGGCCCAACCTTGACAATCATGTCTTCAATCACGCCTGATGGGTATTTAATGGAGCCATCATCAAGTTGGAGACATATCCAGGTTGGTTTGACTTCTTCAGTCAAACCAAGCTTTCTGATAGTAGATGCAGGTATTAGGTTGATACTTGCCCCAAGATCACATTGAGCTTGATTGGTACAAGTACCCTCTAATGTGCATGGTATCATAAAGCTTCCGGGATCTTTAAGTTTTTCTGGTAAGCTTTTCAGAATGACTGCACTACATTCTTCAGTGAGGTAAACTTTTTCAGTTTCTCTCCAATCCTTCTTATGACTTAAGATCTCTTTCATGAACTTAGCATAAGAGGGTATTTGCTCAAGTGCCTCTGCAAACAGAATCTTTATTTCAAGAGTCCTGAGATAGTCTGCAAAGCGGGTAAATTGCTTATCCTGTTCTGCTTGGCAGAGTTTCTGAGGATAATGGATTTTGGCTTTGTATTCCTCAACCTTAGTTGCTGCAGGTTTATTGCCTATAGATGTGGGTTGAAAAGCCTTTTAGAGGGGTTGCTATCAGCACTTGTATATGTCTGATCCTCCACTGGCGTTTGAATGCCAGGGGTGGAAGCTGGAGTGGCGTTAGATGCCAACTCCTTACCTGTTTCTGGCTTCTGAACGCCAGAACTGAGCTTCCTTTGGGCGTTCAATGCCAACTCCTTGCCTGTTTTTGGCGTTTGAACGCCAGAACTGAGTATGGGTTGGGCGTTTAATGCCAAATCTCCACCCTTTTCTGGCGTTTGAGCACTAGAATTATTCCTCTCTGGGCTCTTACTGTCCTCAGAGGGATTTTGGGTAGTAGTTTGTTTATTTCTTGGCTTCCTGCTACCTTGAAGTGATGTATTTAATTTTTTTCCACTTCTTAATTGAATTGCTTGGCACTATTCTGTTATTTGTTTGATAACTGTTGTTCGGTTTGCTTCAACTGCACTTTCATATTCATATTAGCCATTCTTGTGTCTTGTAGTATCTCCTTAAATTCGGCTAGCTGTTTTGTTAGAAAATCTAATTACTGATTGAATTCAGTAACTTGTTCTGCAGGACTGAGTTCAACAGTTACTGTTTTAGCCTCTTCTTTCATGGAAGGTTCACTGCTTAGGTACAGATGCTGATTTCTGGCAACTGTATCAATGAGCTCTTGAGCTTCTTCAATTATCTTTCGCATGTGGATAGATCCACCAGCTGAGTGGTCTAAAAAAATCTGACCTTTCTCTGTATGCCCATAATAGAAGATGTCTAGCTGCACCCACTCTGAAAACATTTCAGAGGGGTATTTTCTTAGCATCTCTCTGTATCTCTCCCAGGCATCATAAAGGGATTCATTATCTCCTTGTTTCAAGCCTTGGATGCTCAGCCTTAGCTGTGTCATCCATTTTGGAGGGAAATATTGATTCAGGAATTTTTCTGATTGCTGTTTCCATGTCTTTATGCTAGCCTTAGGTTGGTTATTTAACCACCTCTTAGTTTGATCTTTTACAGCAAATGGAAACAGTAACAATTTGTAGACATCCTGATCTACTTCCTTATCATGTATTGTATTAGCAATTTGTAAAAATTGTGCTAGAAACTCTGTAGGTTCTTCTTGTGGAAGACCGGAATACTGGCAACTTTGCTGCACCATGATAATGAGTTGAGGATTCAACTCAAAACTACTGACACCGATGGAGGGTATACAGATACTACTCCCATATGAAGTAGTAGTAGGGTTAGCATATGACCCCAGAGTCCTCCTGGACCGTTCATTTCCACTTAGGTCCATGATGGAGAAAGGGAGATGATGTAGATTTATTTTATTATATAAAAAAAATTTTTTGAAATAATAAAATAAAATAAAATAAAAACTAAAATAAAAAATAAAAATAAAATTTAAAAAATATTTAAAAAAATTTTCGAAAAAGTGAGGAGAGAGAAAGTCGTTAGGATATTTTTGAAAAAGATATGATTTTTTTTTAAAATTTAAAAGGATAAGATTTGAAAAATTTTGAAATTGAAATCTGAATTTTTATGAAACAAATTCAAAGTAATTGCTTAAAAATAGTTAGAAAAGATAATTTTTTTTAATTTTATTATGAAAGAGAAAAACACACAAAAGACACAAGACTTAAAATAGTTAGAACTTAGTGCACAAAAATTACACTCACACTATGTAATTCCGCACAACTAACTAGCAAGTGCACTGGGTCATCCAAGTAATACCTTACGTGAGTAAGGGTTGATCCCACGGAGATTGTTGGCTTGAAGCAAGCTATGGTTATCTTATTATTCTTAGTCAGGATACCAATAGGGTTCTTTAGTTTCAATTGTAAAAAGTGAAAGAGCATGAAATAAGTAATTGTTACGCAGTAATGGAGAATGTGTTGGAGTTTTGGAGATGCTTTGTCTTCTGAATCTTTGCTTTCCTACTGTCATCTTCTTCACGCACGGAAGGTTCCTTCTATGGCGTGCTGTGTGTTGGTGGATCATCGTTGTCAATGGCTACCATCCGTCCTCTCAGTGAAAATGGTTCAAATGTGTTGTCACCACACGGCTAATCATCTGTCGGTTCTCTATCATGTCAGAATAGGATCCATTGATCCTTTTGCGTCTGTCACTATGCCCAACACTCGCGAGTTTGAAGCTCGTCACAGTCATCCAATCCCTGAATCCTACGCGTAATACCACAGAAAAGGTTTAGACTTTTCGGATTCTCAAGGATGCTGCCAGTGGATTCTAGCTTATACCACGAATACTCTGATTAAGGAATCTAAGAGATACTCATTCAATCTAATGTAGAATGGAGGTGGTTGTCAGGCATGCGTTCATAGGTTGAGAATGGTGATGAGTGTCACGGATCATCATCTTCTTCTTATTGAAGTGCGAATGAATATCTTTGATAGAAACAAGCGTGTTTGAATAGAAAACAGAAATAATTGCATTAATTCATCGAGACGCTGCAGAGCTCCTCACCCCCAACAATGGAGTTTAGAGACGCATGGCATCAGAGAATACAAAGTTTAGATCTTAAATGTCATGAGGTACAAAATAAGTCTCTAAAAGTTGTTTAAATACTAAACTAGTTACCTAGGTTTAGAGAAAATGAGTAAACTAAGATAGATAGTGCAGAAATCCACTTCTCGGGCCCACTTGGTTTGTGCTGGGGCTGAGACTTGAGCTTCTCATGTGCCTGGGTTGTTTCTGGAGTTAAACGTCAGGTTGTAACCTGTTTCTGGCGTTTAACTCTAACTGGTAACCTGTTTTTGGTGTTTAACGCCATAATTCAACATGGAACTGGTGTTAAACGCCAGTTTACATCATTTATCTTTGCGCAAAGTATGGACTATTATCTATTGCTGGAAAGCCCTGGATGTCTACTTTCCAACGCAATTGAGAGCGTGCCAATTGGACTAAAAATCAACAATCCAACAACATCAGAATCCTTTTTCAGCCTGAATCAGATTTTTGCTCAGCTCCCTCAATTTCAGCTAGAAAATTCCTGAAATCACAAAAAAACACACAAACTCATAGTAAAGTCCAAAAATATGAATTTTGCCTAAAAACTAATAAAAATATACTAAAAACTACATGAAATTACCTCAAAAAAGCGTATAAAATATCCGCTCATCACCAACCTCAGAATTTTAACCAATATGGTTGAACTTTGTGACAACCATATCAAAATTTGATCGATAGGGTTACACATCGGTCTAGGACTATACTATGACAATGACATTGATTTTCTATTGATGAAAATTCTAGACCAACCATAATCATACCACCAAATTTTTGGCACTGTTGCCGGGGAATGGTTGCAACATGTGCTTTGATATTGGTTATGTGAATATGTGAATATTGTAGATAGTTTACTTGCTTTCATTAGTTTGTTTTTAGTTTAGATTTCCTTTAATGTATGAGCTATGACTTCTAAGTTGAATGACTTGGTCTCAACCAAATTCTAGATTAGCCGAGTTTGATTTAGAGATTAAAAGAACCTTACTACATACTCGGCAAGCTAGACGGCGGTTGGATTACACGGCTAGTACTTCGGCCTCTCTTGAGGAACCTTCTGAAACACTAGACGGAACCAAGAGCAATCTAGAGTCCACATTCAACGAAGGAACTTCCTATTCCTCTGTTGGCACTACTGATACATCTTTGCATGCTACATGTGAAAACCACATGGCGGAGCCACGTAGTATTACGTTGCATGAACAAGGAGCACCGGATCTCATTTTTCAACCGTTGCAAGTTAGGTATCCGAATCTTAATCCTAATTTTGAGCTGAAAGAATAGTCTGATTAACTTGTTTCCTAAGTACCATGGACTACCGGGCCAAGACCCTATTAGGCATTTGAGAGACTTTCAAGTAGCTTATTCTACGGCTCGAAGGTATGGTGCCGATGAGATTGCTATCATGGTTTTTGCTTTGCTCTTCTCTCTTGAGGGGACGACAAAAGAATGGTTCAAGTAACTTGGATTTTTTTTCAACAGAAGCATAACAACAGGATTTAAAATTATCCCTACACTATATACAACTCTAAACCAACCAAAATGCAAATTTAATAAAATCTTTAAGTTTTTGAAAATTTTTTCAAAGGCAATACTAAGCAACTCAAACAAAACTTGCAACGCAAGCAAATATTAAATTCAAAACATCCAACCTTTATCTCCAAGCATAAATCTACCCAAACAACTAACAAATAAAGCGATATATACGAGAGTATGGAAAGAAGAAAACTACTTAACAATGGTAACTCAAAGCATTCATTGATTATATCTACAAGAGAATGGAAGAGTTTACCATGGTGGGGTGTCTCTCACCTAGCACTTTTTATTTATTGTCCTTAGGTTGGACAATTGGGAGGCTCCTTGTCAAGGTGGCTTGTGCTTGTATTCTTCCTTGAACTTCTACCAATGCTTGGACTTCTAATAGGTTCCAAAATTCAAAATCAATACACACTAATGTGGGCGTGGCACGCAACTCTCTTCTTTCCAACTTGGGCATGCATATGGTTTGTGCTTAGCATGGCGCGCCAACTCTTCTCAAGCTCTCACTAACACTAGTGTCGCATTAGGCATGCCTTCTCAACTGGCACGCCAACCTTCATCTAGGACATTGATGGGCGATTGATATTACCAATGGCTTGAGTTTGGATTTTTCACACTAAAAGAGGATTAACGTTGTAAGCATAGACCAAACCAAACAATCGGTGACCGATCAAATTGGAAATTCACAGGATGTGTCACAACTCAAAACCAATTTAAAACCAAGAGTATTTGACTCCCGGATCGTCTCCGAAGGAATCACTTGAGGGCAACGAGTGTGCAAATTCTGGTTGTAATGATCAAGGGGTTGTCAATGAAAAAATGAACATATAAAGCAATAAAAGAACATGCAAAATTGTAACGATTGAACTAATAAAGATATTAAAGAACTGACTATATAATATAAACAAGTAAAGTATAAAAGAGATTAACATAGCAATGTATGAAAGATTGAAAGCATAAAAAAGGGGTCTTGGCTTGGAGTGAGCTAAGGGTCCTTTCCTCGTTGGAACCACAACTATGACAATTACGATGAATTAGTCTCACTTGATCAACCCTCACATCGGAAGGTAAGTTAAATGAGCATAAGTGTTCTTAACCCACAAATCCTAAATTGCTTGCTAATTGCCTTAACAACAAATTAGCGTTAGTGGGAACAAGGACAATTAACAATCCAAGAATTGACACTAAATGTTGGACATTCCAACTCTAGGAACCCAATGGATCACTTTATCCAAGCCAAGAGACAAAAATTTAGCCTAAAACCATGTTTGACATTTTGTTAAACACTTGGTGGGCAAAAAGCTTAAACATGAGAGAAATAAGAAAAGACTTGAAATTAAAAGCAACAATTGATCTCAATCAACAAGAATAACATAAGAAAGCATAGAACAAACATCAAATACCAAATTCATCAACAAGAAATTGAAATTGCAAAGGATAAGTGAAATTGAACTATAACTTAAAATAGAAGAAAGAGTAATGACAATGTAACTATAAAGGGCAATAACAAGAGAATACTTACAATGAGATTAGCAAATTCCAAGATCAAAAATGGAAATGGCACTTTGAATGTAAAACCCTAATAGAAACCCTAGTAGAGATGATGAAAAACTTAGAGAAAACTAAAACTAAAAACCTTCTACCACTACTCCTAAACTATACTAATGCTATGTTATGTTATGTCCTTCATTCCCCCTCCAATATGAGCTAGGAGACTTCAGAAATGGGCCTCCAAAGCCCTCAAATCATGAGTCACGTGCTTTTTCTATGAAGTCATGCGCGGACACCTATTCGGGCGCACAGGCGTGTGCGTCCGCACACTTTGCGAAAATCCCATCCTGTGCGTACGCACAAGTACCTGTACACACGCACACTAGGCGATGCTTTCCTGGATGCACGACGCACTCAAAATGATCCACGTGCTCTGCTTGGGCTTGATGGTGTTTTTGTGGAAAAATAAATTTCCAACACACAAATCCAACCGGCAAGTGTACCGGGTCGCATCAAGTAGTAATAACTCACAAGAGTGAGGTCGATCCCACAGGGATTGATGGATCAAGCAACTTTAGTGGGTGATTAGTTTAGTCAAGCTAACATTGAAGTGAATTGTGTGAAATTGATCAACAGAAAGTAAAGTGCAGGAATGATAAAGTTGCAGAATCTAAATGGGCAGAAAACTTAAAGAGCAAGAAAGTAAAATAGCTGAAACTTAAATTGCAAGAAAAGTAAATTGCATCAAATGTAAATGGGGCTGGGTTGCTGGAAATTAGAAAGAGAGCAGTAAAGCAAAGCGTAGAACAATTGCAGGGAGATTAAATTGCTTGGAAGTAAATTGGAAGTAATAGGAATAGAAAGGTAAAAATGCAGATGAAATAAAAGCAACAGATATAAACAGCAAGGCAAAATTTCTTGAAGAAGCAACACAGAATGTAACTAAGCTCAATTGTGAAATTTAAAGAGACAAGATCTCAGGGAATCAATGAGACTAGAAAACAAGTCTAGATCTCAATTCCTTCCTTGATCAAAGTAGAAAGCAGATTGAAGAAGAAAGAAAGATGGAAGAAGTAAATGAGAACGCAGATTCAACTTTCAATTCTTAGAAATTATGCAAAAGATGAACAAAGATGGATTTTAGATTAAAGATTGAAACAGAATTCCTCCAACCTCAATCCAAAATTTCAAAACAGAAATGAAAACTAAGAGAGAGAGAGAGCTCTCAAATCCTAATACTCCCTAGTGGAGCTAGCCCTCCCTTTCGAGCTCCAATTGATGCCTTTATATAGGCTTTACAAAATGAAAAATAAAAATTAAAACAAATTACAAAAATGAAAATCCTAATTTAATTGATTCATGTGCCTTTGAGTGATGATGTGGGCTTTGCTTGCTTTGGATTTGAGGAGAAATGGGTTTGGTTGGCCTTGATTCAATTTGGTGAGGAATTGAATTAAATTGAAGTTTGGCCCATATGTTGCTCCCAGGAGGCTGCCCTGCCCTTGTGGAGGGCAGGACAAAAAATGGTGTGTGCGGCCGTTGGTGCGTGCGAGTTGGGCGCTGATGCTTGCAGGATGTGCCCTGCCCTTGTGGAGGGCAGGGCAGAAATTTTTGGTGCGCTAGAATGATGCCCGTGCGTGCTGCTGTGTTGCTGCCGAAACTCCTTGGTGCGCCAATCTTGTGCACGTGTGTGCATCACCAAAATGCTGCCCTGCCCTTGCGGAGGGCAGGGCAATGTTTCCTTTGGGGAGTGCCAAGTTCGAATCCCATGGAGTGCATTGCTTGGCTTTTTCTTCTTGGCACCTAATTCACGCCTAAGGCTTGGCTTCCTAGAGGTCTTGTGTTCGAAACTTGGTGGAGGAAGTTGTTGCAATTTTTCCTTGAATTTTCATGAAGAAAACACGACATTGCCCTCCAAGAGGGCATTCTGCTCTCCTTGAGGGCAGACTTCCTTGGGTTCCTTGTGTCTCCCTCTTCGAGCCTTGGTGGAAGCATTTTGGTTTATTTTCGCTTGTTTTTGGCCCTTAAAGATGCCTTTCGTTCCAGCCTCAATTGTACGCCAAATATATATTGCTATATATCATTGGAAAGCTCTGAATGTCAGCTTTCCAACGCAACTAGAAGCACATCAAGTAGACGTCTGTAGCTCAAGTTATAGCCCTTTGAAGGAGGCATGGTCATGCTGTGAGCGCCCAGATTTTACCTTAGCGAAAATTCTTGCTTCCAACCTCACTTCGCATCACGATTCTGCCCTGCCCTTGGCAAGAGCAGGGCAGTGTGCGTGCTGGCTGCTTCCTTCTTTGATTTGGTCATGGGCCATGCTTTTAAAAGCGTGGCCTAAGGCTCCAAAGTGTACCCTAACTTCAAAGTGTACCCCAAAGCTCTTTTTTTCTCCTTTTTTTGTGCTTCTTTGCTTCTTTTTCTTCTTATTTTCTACAAGATTTATAAAATTAAAATATCAAGAAAATATATCATTTAAGTACAAAAGCATTCAATATTTAAGCACAAATCATCAATTTCTTGTATGAAAAAGCATAGAAAAATAGGTATATGATGACTTGTCATCAGGGCTCCTGTGCATACGCACAAGAGGCCGTGTGCACGCACACGTCTTTGAACTCATCTCCTTTGATTGTTTATGTTTCCTCCATTTTGCATGCTCTTCTTCCATTTTTACCAAATCATTCCTACCTTATACACCTGAAATCACCAACAAACAAGATCAAGGCATTGAATGGAAGGCAAATGAAATAAAATATATCAAATTGGGCACAAAAGAGCATGCTTTCATAATCAAGCACAATTTGAGAGGAAAGTTCAAAAGCATGCTATTCAAGGGAATAAGTGCATGTTTATGTGATGAAATCCATTCAATTTTAACCAAAAATCATCATTAAATACGGATTCATCAGACGTGCCAAGGGGCGTGTGCCTAGCGTGGAACGCCAAAAAAAAGTTTCAGAGAATGTTCCATGAACTTTAAACCCGGGCATGAAGATGGGCGTGGCACGCCTCCTCTTCTATCCAACTATGTCTCTGGGTTAAAGCTGGCATGTAATATGGTGTGTGTTCGAGCGTGGCACGCTGGACCTCTGTGCCAGAAGCATCAAGTTGGGCATGCCTTCTTAAGTGGCACGCCAACTCTTCTACATTGGCATTCCCCTGGGCATGTCTAGAGTGTGGCACGCCAAGCAGCATTTCAAGAAACTCACCAACGGGCTTGTCAAGGGCGTGCAAAAGGGCGTGGAACACTGGATAAAGAATCCAGAGAAGACCCAAAACTCTCAACTTAGGCGTATCACAAATGTGGCACTTGCATGGCACGCCACTCAACCCTTTCTTAACTCAACAAGTTGGGCCCATCATGAGTTAGTTAAAAATAAAATTTCAATTAGAATTTGAGTTTAATTTGAATTTATATTTGCAAGTAGGAGTAGTGTATAAACCCAAGGGAAACACTTTGTTGGGGGGACTGTTACATTTTACTCTACTTCTTGATTTTACTTTCCATCACTTTTGTACTTGAAAGAGGATTATCGTCAGTTAAGAATCTCACACAAATAATCTTGTCAAAGTATAGTTTCCAACCAACAAACAATCCTCATTCAGAGTTTAATTTGTTTGTCACAAGTGCAAATAATTAAAAATACCGAGAGTTTTAGATCTTGGGTCGTCTCTCAAAGGAATTGCAGTGAGGTATGCATATTTTCGGTTATTAGGTTCAAGGGGCGGTTTGCAAATAAGAAGATAATAATCTAAATGACAAGAAAGTAAATTAAGCAACTAAAGATAAGAATTACTAAAGAGGCATTCATGGCAAGAATTGAGAATCAAGGCTTTCCGTTATAATCATTAAATATAATACAATAGTTATCAAGAGCTAATCCTATTTCGTTATCTCCAACATCAGGAGAAATCAAATAAGCCTAGTTAATCTCGATCTATAAGTAATGTTAATGGAAACAAGATTAACTAATCATTCTAGATTACCAATCTAAATTGGGTATTAATAACTCACGATTGTTAATTCTTCTTTCCAAGCCAAGAATGCTCAAAGTCTACTCTAAAACCCAACTAAGCATTTTGTCATACACTTGGAAGACATAAAAGAAAATCATGGTAATTGCAAGAAATAGTAAATTCTACTACTATCCAATGCAAGAAAATAACAATACTAACTCAAACAAGCACTAAAAGGACATCAAAATTAACAAGAGTGTTCATAAACTAAAAAGAGGCATAAAAGAGAACTTAACAATGTAAACTAGGAGAACAAAAGATGTAGGAACAAGAAATTGTAAGCAAAACTAATTGAAAACAAGAAATAAAACCTAAATCTAAAAGAGATGTACCTAATTCTACCCTAACTCTAGAGAGAAGAGGGAGCTTCTATTTCTAGAACTAACCTAAAGCATGTTTCCTACACTACTCTAATTGCTCTCCGTTTGTTCCCTTTTGATTATGGCCTCTAATAGCTTCAGAAATGAGTTAGATTTGGCCTGAATGGCTCAGACATTGCCCCCAGCATATTCACTTTAATGAGGTCACGTGACCAATGTCACGCGTGCGCGTGGGTGACGTATGCGCGTCGCCTGGCAGATGTCCTTCTCACGTGTACGCATGGGTGACGCGTATGCATCGCCTTGGGTTCAGCAAATCCCCATTTCTTCATGAATTCTCCACTTTGCAAGCTTTTCTCTTCACTTCTTCCATCAAATCCTCGCCTTATAAGTCTAATATGACTCAAAAAACATATCAAGGCATCGAATGGAATTAAAGTGAATTAAATTTAGCAATTTAAAGGTCTAAAAAGCATGTTTTCACTCTTAAGTACAAATTAGGAAGAATTACAAAACCATGATATTTTAGTGAATAAATGTGAGATAAGTTGATAAAATCCACCAAATTCAACACAAGATAAACTACAAAATTGGTGTTTATCAACCTCCCCACACTTAAACCAAGCATGACCTCATGCTAAACCAAGAAAGAGACAAGGTGTATCAACATTTATTCAATGCAAATAAACTATCTAAATGCATCCTATCTACATGGAAACTATTTATATGCAGTCTATATATATGTATGCAACTACTTGGTCAAAATAAATCAGATTCCAAGAATACATATATGAACATTAGGGTTAAGGCAATCACAATCAAGTCAAACCCACAATTAAATTAAGTTATTAAAAAGAATTTACAAACTTGCAAGATGAGAGATAATAACTGGTGAAAACATGTAATTGAGCAATCGAACCCTCACTGGATGTGTATCCGCTCTAGTCGCTCAAGTGTATAGGGTTGATTCACTCAGTTCTCCTCTAGTCATGCTTTCTAAGATTTATGTTTCATCTAACAATCAACAATTATTCAATGCATGCATACATTTATCATGAGGACTTTCTACAAGGTTGTAATGGGGTTAGGGTGAAGGTAAGAATGCATATGGTCAAGTGAGCTTGAAATTAGAATCTTTGACTAACTTAGACTTCCCACCTAACCTATGACAACCTATACAATTTAAAGCAAACCTAGCTACCCATTCTTCACTTTTTCACACACTCATGCATTCTTTTTCAATTCACAACCCATATGCATTGCTTATTATTGAACTTTTCTTTGGGGAATTTTTGTCCCCTTTTTATTGCTTTCTTTTTCGCTTTTTTTTTTCTACATTTTTTATTTTTCTTTTGTTTTTTTCTTTTTCTTTTGATGAATTGTATACAAAGGTACCAATGTGATGAGGGAAAAATGATTCCACACAAACTCACTGACAAGTGTACCGGGTTGCATCAAGTAGTAATAACTCACAATAGTGAGGTCAATCCCAGAGAGATTGATGGATTGAGCAATTTAGTTAGGTGATAAATTTAGTTAAGCAAATAGTTGATGATTTAAGTGAATTTTGATGATTTAAGCAAATAGCTATGCTTGGCCTTGCTCCCTCTTCGAACCCTTGTGTTAGCACTTGGCCCTTCTTTCTAGCGTTCACTCTTTGAACGCTGCGCTGGCTTAGTGAGTGCTCCCTTGCTCCTTGGTTGAGCGCTACGCTTCACTATCATAGGCAATGCTTTGATAAGGCACGCTTTCATGGTTCTTTCTTTTCTTCACCTACAAGCAACCAAACAAACATGTCAAAGTATCACCAAATTCACAAGGTTTCTAAATCATTCGTAAAATCAACTAATTCTAGCTTGAACCCTATGATTTTGTGTCAATTAAATGATGGTTGATTGGTTTAACATAACCATGAAAATCCACTCCAAATCACTTACTTATTATGCAAGAAATTGCATAAAACCTAATGAAACAAGTGAAAAATGCTTGAAAAGCTAGCATAAGATGACTTGTCATCACAATGCATATGGTTTAGACATTTAATGCATGAGTATGTACCCAATTCCCAATATTTTCAATGAAAACTCAAAACATACTTTTATCTATACCAATGTTCCCAAATTTCTCCACACTTACATGATACACACTCTCACTAGGCTAAACTAATCAAAGATCCAAATTAAGGACATTATTGTTTTCCGCTTTAAGGCTAGTAATGTGCTAAATTAAAGAACAAAAGGGGTATTAAAATAGGCTCAAAATTGGCTAACAATGGTAGATAAAAGGTAAGCCTATTTGGGTAAGTGAGCTATTGAAATGATAGCCTAAATCATATAAATGCATTCATACACAAAATAATGGACATAAAGAATCAAACAAATCAAAGATTACAATAATAGAAAGAGAATATTACACACAAGAAAGAAAATAGTGGTTATATGATGTAACCATACAATTAGGCTCAAAACTCACATGCTTATGTGTTCTGAGCTTAAAAACATGTTCCACAATATATAATTCAAGCAAGTTCAATGAAAAATTTTTACTCAAATCAATTGGGATGCCCTATAAATAAAATCCTTGGAAAATTTTATTATTTTGACTAAGCTTATTATCTATATGCAAAACAAGAAAATGCAACTAACAATCCTAAAAGACCTAAAAATAACAGGAAAAAATTAAAATACAAAATTGCTAGGATTAGAAATTGTTACCAAAAAGTCGGCGATTGGTTGGACGACCTCCCCACACTTAAAATTTTACACCGTCCTCGGTGCACATAAGATCAAGCGGGGTAGAAGGAGTTGTCATCACCCCATCTTCAGTTGGTGGGTCAATACGCTGCTGCATGTTCATTCTTCCGCTTCTGTTTTTGCTTATGGTGGTTCATCCTGAAAAATAGAAAACAGGATAGTAAGATAAGTGAATGTAAAAGCAAAGAAGCATATATTGTTAGGATGAGGTAAGAATCACTAAAATAAAGTGAGTGAATCAATTTGTGACATGAATAAAACAAGTGTGAGTTATAAGTTTGCGCGCCGTTTAGAACACACACACTATCTCTTAAAGCTATGTCACATTTACACAAAAGAAGTATACACTTCACTCATTCTAGTGTGCTTAAAATACTTCAAAGAAAACTTGCAAGGTTAAGACAAACAAACAAGTTTTAAAAGAGCATAAAAGCACTCAAGCAAAGAACAATTCTACTCAGAGTTCTGTCTGTTGCTGAGAAGATGATGGAAAAGGTTTGCTATTGCCAAACCTGTTTCTCCCACCATTATTGTTATTGAAGCCTTGTTGAGGCTTCTGTTGATCCTTCCATGAGAAATTTGGGTGATTTCTCCATGAAGAATTGTATGTGTTTTCATATGATTCTCCCATGTAATTCACCTCTTCTATTGCAGGATTCTCAGGGTCATAAGCTTTTCCTTCAGAGGAGGCTTCTTTAGCACTGCCAGATGCAGCTTGCAATCCAGTCAGATTATGAGAAATTATATTGACTTGCTGAATCAATATTTTGTTCTGAGCCAATATGGCATTCAGAGTATCAATCTCAAGAACTCCTTTCTTCTGAGTTGTCCCATTGCTCACAGGATTTATTTCAGAAGTGTACATGAACTGGTTATTTGCAACCATTTTAATGAGTTCCTGGGCTTCTGCAGGCATTTTCTTTAGATGAATAGATCCGCCCGCAGAATGGTCCAATGAAATCTTGGATAATTCATACAGACCATCATAGAAGATAACTATGATGCTCCATTCTGAAAGCATGTCAGAGGGACACCTTCTGATCAATTTCTTGTATCTTTTCCAAGCTTTATAGAGGGATTTACCTTCCTTCTGTTTGAAGGTTTGAACTTCCACTCTAAGCTTACTCATCTTTTGAGGTGGAAAGAATTTAGCTAAGAAGGCACTAACTAGCTTTTTTCAAGAGTTCATGCTGTCTCTAGGTTGTGAGTTCAACCATATACTAGCTCTGTCTCTTACAGCAAAAGGGAAAAGCATAAGTCTGTAGACCTCGGGATCAACTCCATTGGTCTTAACAGTGTCACAGATTTACAAAAATTCAACCAAAAACTGATGAGGATCTTCCAATGGAAGTCCATGAAACCTATAATTCTGTTGCATCAGAGAAACTAATTGAGGCTTAAGCTCGAAGTTGTTTGCTCCAATGGTAGAAATAGAGATGCTTCTCCCATAGAAGTCGGGAGTGGGTGCAGTAAAGTCACCAAGAACATTCCTTACATTGTTGGCATTGTTGTTATTTTTGGCTGCCATGTGTTCTTCTTTTTTGAAAATTTCTGTCAGGTCCTCTCCAGAGAGTTGTGCTTTAGCTTCTCTTAACTTCCTCTTCAGAGTCCTTTCAGGTTAAGGATCAGCTTCAACAAGAATGCCTTTATCTTTGTTCCTACTCATATAAAAGAGAAGAAAACAAAGAATGTATGGAATCCTCTGTGTCATAGTATAGAGATTCCTTGATGTGTCAGAGGAAAAGAAGAATAGAAAGATGAGGTAGAGAGAAGAATTCGAACTTATAAATAGAGGAAAGGGTTCGAATTATTAAAAGAGGAGGAGTGTTGGTGATTAAATAGAAAGAGATGAGAGAGGGAATTTTCGAAAATTTTTAAATAAAATAAAATTAGAGTTAACACAATTAATTAATTAAAAAGGGTTTTGAAAAAGTTATAAGTGGTTTTCAAAAATTAGAGAGAGAGAAAAGTAGTTAGGTGGTTTTTAAAAAAGATAAGAAGTTAGAAAAAGATTTGAAATTAAAATTTGAAAAAGATATGATTTGAAAAAGATTTGATTGAAAAAGATATGTTTGAAAAGATATGATTGAAAAATAAAATAAAAAAAGATTTGATTTTCAAAATTGATGACTTGACTAACAAGAAATTCAAATATTGAACCTTTCTTAACAAGAAAGTAACAAACTTGAAATTTTTGAATCACATCATTAATTGCTAGCAAGGAATGTCGAAAATATTAAAAGAAAAATAAAAAAGATTTGATTTTGAAAAATATATGATTGATATGAGAGGATATGAAAATGATAAGATTTTGAAAAATTAGTTTTAAATCTTGAAAAATTGAAAAAGATTTGAATTAAAAACAAAACTACCTCCTTGGTGCTATCCTGGCGTTTAAATGCCAGAATTCCTTCTTCACTGGGCAATTTGAACGCCCAGCTTTTTCTCTGTGATTCCTCTGCTGTATGTTCTGAATCTTCAATTCTATGTATTATTGACTTGAAAAGATATAATTTTGATTTTTTTTTTAATTTTTAATGATGAGAGAGAAAAACAACAAAATGAAACTAATCATGAAAAACTAAGATCAAATAAGCAACGCATGAAAGAACACTTTGAATGTGAAGATGAACATCAAGAACATATTTTTTTAGAAAATTTTTAAGAAAAGAAAGACATGCAAGACACCAAACTTAGAAATTTTCATACTAGAGACACTAACAAATTGAGAATGCACATGAGAAATAACAAAAGATAAAAACAAGAGAATTTAAAGATCAGACAAAGAAAATCATCAAGAACAACTTGAAGATCAATGAAGAACACAATGCATATATTTTTGAAAAATGCAATGATCATTAAAAACATGCAATTGACACCAAACTTAGAATGTGACACTAGACTCAAATAAGAAACACAAAAAATATTTTTGATTTCATGATTTTATAATTTTTTTTGTATTTTTTGTATTTTTCTTTTAAATTATTTTGAAAAAGGAGATAAAGAAATCCAAAATTTTTAATACAAATTCCAAGAATCATGCAATGTTAGTCTAAAGCTTCAGTCTAAAAAGATTAGACATGGCTAACCAAGCTTCAACAGGACATTACATACAACAGCTAAATTGATGGGAATCAACTAGCTCCTGTGATGATAAAAGCATCATCTGAAACTCTAGAATTCGTTCTTAAAAATTCTGAAGAACAAAATAAAAAGAAAAATACCTAATCTAAGCAACAAGATGAACCGTCAGTTGTCCAAACTCGAACAATCCCCGGCAACAGCGCTAAAAACTTGGTACACGAAATCATGAGTTCACACTTCTCTCACAACTCCGTGCAGCTGACCAGCAAGTGCACTGGGTCGTCCAAGTAATACCTTATGTGAGTAAGGGTAGATCCCATGGAGATTGTCGGCTTGAAGCAAGCTATGGTCATCTTGTAAATCTCAGTCAGGCGGATTCAAATGGTTATGGGGTTTTGATAATTAAAAGATGAATAAGACATGAAATAAGATAGAGATACTTATGCAACTCATTGGTGGAAATTTCAGATATGTATATGGAGATGCTTTATTCCTCCTGAATCTCTGCTTTCCTACTGCCTTCATCCAGTCATGCGTACTCCCTTCCATGGCAAACTGTATGTTGGGGGATCACCGCTGTCAATGGCTACCGTCTGTCCTGTCAGTGAAAATGGTCCGGCGACGGGTTACGTAGGGCTAATCATCTGTCGGATCTCGATCGTGTCAGAATAAGATCCGTTGATCCTTTTTTGCACTGTCACTACACCCAGCACTCGCAAGTTTGAAGCTTATCACAGTCATCCCATCCCAGATCCTACTCGGAATACCACAAACAAGGTTTATACTTTTCGGATCTCAAGAATGCTGCCAATTGATTCTAGCTTATACCACGAAGACTCTGATCTCACAGAATGGAAAGCTCTGTTGTCAGGAGAGGGGCAACCATGCGTCATGGACCAGGAGGCCAAGAGATATGAATTCAAGCTTGTTTTCAGGTAGAACGGAAGTGGTTGTGAGGCACGTGTTCATAAGTGAGAATGGTGATGAGTGTCACTTGATCATCACATTCATCATGTTGAAGTACGAATGGATATCTTAGAACAAGAATAAGCTTGAATTGAATAGAAAACAGTAGTAATTGCGTTAATTCATGAGGAGCAGCAAAGCTCCACACCTTAATCTATGAGGTGTAGAAACTCCACCGTTGAAAATACATACGAACAAGGTCTAGACATGGCCGAATGGCCATGCCTCCCAAATAACATGAAACAATCGAAATGGGTTGAAAGACCTGATCCCAAGATCAAAGATGATCCAAAAGATGAAAATACAATAGTAAATGGTCCTATTTATAGTGAACTAGTAACCTAGGGTTTACAGAAATAAGTAAATGATGCAGAAATCCACTTTCGTGGCCCACTTGGTGTGTGCTTGGGCTGAGCATTGAAGCTTTCACGTGCATAGGCTTCTCTTGGAGTTAAACTCCAGCTCTGGTGCCAGTTTGGGCGTTTAACTCCAGCTTTTATGCCAGTTCTGGTGTTTAACGCTAGAAAAAGGTCTCTAACCGGCGTTTTGACGCAAGTTTAGGCCATCAAATCTCGAGCAATGTATGGACTATTATACATTGCTGGAAAGCCCAAGATGTCTACTTTCCAACGCAATTAAAAGCACGCCAATTGGTTTTCTGTAGCTCCAGAAAATCGAATTCGAGTGTAGGGAGGTTAGAGTCCAACAACATCTGCAGTCCTTTTTTAGCCTATGAATCAAATTTTTGCTCAGGTCTCTCAATTTCAGCCAGAAAATACCTAAAATCACAGAAAAATACAGAAACTTATAGTAAAGTCCAGAATGTGATTTTTGCATAAAAACTAATAATTATATACTAAAAACTAACTAAATCGTACTAAAAGCTACCTAAAAACAATGCCAAAAAGCGTATAAATTATCTGCTCATCAGATACCTTAAAGAAATATACCACGTCGGAGAAGAGGATAGGTCGCCCACCTTCCCTACCATTTTTTTCACCAAATAAGACGCCGCTGGCATCATCCCTGGGCATGACGATCCAATGGTCGTTACCATCATACTAGTCAATGCCAACCTACACCACACACTGGTTGACTAGGAAGCTCGGCAGATATCCTATTCAAATCCACCTTCGACAAGCTCGGACTACAAGAAAATAAGCTCAGAGCATATCCGAACAGCCTATTCGGGTTAGAAGAAGCTCCGATCCAACCCCTCGGATACATCCCACTGCACACCACCTTTGGGAAGGGAGTCCGGTCCAGAATGCTGAGTATAGAATACATCGTGGTTAACGTGAACTCCGCGTACAACGCCCTTATAGACCGGACGACCTTAAATCATCTCGCCACAGTAGTCTCTACTCTATACCTATGTATGAAGTTTCCAACTCCAGAGGGCATAGCCACCGACAAAGGAGACCAAAAGCTCGCGCACACGCTGCTGCAATAAAGTCTAAGCCTTAAAGGTGACCCTCGAGGAAAAGAGGCCAGCGCCATTGAACTCGGAGGGGCCCGGGCTCGAACTCCATCCCCAGTCAGAAGGTGAAATCGAGGAAGTGCAAGTCGGAGACACCCTAGACAAAAACACAAGTATAGGAGCAAACCTAAAAGGAAACCTAAAAAAGTCGCTAGTAACGCTACTAAGGAAAAATTCTGACCTCTTTGCCTGAAAAGCCGCTGATATGCCTGGCATAGATCCCGGGTTAATGTGCCACAAATTGGCCGTGTACCCCGGATCTCGACCAATATAACAAAAGCATAGAAAACTCGGACCGAAAAGATCACAGGTCATGGAGGAACAGGTACAAGCCTTGCTAGAGGTAGGTTTCATAAGGGAGGTTAAATACCCATTGTGGCTGGCTAACGTCGTACTGGTAAAAAAGCCAAATGGAAAGTGGCGGATGTATGTTGACTACACCGATCTCAATAAAGGCTACCCAAAAGACCCCTATCCCCTCCTGAATATTGACACCCTGGTCGACGCATCGTCGGGATACAAGTACCTCTCTTTCATGGACGCCTGATGACATGTCATCACGTCATATTTTTCTATGCTTTTTCATACAAGAAATTGATAATTAGTGCTTAAATATTGCATTCTTTTGTGTTTAAATGGTATATTTTCTTGATCTTTTGATTTGATAAACTTTGTTGGAAATAAAAAGAAAAAGAAGCAAAAAAGCACAAAATAAGCTAAAAAGGAGAAAAGAAGAGTTTTGGGCACACTTTGAAGTTAGAACACACTTTGATGCCTTAGGCCGCGCTTTTAAAAGCGTGGCCCATGACCAAGTAGCACTCAAACAAGGCACCAGCGCCCAATTTGAAGAGAGCGCTAAGTTCAAATAGTTAACTTAACTTTTTCGGGTTTTTTTTTCTAGCCTTGTGGTAGCATGACCATGCCTCCTTCAAAGGGCCATAACTTGAGCTACAGATGTCCAATTGATGTGCTTCTAGTTGCGTTGGAAAGATGACATTCAGTGCTTTCCAACGATATATAATGATCCATATTTGGCATACAATTGGAGCATAAGTGAAAGGCAGCTTTAAGGCCCAAAAATTAACCAGAAATAGGGCAGCCAAGGCTCGAAGAGGGGGTCACCAATGAAAGCAAGGCACAGCACTCAAAATGGCTTCACTAGGGCTCGAAGTGAAGACCAACTCAAGGCATGTAGCACTCAGTTCACTATTTTCACTGAGTGCCAATACTTCATGAAGGAAATTGGCCAAAAGAGGCCACTACGGTTCGAAGGGGGGAGTCCCACCCTTGTAGCGCTAAGTTAAAACACTTAACTGAGAACTAGGAATTAATGCAAGGCAAGGAAGAGTGGTCAATCAGTGAGCGCTAAGTTAACTTAGTTAACTTTATCGTGCTCTCACCAAAATAAAAACAAGGCGCTACACCAAGTAATGAGGCCACCAGGATTTGAACCAAGCACATAGAGGCATGAAGGAGCACTACAAGCAAGAAAATTAGCAAAAGGTGTCCTCACATAGATTAGGAATTTTATTTAGTTGTAATTTGTTTTTAATTTCAATTTTATTTTCAGTTTGTAAAGCTTATATAAAGGCATCAATTCCATTTCATTAGAAAGGCTGGCTCCATTAGAGAGCAGTAGGAGTAGGAGTAGAATAGAGAGCTCTCTTTTAATTTTCTTTATTGAATTTGAAGAATTGAAAATCAGATCTGAGTTTTGTTTTCTGTTTCATTTTTTCTCTTCTGCAATTGACAATTTCTCTTCTAGAATTTCATGAATGATCTAAGTTCTTGCTGTTTTGATTCTTCTGCACTTCTACATTTTTGTTTTGGTACTACATTGATCTGTTTTTGAATTTCCTCATCTGAGAGTTCTTTAGTTTACTGCACTTCTTCTCTTTCAGTCTTGTTTTAATTCCCAGCACCCAACTTCCTTTATTCTTCCTGCAATTTAAATTTCTAGTTGCTTGTTCTTAAGTTCTTTTTAATAGCTTGATCTATTGCTTTCTTTAAATTTTCAGCACCCAGCCCCTTTACATTTGATGCAATTTACATTTCTTGTCATTTAAGATTCTATCAATTTACTTTCTGCAACTTTAAATTAACTGCTATTTACATTCTGTTGCTTCAATTTCACTTCAATTCACCAATGTTAGCTTGACTAGACTAATCACCCACTAAAGTTGCTTGATCCATCAATCCCTGTGGGATCGGCCTCACTCTAAGTGAGTTATTACTACTTGATGTGACCTGGTACACTTGCCGGTGAGTTTTGTGTTGGAATCTGATTTCCAACCCATCAACGCCTACTCAAGGTACAACCAGATCCCAATGCATCAATCCGACCAAGAGAAAACCTAATTCCTAACTCCGAAAGCAAACTACTGCTACGTAGTAATACCGTTCAGACTCAAGAACACGGGGTCCACATATCAGAGATTAATGAATAAAGTATTTACCGATCACATCGGGAAGCTGATGGAAGTCTATGTAGATGATAGCCTAGTAAAAACCCGAAGAAAAGAAACACCGCTTCCTGACCTTGCCAAAGTATTCAGTGCCATAAGAAAGCACGGGATGAGGCTAAACCCCACAAAATGTACCTTTGTAGTAGAAGCTGGAAAATTCCTCAGGTTCATGCTTAGCCAAAGAGGCATTGAGGAAAACCCAGAAAAATGTTAAGCTATACTCAACATGAGAAGCCCGACCTTCGTGAAAGAGGTACAACAGCTAAATAGAAGACTAGCGGCCCTGTCCAGGTTTCTAGCCGGATCAGGACTAAGATCTCGCCCTTTTTATGCAATAGTAAGGAAAGGAAAGAAATTTGAATGGACCTCAGAATGCGAAAAAGCCTTCCAAGACTTCAAAACATTCTTGGGGCAACCACCCATCCTGACACGACCCCAACAAGGAGAAGAACTGATACTGTACCTCGCTGCAGGAGGTCGAGCGATAGCATCAGCACTAGTCAGAGAAGATGACAACATACAACAACCTATCTACTTTATCAGCAAGGTTTTACAGGGGGCTAAAATGAACTATCAAAAGATAGAAAAGTTTGCTTACGCCCTCATACTTATCTCCCGGTATCTTCGACCATATTTTCAAGCCCACACCATCAGAGTATCGACTAAGCAACCCATGAAAGGTATCCTACAGAAAACAGACTTGGCTGGAAGAATCCTACAATGGGAGATTGAGTTGTCCGAATTCGACCTCAAATACGAAGCTCAAACTGCCATCAAATCCCAGTACTTGGCCGACTTCGTCGCAGAGTACATTGACACCCCAGGAACCCCCATAGAATGGAACCTCTACATTGACTTCGCAGGTGTTATCGTGGAAAGTGACCAAGGGACTCAACTCAAACTCTTATTAAGATTCGAGTTCCTCGCCTCAAATAATCAAGAAGAATATGAAGCCCCACTGGCTGGCTTGAAGCTGGCTAGGGAGGTCGGAGTATAAAAGCTTACCAACTTCAGCAATTCATAAGTAATCACCTCGCAGATAGAAGGAAGCTACCAGGCAAAGGATCCCACTATGAAAATGTACCTGGATAAGACCAAAGAACAACTCGGGAACTTCAAAGAATACGATCTCTGACATATACTTCGGCAACAATAGAAGCCTCATCCAAGAAACCCTATAGAACCCATCAACTTCATGGGAAGAGAAGGTTTTAAGCATATCAGACCAGGACCAAGGGTGGATGACCCCTATAATCAATTACCACAAGTCCAAAATACTCCCCACAGAAAAGAAGGACGCAAAAAGGCTCATACGGGAAGCACAGTACTACACCCTGGTACACGACATCCTATACAGAAGAGGAATCTCAACACCCCTCCTAAAGTGCGTTCCAACTTCTGCCACGAAAGAGGTCTTAGAGGACGTTCACAGCGGTATGTGTGGCAACCACCTTGGAGCACGGGCATGGTCCAAGAAGATACTCCGAGCTGGCTTCTATTGGCCAACTCTATAGAAAAAGCGCCGAGTTCATCAAAACATGCCTTCTATGCCAGAAGCACGCCAACTTCCACGTTGCCCAGCCTGAAGAACTTATTTGTGTCTCCTCACCCTGGCTGTTCGCAAAGTGGGGACTCGACCTCCTCGGACCATTCCCCCAGGGATCAGGACAAGTCGAATTCCTCATTTTAGGAATAGACTACTTCACGAAGTAGATTGAGGCAGAGCCACTTGCCGCTGTCACTACCCAGAGAAGTCGGAAGTTCCTGTATAGAAATATCGTCACAAGGTTCAAGGTTCCATACTCTATCACCACGGACTATGGGACTCAGTTTACCGACATGGGCTTTAGAAACCTGGTAGCTGTTCTAAAAATTAAACATCAGTTCACCTCAGTGGAACACCCACAAAGCAACGGACAGGCAGAAGCAGCCAAAAAAGTCATACTGGCCGGGTTAAAGCGTCGATTACAGGACGCGAAGGGAGCTTGGGTTGAAGAACTCCTCCAAGTCCTATGGGCATACCGGACCACAACACACTCCACCACGGGGGATTCACCCTTCTGACTTGCTTATGGAATGGAGGCAATGATCCCCATAAAAGTGAAAGAAAGATCCCCAAGGGTCATCTTCGACAATGAGGACACCAGCTCCCAAGCATAAAAGGAAGAACTTAACCTGCTTCCAGAAATCCAAGTAAGAACTCGGATCAGGGAGCGAGCCAATGAAGCTTCACTACTGACGACCTCATCCTAATCTGAAATGACATTGGAGCAGGTCGTTCAGAGGAAGGAAAGCTAGCAGCTTAGTGGAAAGGACCACACGGGATCACAGCAATACTAGGAAAAGGCTACTATAGGGTAGTCGACTTCCAAAGGCAGGAGCTCCGGAGATCATGGCACGCCTGTAACCTAAGAAGGTACTATAGCTAGAGAAAGGTCTTGCGCCAAGGTGTACTCTTTTTCTCACTAGAGTGTTTTTTAATGAGGCACCAGAACAAGACTTGAAGGTGACCCAACTTGCATGGGAACCCTACACATGTATATACTCTTATCCACATTTTTAAGTCATTGCCCGACCGTGCAGCAAGGTGAAGCGATGAGGTCCAAATTAATGCGTGAAGTTATAAAAGCAATTCGTATAAAGTGGCCTGACGAGGTCGGATAAAAAATGGGGTTGCAAAAATATCTTGCAAAGGCCCGACAGAGAAGTCAGACCATCTCAAGGATCACTAACAAAGGGAAACAAAACCTACCTAGCCATACGAAGGTCCAAAAAGGTTGTGAAACCTAAGAGTCAAAATTGCCAAGCTAAAAGGTAAGAGTCAAAAAAGGACGCTACTTAAAAAGAAAAAGGCAACCTCAAACCCAAATAAGGCTCAAAAGTCGTCCAAATAAACTAAAAAGAAAAGGTTCTAAATAAAGAACACTACCTAGAAAGTTATTGGAAATCGACTAAAAGCCCGAACACCAAATTGCAAGGGCGAGATCGCCAAGAAGCAGAATAAATGTGGCTCGGAAAGGTTGTCAACAAAACCAGAAGAACCACAGACCAACACACAAAATGTAGAGGTTCGTGAAACCAGGAAGGATGACCAACACCTAACTCTGGTAAATGGCCAGGCTAAAATCCACGGCAGAACACCACTCCAAGAAGGAAACTAGAAAGGGGTGAAACAGCAGCAAAAAAAAAAATGGGTGCACTCCTCAGAAACCAAGCCAACACACTACCAGAATAGTTGATGAGCGGAAAACGATCCAACACAAAACTCACCGGCAAGTGCACCGGGTCGCATCAAGTAATAAAAACTCACGGGAGTGAGGTCGATCCCACAGGGATTGAAGGATTGAGCAATTTTAGTTTAGTGGTTGATTTAGTCAAGCGAATCAAGATTTGGTTGAGTGATTTGTGATTTGCAGAATTTAAATTGCATTGAAAGTAAAGGGAATGTGTAAATTGCATGAAATTAAAGAGAGCAAGAATTAAATTGCCGAATCTTAAAGAACAAGTAATATAAATTGCAGAAACTTAGAGTGCAAGAAATGTAAATTGCGGAATCTTAAATTGCAAGAAATGTAAATGACTTGAATTGTAAAGGGAATTGGGAATTGGATTTGCAGCAATTAAACAAGGCAAAGTAAATTGCATCAAACAGAAGAGTAAAAGGGGATTGGGATTGAATCGGATCTGAAGCAGAAGAGTAAATGAACATGAAAAGCAATAAACAGAGAATTAGAAATTGGAAATTCAGATCTCAGGACCCAAGAGACTAGATAACTGAGTCTAGATCTTAATGCCTTCCCAGATCCAACCAGAACACTTGCAAAGAAATTGTAAATTGCAAAGAAAGTAGATGAAGAGCAATTAACAGAAATTTAAACTCAATTATGCAGTAAAGAAACAGAGAGATCCAAGGATGAGATTGAAACAGAATTTCTTCAATTCTCCAACCCAAGATCCAAGACAAAGTAATCGAAATTGAAAACAATAAAACTAAGAGGAAGGGAATTGAATTCTCCTTCCCCGAAACTAAGAAATTTAAGATCACTCAATACCAAAAGCTCTCCGAAAAACTACTAAGCAAAACTAAAGGAAAACTAAAAAGAAGAGCTCCCCGAATAACTTGAATTCTATCCTATTTATACACTTTCTTCAAATGATCTTCAAGCCTTGGGTTGGGCCTTTGCTCTTGGTGGAATTGGGTTGAAAGAGGCCTTGATTGATTGCTCTTGGAGTTTGGAGAGGAACCAAAGTGAACCAATTGAACCGGGTTGGAGTTTTGCAAAAGTTGGAGTAAAAGTTTGAGCAAAGGTTAGGGGTCTAACTTTTGCTCCAACTTTTCATATCAGCTACCATAATCTGCTGATACCAACGTTGGTGCCAAAGTTAGGGGTCTAACTTTTGCTCCAACGTTGGCTTTACCTTGTGCACTTATGGCGCCAACGTTAGCCCAAAAGTTAGGGGTCTAACGTTGGCGCAAACTTTTGCTCCCCCTTTTGTATTTCCCATGTGCCAACGTTAGCCCAAAAGTTAGGGGTCTAACTTTGGCGCAAACTTTTGGTGGTCAGGGGTATTTTCATGTGCCAACGTTAGCCCAAAAGTTAGGGGTCTAACGTTGGCGCAAACTTTTGGTGCCCAGGGAGTGATTTTCAAGTTCCAACGTTAGCCCAAAAGTTAGGGGTCTAACGTTGGGGCTAACTTTTCACCCAAAAGTTTGTGCAAAAGTTTGAGGCTAACTTTAGGTCCAGCTTTTTGCTTCCTGGTTCAATTTTACTTATTCCATTGTCCTCTCTTTACTCCTAGCCATTCCTTCTTGCTTCAACCTTTCTCCAAGCTTTCTTCACCTATCATTAATCAACCAAACTCATCAAAGCTATGCTCAAAATCATGGGATATTCATTCTTTCACAATATGTAACAATTATAGCATAAAATCTCATGAAATTGCATTAATTCATCTATGGTTGATTCAATCAAAGAAAGCATGAAAATCTACCCAAATTGGCTTGCTTAGTGCTCAAGAAAGTGCATAATTCAAATGAAAACAAAAGAAAAAGGCTAGTGAAACTAGGCTAAGATGACCTGTCATCACAACACCAAACTTAAATCTTGCTTGTCCCCAAGCAAGCAGTAAGTCATAAGGAAAATTACTAGAAGCGGAGAAGTGTATAAGCCTTTTATTGGAAGACATTGAATACTGATAAATGGGGTTTTTATGCATGGTATCTTAGGGATTTTTATTCTGGGGCTGAGACATCAACATTCCTTTGGATCCTTACTTGAATTACAAAAAAAATGAGACTTGTTATTGCTTGGTCCTTAGCTTTTCTTGTTCTTTTCTTAGCTGAGGCTTAATGCTATGTGGTAAGGCAACTTTTTAGAGTAAGCTTTCAGCCAGCATTCCCGCCCCAGTTGGTTCAAGATGCTAGGTGTTGAAACACCCCTATGGACTTACTTGCTCAAGCCTCTCCTTAGCACACACACATCACAGGCATTTAGCTTGTTTTGTTCATCTCTGTTAGTTCTTTGGAAATTGATGCCCAGCACCTCTTTGGGTTACTAAATGCTTTGTCTCAAAGTAGCTCTTGATGGTGGACTTTCGGTTGGCAATCCCGGGTTAGTTAACCCAAGTTGCCGGGTGATGAAGCACCCCTTAGAACCTAGTTATCCAAGCTTATCTTGTACAAAAAGCATCACAGGCATATATCCAAATCTCAAGCTATTGATGCCCAGCCTTGTTTATTTCTTTTTGCTTCTTTTTCTTGCATTTTCTTTCTTTTATTTTGGACCTTTTTCTTTTGTCAAGTCTCATAAAATGTAACTCAAGTTCATATCACAAAGTCATGCTAACATTCAGCCTTATTCATAAATCAACTAATGAACCAGCACATACCACCACATAACCTCATTTTGTCTCATATCATGCTAGACTTTTACTCTTTCTCTATTTCACAGTTATTTTTCTTTTATTCAAGCATGAGGAACAAAGCATATAATTCAAGTAAGATGAAAGTGAATCAAGCACTTAGACTAGTAAGCCATAATAGCATAAAACCAAACAAACTCGCAGACAGTAAATGAATCTAAGAAGACACTAATCAATAGGGGACATTTGCACTTTCAATTAACATACTTGAACTAGAATTAGTCAGAGAACAATACAACCTCTTGGAGTCTATTTGTTTCCTCTGTGTCATCATCATTGTTGGGTTCTATATCCTTCCTCTGTCCATGATGATGTACTTTTTCCTCCAAGAGATTGAATGACTTCCTACAAAAGATATTAAAAGTTGCTTGTTCCCCAAGCACTTGAGAGAGGTAGTTAGCATGCATGTATGCTTGTGATTCTGTGAACCTAAGTTGGTGTGGGAACACCAAACTTAGTTCCGTGCCTACTTCTATATGTAGCAAAATAAATACATGCATGAAACATCAAGTACTTTTATTAAGGAAATAAACTATGAACTAGAAAACAACCAAAAACTAGAAACATGACAATTGTTAAGCAGTTTCTCTGATGGTTTGGAGCCGATACTGATCATGCTGAGGGTGCAATGTGTTCTTAATGAAATTTTTGGTGGAACACCAAACTTAGCATCCAACATTCACCCCTTAACTATTTTGGTGTGCAACACCAAACTTAGCTCTTTGCAATACAGAGAAATCTACTCAACTCTTTTATTATATTAGCTATGAAGAGAAAATTACCTCAGGTTGGGTTGCCTCCCAACAAGCGCTTCTTTATTGTCACTAGCTTGACATGTTGTTCTTCACTTTCTTCCTCTTTTTCCAGTTGGTTAAGAGGAATGACCTTAAGGGGGGAAAGTTTCAGCTGTTGTCCCCTTTCTTAGTCTCTTCTCAGCAAGCCTCATTTTGTACACTGCTTGATTGAGCTTGCTTGCTAGTTCAGGGGAAGGATTGTTTGCAGTTGACCTTCTCTTGAATGTTGTCCTTTGTAACTTGGTCACAATCCTCTTTTCGGTGCTTTTGTCAATTGCCTTCACTTCTTGGATGTCAAGACATGGTTGCTGTGTGATTATTGGAGTGATTTCTTCATTAAGAGCCTCTTGTATTGGTGGTTCCATGAGCCCTTCCTTCATGTGATTTTCTGCTTCACTTGAGTGTGAATTCTCTGGAATGACTTCCTCACTTTCATGCTCCTCCACTCCTTTCTTTGCACCCAACATTTGCTTTAATAGCTCTATCATGGAGGAGGTTTGTTGATCTTCCCAACATTTCTTCATCTCCTCTTCATACCTTTCAATCATGGATTCAAGTGTTGAGGCGTTTTGGTCCAGGAAAGTTTGTGAGAGTTGTGAGTCTTCATGTTCTCTTGTCATCTCAAGTGCAGTTTCAGGTTCAACCACCTCTACCTCATTTTTTATTGAAATTTCTCTTGACACAGAGGCTTCCTCATCTTGCTTTTCCACTTCCTCACCCACAAATTTATCTTCATCCGTACTATTTGATGGTTCTAAGTCCCTCTTTGTTTGCTCTAAGGACCCATTTATCTGCTCGAGGATGGTTTCTTCCCAAGATGGGGATTTTGTGTAGAATTCCACTAGTTTTTTCTGTATTTCAATGCCTTCAAGGTATTCCTCATCTGTTAATTCAATGCCTTCAAGGTATTCTGTAACGACCCAACTCCCAGTATGCCATGGTCATACAAGAAGCTAAGTGTTACTAACTTATCCTTTCCAATTATTATTTACTATCTAATATAGGAGCCTGTTCCTTGTTAGAGCAATGCCAATCTTACGAGTAATTTTTTTTTTAAATTTTTTTTGTTGCGGACATTCAGGTAAAATAAACAAGCATATAATAAGAATAATAGAAAAGTGGCATAAAGAAACATAGAAACACAGCTGATAATATACATCATGTACACTATAACAAAACATGTAGCGTTTACACAAGATCAAGTCAGTTTACATCCTCGTCATCCTACGTAGCTAATATTTACACAACTCTCCCAGGGCCTGGCCCATACAAAAAGCCGCTAAACTGGCACCCAGGCTAGCCTAACCACTATATAGCTCCTAGCTCTCGGGTGTACTAACACAAGTGAGAGACTATCTATCCGATAATGTTAGACTAGAGTGTCATCAAAAGAATGCCCCTTCTGCAGTCAAACTATATCTACTCGTGGCCGTTCGGAGAATCGCCGTGAGGCTCGTCCATCTCCTCATCCTGCTCTATCTCTATCTCAGGATCCTCCTCCTCCTCCTCCTCATCCGCAGCTACAACTATACCCTCAGATCCACCAGAGACACTGCTGTCACTATGTACAAAACCATTCGCGAGCACAGGTCCGTTCGCGTATATAGGAGCTACCCCATCATCAGGAAAAGGATGTACAGGTGCGTCAGGATGTAACCAGGATAAGGGAAAGTCGTAAGGAGCATCAGGGTCAAAATACGGGCTAGACAGAGGGTGTTGAAAGGCTCGATCAGGTAACGCGTATCGTCTAATACGAGGCTCCAATCCCATGATGCGATAATTGTGATGTACCGGATCCTCGTAGATGTAAGGGTCTTCGAACTCATAGAAGATCACGCCCGTCTCCATCTGGGGGAGGAAGGAAGAGAGAAGGGGTAAGAACTGGGGAGTTCTTAGTAGGGTCGGGGTTATTAGTTACGTTCATTTATTTGGGGTCGATTAACAGACGAATAACATAATATAGCGAAGCAGTAAACAAAAGATAAAGACAGAAAGAGAAAGTAGAGACAATAGAAAGTAAAACACAAACAAAAGAATACAAGAAAATAAAACATAGAAATAGCATACAAGCAGACAAACACAAAGAAATAGATCACACACAGAAAGGAATGCAACAGAGAATGATGCGCAGACAAGAATGATGCATGTCTAGCCCTAGCACAGGCCATGAGCTCATGTGTCGGTTAGAACCTGCATTCCCGACATTTATCCGGTCACGAGTTCACGATTTCCCGGATACGATTTTCCGTTCAAATAAATGCGCATATAATTATTAGTAGCTCTATTGAGACAGCCTCTGCTTTCTACTCGCAGGAAATATACTCTTGGGAACGGAAAATTACTCTTGGGTTGCCTCAGGGCAACAGATAAATAAACAAACGTCTCTTGGGTTGCATTAAGCAACATATATATACATATAATATTTCTTGGGTTGCATTACGCAACATATATATATATATATATATATATATATATATATATATATATATATATATATATAATATCTCTTGGGTTGCATTACGCAACATATATATATAATATACTTTCTCTTGGGTTGCCTCAAGCAACAATGAACTTCTCAATAAGCCTTCTGCTCTTAGTCTCTTTACCCTGTTCTGATTTCTCTTTTCTCTTCTCTGATTACTCTTTTCATATGTATCTATATTACTCCTTTTCTCTTTATCTCTTTACTTTACTCTGGTTACTCTGTTTTCTGTGTTTCTCTACTCTGCTCTGATTACTCTGTTCTCTGTGTTTCTCTGCTTAACATATGTATTTAAAGCTTATGTAAACTTCGGTATGAATAGTTAGCCTGTCCCAAGTATAGGTTCATTAAGTCTATACTGAAACATTTTAACTTTTCATATAATACCTACTCCTAGTCGGAACTCAAGGTCTAACTATGTTGCCCTAGTTCGTTCTCTAGTCTCTGTCTGTTTTTATGTCGTTAAAACTTTACAGACTTTTTCCCCGATTTTTTATCTTTTCTTTAACTTTTATCTTTTCTTTATCTTTTCCTCTCTAACATGTTATTACCACTCCCTAAGTATTTTATGAAGGTAATTATGAGATTCTGTACTTAAAGTTGTCTTTCTAAAGCTTTTACAGAAAACTGCCTTTTCTGCATTTTTTTATTATTTTTATTAAAATATTATTTTTAATTAAATATTATTATTTAATATTTTATTATTATTTATTATTTTATTATTAAATTTTCGAAAATTAACTCACTTTTACTTTTAACCTTTAAAATTCACTTTTTACCACCCGTAACTTTTAATATTTCTACTTTTACCACCCTAACTTTCAGAAATTACCAGACAACCCCTAAAACACCAAAAATTTTACTTCCTTGCCCTTTTTAAGATCTAAGGCCTGTTCTTCATTGTTCTTCATCGCACTCAAAGTGTTCTTCATTTTCTTCATAAATTCTTCAAATTCTTTCTCTGTTTTTACCCGTTTTTCAGTCTTTTCAGCAACCGATTTTTACCATAATTCAAAATAAAATTGCAGCCACTAAAACCCCATCTTTTCTACATGATTTCAACATAAATTGAACCTCAATTTAAGCTTAGGGTTTCATTTTTCCAGCTGCTCCAAGAACATGAACATAAAGCTTGAATTTCATCAAATTTCATCAAAATTTCACCAAATTTTCACCAAGAATCAATCATATATGCAACCAATTTTTAGCACAGCCAAATAATACAACATTCACACATCTCAAACACAAATAATCAAGATTAATTTCGTGACACCCTACCTGGTTTTGCTGCTCCTAATTCAATCAAACTTTCAGGTGGTCCTTAAGCACTTTTTCCTCCTAAATCACACCAAGAAAACACATATTTACCCATGTTTCCTTGAAACCGAATCAAAAGAGAGATGGTGCAGCCAACTCACCTTGATCCCAGCCTTGATAAGTCATATGATCATGTAGAGAAAGAAGAGAGGATCATTTTGGTCGGATTGGAATTTTGATTTGAGTTTTAGTTCAGCAGAAATCAAGCTTTGAAGATTTGGAACTAAGAACTTTTCTCTCTTTTTGTCTCTACCTATTTTCGGCCACAAAGTGAAAATGAGACAGCCTTGGGGGTTTTGGGGGTGTAGGGTGAGTTGTGATTGGTTGGCTTGGAGGTGGATTAAAATAATATTAAAATATCTCAGGTGTATAACTACTAAAACTAGGTGTATCGGAACACTTGCAAAAACATCTCTAAAAATTATTTTCTGAGCTACTAGCATAAATGACACTAGTAACATATTTATTATAAGAATAAGACATGAATAATGATGCCTTGGCATCGCCAAAGTCATCAGAGAGTGCTGGTGCTAAGCTGCACCAGTAAACTGTGAACCCGGTTAAACCGATTTTCTGTTTTTAACTAAAACTGACCAGGTAACCTTATAATATCATTCAAGAAGCTTCTAATACTCATATAATGATGATATTACCCTATTATCTCTCTTCTCTCATGAATCGAGTCCGGTTCGTCAAACTGAGACTATTTACGAAAAACCGGATCAAAACTCCTAACCGATACGGTTCAAAAACTATGTTCTTCGTAACTGCATTATCGAGCTTGCCCCATAAAAGGTTCTAGCTTAAAGATAACATAACGACAATTAGGATTGAGATACTTGATAATATATCAAAGCTTCTCCCCTTACTGATCCTCCGGAGTTCTCCGTACTTTCAGAAAAGATCTCGCGTACTCGAAAACCGGGGTTGTTACATATTCCTCATCTGTTAATTCAAGAGATGAAGGTTGAGAGTAATTTTGGTGACGTGAATGTGTTGTGGTGAAGTTGTGTTGAGGGGTGTGGAATGAGTTGTGTGATTGATGGGATGACTGGTATGGATTTTGGAGGAAACTTTGTGTTGAGGCATAATCAAGTGATGAAGAACTTTTAATTGAGGAACTGGGACGTGAGGGTGGATGCTCTTTCAGTCTGTGGTAATCCTCCCGAGGATAATAATATGAATTATTTTGGAGTGGAGGTTTGTATCCCATATGCTTCTCCTGCTCATCTTGTGTCTCTGAAGCAAGTCTCCATGGATTGGAGTGCTCAGAATCTGTTAATTTTTGGTGATATCCCCAGCCACCATTAGAGGTTGGTGCTGGTGGGTGATATCCTGAAAAATTTTGTTTGACTGCAAGATGAGTTGAACTCCATTTGTATTTTGGAAAGCACAACACCATTGAAAATTGAAATTACTCATATCACAGATGAGAATTTCTTAGTGAGGCATAAACTCAAACACCTTGGTTTCAATCTAAATCAAGGAACAAAAATAAAGAAAATGCTTGATCTAGACCACCACCTCACTTAATCATTGTCAATCTATTCAATCCCTGGCAACGGCGCCAAAAACTTGATGAGCGGAAAACGATCCAACACAAAACTCACCGGCAAGTGCACCGGGTCGCATCAAGTAATAAAAACTCACGGGAGTGAGGTCGATCCCACAGGGATTGAAGGATTGAGCAATTTTAGTTTAGTGGTTGATTTAGTCAAGCGAATCAAGATTTGGTTGAGTGATTTGTGATTTGCAGAATTTAAATTGCATTGAAAGTAAAGGGAATGTGTAAATTGCATGAAATTAAAGAGAGCAAGAATTAAATTGCCGAATCTTAAAGAACAAGTAATATAAATTGCAGAAACTTAGAGTGCAAGAAATGTAAATTGCGGAATCTTAAATTGCAAGAAATGTAAATGACTTGAATTGTAAAGGGAATTGGGAATTGGATTTGCAGCAATTAAACAAGGCAAAGTAAATTGCATCAAACAAAAGAGTAAAAGGGGATTGGGATTGAATCGGATCTGAAGCAGAAGAGTAAATGAACATGAAAAGCAATAAACAGAGAATTGGAAATTGGAAATTCAGATCTCAGGACCCAAGAGACTAGATAACCGAGTCTAGATCTCAATGCCTTTCCAGATCCAACCAGAACACTTGCAAAGAAATTGTAAATTGCAAAGAAAGTAGATGAAGAGCAATTAACAGAAATTTAAACTCAATTATGCAGTAAAGAAACAGAGAGATCCAAGGATGAGATTGAAACAGAATTTCTTCAATTCTCCAACCCAAGATCCAAGACAAAGTAATCGAAATTGAAAACAATAAAACTAAGAGGAAGGGAATTGAATTCTCCTTCCCTGAAACTAAGAAATTTAAGATCACTCAATACCAAAAGCTCTCCGAAAAACTACTAAGCAAAACTAAAGGAAAACTAAAAAGAAGAGCTCCCCGAATAACTTTTAATTCTATCCTATTTATACACTTTCTTCAAATGATCTTCAAGCCTTGGGTTGGGCCTTTGCTCTTGGTGGAATTGGGTTGAAAGAGGCCTTGATTGATTGCTCTTGGCATTTAGAGAGGAACCAAAGTGAACCAATTGAACCGGGTTGGAGTTTTGCAAAAGTTGGAGTAAAAGTTTGAGCAAAAGTTAGGGGTCTAACTTTTGCTCCAACTTTTCATATCAGCTACCATAATCTGCTGATACCAACGTTGGTGCCAAAGTTAGGGGTCTAACTTTTGCTCCAACGTTGGCTTTACCTTGTGCACTTATGGCGCCAACGTTAGCCCAAAAGTTAGGGGTCTAACGTTGGCGCAAACTTTTGCTCCCCCTTTTGTATTTCCCATGTGCCAACGTTAGCCCAAAAGTTAGGGGTCTAACGTTGGCGCAAACTTTTGGTGGTCAGGGGTATTTTCATGTGCCAACGTTAGCCCAAAAGTTAGGGGTCTAACGTTGGCGCAAACTTTTGGTGCCCAGGGAGTGATTTTCAAGTTCCAACGTTAGCCCAAAAGTTAGGGGTCTAACGTTGGGGCTAACTTTTCACCCAAAAGTTTGTGCAAAAGTTTGAGGCTAACTTTAGGTCCAGCTTTTTGCTTCCTGGTTCAATTTTACTTATTCCATTGTCCTCTCTTTACTCCTAGCCATTCCTTCTTGCTTCAACCTTTCTCCAAGCTTTCTTCACCTATCATTAATAAACCAAACTCATCAAAGCTATGCTCAAAATCATGGGATATTCATTCTTTCACAATATGTAATAATTATAGCATAAAATCTCATGAAATTGCATTAATTCATCTATGGTTGATTCAATCAAAGAAAGCATGAAAATCTACCCAAATTGGCTTGCTTAGAGCTCAAGAAAGTGCATAATTCAAATGAAAACAAAAGAAAAAGGCTAGTGAAACTAGGCTAAGATGACCTGTCATCAATAGTCAAAACAAAAGTCTCAAAAATTAAAACATTAAAACTCCAAGGTTACCTAACAGCAACCCAAGAGCGAAGGTGTTTTGATTAAAAACTAAAAGTTGCTAGGGAGCAACTATAAGTGTCAGAGAGTTATCCAAAATATAAAAAAAACCAAGAGTTCAAAGGTCTACAAGTCGGATCATACCAATACATAATCAGAAGAGGAAAAAAAAGAGAGAGTCACAAGGGGTCCAGCTTTGCTCCTATCGCCGCATCCTGAGGAGCAGGAGGAATGACTGAGATCGGGACGGCTCTAACCACACCATTAGGGCCATTCAAGATCTCCACATCAGGGTCGGCCTCAGGTCGAGACGTCTCAATAGAAGAAGCTTTGGCAGGAGGATCCGGAGTAGGAGCTTCATTGCCATTTGAGGCTGGCATGTTCTTACCATTTTCAACAATATTATCCATACTAAACAGAGTAAGGCCGGCATCAGGAGCAAGAACCCGAACCTGAGCTTTCAAATTCTCATACAAAGTGGTCATGCCATTCTCTATGTACCCTTGAAGCTCGACAGAATCATCATAAGAAGACTGGAGTTTCTCCTAAACCTCGAGAAGCTCACCATAAGTCCGGGTGTAGCTCTCTTTAGCCTTTTTCGCCATATCTTCAGCCAAGTTGGCAGCCGCCATTGCAGCAGTAGCCCAGGCCTTCTCCTTCTCTCCAGTAAGCTCCAGCCCAATAGTCTTTGCCTCTAGCTTAAGCCTCAGCCCCTCTACCCTCATAAAAGCCCAAGAGTTGGGATGAAGTTGAGAAGGGGCAAGCTTGCAATTCTAGAGGAGGTCGGTCTCAAACTCAGTAAAGGGAAGGGTAATACCTAACTTGGTAAAAAAGCATCATATGCATAAAAGAAGGGACGCTCCGCCCCACTTGAGGGAGGAAAATGGACCCTCTCCTCAGGGTCTGGGGATACCAGCTCGTAGTCCTTCTTATCCTCTATATTCCCACAGATCCTATGAAACCTCTTAAACTTCTCATAGTACTCCCGATCTGCTATAGTAACACATCCTAACACTACGGAATCTGTTCCAAGGGTTACCTGAAACTGAAGGTCGATCTCCGATGAGATCTTCTGTACTGGTCGGAGCTGTTGTATCTGACCTGTTTCGAGCTGGTGGCTGGAGCTGTCGTGTCCGACCTGTTGGATCTGGCGGCCAGAGCTGTCGTGTCCGACCTGTTGGACTTGGTGGTGCTGCTGATCCTTCATCACCGGAGGGTGGTGGTACCTGCAAGGGACTCCGATGCTTAAGTTAGCAAGGGTATTAAGCAGGTTTTTAGTAGAATCAGAGTATGAGTTATACTTGGGTGCTCTAGTGTATTTATAATGGTGTAGAGTGACCTTTATAGATAAGATAAGCTAGTTATCTTAACTTATCCTATCTTATCTTTGAGTGAGGTCATCTTATCTTCTAGGGAACCACCTTTATCTTTTCTGGGCTTTAGCTGCCTTTAGATTGGGCTGTGTTCCTTCGTTTGGGCCTACTTGGGCCTCTATGGCGTTTTGTCCGAGCTCTTTGTGAAGAGGTCAGAGATTGGCTGAGCTCTTTGCGAAGAGGTCGGATAGTCTGACCTGAAAAGGTCGGTCGGCTTGTTGCTAAACATCACGGGTCAGACAGCTTGACCCAGGGTATGAACAGTGCCCCTGCTTTAGTTTGATCTTACCGTGAGATTGTGCTTTTCAGAGCTTCAATCTCTTTGGAAGTCATGCTCAAGCATCTGTCTGGCTTGTTTCTTCATTGCTTTTCAATCTTTGCAGATTTTCTAGAGGTTTTTGTACTTCACAATCCAACCTCTTTTGAGTGGTAGTGTGGATTTTCTACCCTTGCCTTTTGGATCACGCCTTGCTTTAAGTTTGTGTTGACATCCCTCTGCTTTGGCGAAGTTATCCTTGTGGCTTGATATCTGGGCTTTTAGTGACTTGCCCAATGACTTTTTAGTGTTTTTTATATAGAAACGTTTTTAGTCTCGGATGACGTTCCTAGCCCTGTTTGAGATTGTACATTCTTTGAGTGGAGTTGTATCCCTTTTGGCTAAGCACATTTGAGCCTTAAGTTGTTTCCCAACCTTTTGGCTTGTTCTTTTTTTGAAGTCGTACTTGCGCCTCTTCTTTAGCTGACATCAACCTGTATGACTTTGCCCCTGCTTGAGTTTGGATCTTTCCGTGAGATCGTGCTTTCAGAGCTTTGATCTTTATGAGGAAGTCGTGCTCAAGCATCCTAACTTTGGTCGATCTTTGAGTAGTTTCTCCTCTGTGCGAGTCTGGTATTGCCCTTTTTAGTTTGATGAGGGGACTTTTCAGCCTTCTTCTGACTTGTTTGTCTTTGTTGTTCGGGCTTTTTAGTCATAATCCAACAACTTTTTAGGTAGGGTTCCGATGGGGAACCTTTTTACAGTTTGTTTGGATGACTTTGTAGCGCCATTTTGATTTGAGCTTTTGCCTTTTAAGTAGTGTCTTTTTTCAAGACTTCCGTACCTTTTAGCAAAGCATTCCTAGCCTACCTCTGGCCGTTGCATGATGTCTTTGTCCCCTTTGTGGATCTTTGTAGAGTGTCGGTGCTTTGTTGTCCGACCTCTTTTGATCACTTCTGGTTTTGTCCACTTTCTGCTTGGTCGAGTTGGTCCTTGGGGCTAACTTGTCCGATGACTTTTTAGTGTTCTCGTAGAACACTTTTTAGTCAGTCTGAACAATTTTGATAGCCTTGTCATGGAGCCGTGGCTTTTTGGGCGGAGCTATGTCCGTTTTAGCGCACGGTTTTCGTTGGTCCGACTTCTCTTGTCGATCCTTCTTTAGCTTTCGTTGGTCCGATTTCTCTTGTCGGTCCAAGTTGTAACTTTCGTTGGTCTGACTTCTTCTTGTCGGTCCAAACTGTAGCTTTCGTGGGTCCGACTTTGTCGGTCCAAGCTATAGCTTTCGTTGGTCCGACTTCTTCTTGTCGGTCCCTTCTATGTTATTTTTAGTAATCCACTTTATTTGGACCTTTGTCAGGTCTCTTTTAGGGATTACTTTTTATAACTTTTGTTGCTTTGGCATGGGCCTACTTCTTCCTGTCGGTACTTTCTAAGTTATTTCTAGTAATCCTCTTTCTTGGACCCTTATCAGGTCTCTTTCAGGGATCACTTTTTATAACTTGTTTGTGGGAGACCGACTTCATCATGTCGGTTTCTTCTTAAGTTAAAGTAATCCTCTTTTATAGGGCTAGCCAGACCTCTTTCCAGGGATTTACTTATAACTTTGGTTATTGACTGGTTTGACTTCTTGGTGTCGGCTGGTCTTTAAGTTATTATTTAGCAATCCATTTTATTTAAGACCTCGTCAGGTCCTTTCTATAGATCACTTTCGATAACTTCTTGCATTATTCTTGTTCATACCCTGGGTCAAGCTGTCCGACCCGGGATGTTTAGCGACAAGCTGACCAACCTCTTCAGGTCAGACTATCCGACCTCTTCTCAAAGAGCTCGGCCAATATCCAACCTCTTCCCAAAGAGCTCGGCCAAATCGCCAAAGGAGCCCAAACCAGGCCCAAAACGAGGAACACAGCCCAATCTAAAGGCAGCCAAAGCCCAGAAAGATAAAGGCGGTTCCCCTAAAGATAAGATGACCTCACTCAAAGATAAAGATAAGATAAGATAACTAACTTATCTTATCCACATGAGGCCACATCTCACCATTATAAATACACTGGAGCACCCAGGTATAACTGACAAACCCCATTTTGACGGTTTATCTTGCATTGATTTTAAGGGATTTTATAACCTTTTACCCACATTTATTCAATGAAATAGCATGGTTTTGTATATTCTCCTTTAATTGTGCTTAAGAGTGAAAACATGCTTTTTAGGACTTAAAATAAATAAATTTAATTCACCTTGATTCCATTAGATGCCTTGATATGTTTGTTAAGTGATTTAAGGTTTAGGAGGCAAATATTGGATCAAGGGAATGAAGAAAGAAGCATGAAAAGTTGGAGAACTCATGAAGAAATGAAAGAACCGGAAAGCTGTCAAGCCGACCTCTTCGCACTTAAACGACCATAACTTGAGCTACAGAGGTCCAAATGATGCGGTTCCAGTTGGGTTAGGAAGCTAACATCTGGGGCTTCGAAACGATATAAGATTTGCCATAATTGCTACAAGTATGGTGGCGCGCACGCGCATAGTACGCGCACGCGCCGTTGCTGCCACCTAGTCCACTTGAAGCAAAACGTGGCCAGCGATTTTAGAAGCCTTGTGGGCCCAATCCAACTCATTTCTGATGCTATTTAACCCAAGGAGTGAAGAGGGAAACACATGTTAGTTACCATTAGTTTAGTTTAGTAGTTAGAATTAGTTTCTAGAGAGAGAAGCTCTCACTTCTCTCTAGAATTAGGATTAGGATTAGGATTAGTTCTTAGATCTAGGTTTTGATCTTTGCTTTCTTCTACTTCTACATCTCAATTCTTTGTTGCTACATTCATCTTCTTCTATTCTTTTCTTGTAATTTCCTTTATGTTGTTCTTATACTTTGTTGTAGATCTACTATTGTTCCTCCCATTTTCTTTCAATTCAATAAGAGGTAATTCACAATAATTGTTCTTCTTTGCTTTCTATTGTTGATCTCTTGCTTTTGTAGTTAGATATCTCTTTAATTCTTGCATTTAATAATGTTTACTTCTATTGCACTTTATGTGTTTGTTGAAATGCCTCTTCTAGATATAGTGTAGATTTTGTTCCTCTTGGCCTAGGTAGAGTAATTAGTGACACTTGAGTTATCTAATTCCTTTGTTGATTGATAATTGGAGAGATTGCTAATTGGTTTGGAGTGCACTAAAGCTAGTCTTTCCTTGGGAGTGGGCTAGGACTTGTGGCTTAAGTCAATTCATCCACTTGACTTTCCTTTATTAGCAAGGGTTAACTAAGTGGTAGCAATGAACAATTCTCATCACAATTGAGAAGGATAACTAGGATAGAACTTCTAGTTCTCATACCTTACCAAGAGCCTTTTATAGTTGTTAGTTTATTTTCATTGCCATTTACTTTCATGTCTCTTATTCAAAACCCCAAAACAACTCAAACCAATAACAAGACACTTTATTGCAATTCCTAGGGAGAACGACCCGAGGTTTGAATACTTCGGTTTATAAATTTAGGGGTTTGTTTTAGTGACAAACAACTTTTTGTATGAAAGGGTTAATGATTGGTTTATAAACTATACTTGCAACGAGATTTTATTTGAGAAATTCTAAACCGTCAAAAATCCAATCGTCAAAATGGCGCCGTTGCCGGGGATTTGCAATGGTGTTGTGTTATTGGTCATTGTACATATGTGAATATTGTGAATAGGTTTATCTTTTGTTTGTTTCTTAATTTTTGTTAGTTTTATTTCGTTTTTCCATAATGAGTTCTCACTTTGGCTATGAGTTTGGCTCTAATTGTGTTGTAGGGAATGTGAACTTCAATGCTAACATGTACCAAGGATGGAACACTCCAAGATGGGAGGAGCCTCAAGGAATTGATCACTCCCATTGGCATCAACCTCCGGACACTTATAGGTATAATTCTCATCCTAATGCATGTCAATTCAATGGTTATGGTGACTCCTTTTATGACAATCAACCACCACCATATACCTATGAATCTTATCCTCAACATGATGCTCAACCATACTCACAAGCCCCATATCACCAAAACCCTCCATATGACCCCAATCCTTATCCACCATACCCACCACCTTATGAGCCATATGAACCATACATGGAACCACCACCATTCCAACACAATTACTCTCAAGAACCACCTCAATGCACACCATCTCCATACCCTTACCAAGAAGAACCACCTTCCTACTATAAACCCTCTCTCCAAAATAATGAACCCTCTTATCCACCTCAAGCCCCAATAGATGACTCTCTCACATTGCTACTTCAAGGACAAGCGGATATGCAAAGGAACACACTAGAGTTTGTGACTAACTTGACCAAGGTAGTGTCCACCTTATCCTACAAATTTTTGAACACTCAAGGTGCTTCCGTGGCCACATGTGAAGAATCCATTGAAGATCATAGCATGAAGGAGAGATTGGAAAACCCGGTGGAAAATGAGGGAGGCTATTTTGTGTTGGAATAATTGGAGGAGCCTATGATCATTGAAGAAAAGGAAGAAGTGGTTGAAGATCTAGGGGATGTTGAAAGTCCATGGGAATGTAGCATCATGGAGCACTTTTCCAAGAAGCTTAATATTGATGTTGAAGAGGGTGCGCAACCTCCAAGACATGTCATAGTTGAAGACTTGGAAGAGGCCTATCAAAAGATGGATTCCATCATGGATGAATTTCTATCTACAATCGAATCCTCTCCCATTGGACATGAAGTTGAAGTTATAGAAGAGTGTGTACAACCTCCCAAGGAAAACGAAAATGGCTTGGTGTATATCGAAATTGAAGAATATGAAGAGGTTGATCAAGAGATGGATTCATTCATCAATGAATTCCTATCCAAAATTGAATCACCTCCCATTGGGCAAGATGAAGTTCTTGAAGACAACACCAAGCCATGTGGAAAAAGGGAAAAGGTTGAATTTGAAGAAGCTTGTGAAGAGGTGGAAGCAACCCAAGAAGAGCCTAAAGAAGTAGACCTTGCATTGTCTAAGTGTGGGGAAGTCTCCCTTCCCAAGTCACCATCCAACACAACATTCAAGTGGGTAAAACTCTTATCCCTAAGCTTTACTTTCTCACTTGAATATGGTTTAATTGAAAATGATGGTCAACTTAGAGCTCTTTGTGGAGTTAAGAGTAGGAAAGAATTGTGTGGTGGTTGGAAACATCATTCTAAGCTCATGACGATTGTAAGCTCAAAATTCAAGGGCAATGGTTGGTATAGAACCAAATTGCATGGGTCTAGGAAGTTGTTTGGAAGCCTCTTTGAGAAGTCCAAGGCCACACCACCCGGATGGAATAATGATGATCAATTTAAGGACGGGTGTCAAAACAAAGTGTGGGATCCCGGATCGCACAATGAAAATCAAATTTGGGAGCTCATGGTTTGTGGAGAACTCCATCGAAGCTTGAAGATATTGAAATTGAAGAATGGAGCTTATTGGAGATTCAATCATTGGTAGAAGTTCCAAGATGAGTACAAGCACAAGCCACCTTGAGAAAAGCTCCCCATAAGTCCAACTTAAGGACTTAAACTAAAAGTGCTAGGTGGGAGACACCCCACCATGGTAAACTCTTTCCATCCTCTTTTAGTTTTGTTTAATAAGTGATTTGAGTTGTCATTGTAGGTAGATTTTCATTTCATATTGATTTGTTGGTAAAGATTGGTTGTTAGTATGTTGTATTCATTAGTAGTAGATGAATAAATCCTAAAATCAAATTGCATTTATGTGAATTGTTTGATATGTGATTGAATAAAGAAGAGTTTTGGACATTATAGGGAGCTCTTGGGCATTTTTTTCTGCTTTCTGGGCAAAAAAAAAAGGGCCATCGGCGCGTAAGCACGCTGTGCGCGCGCGCGCACATTGCACTTCTGCAACTTCTGGTACAAAAACCAGAGAGTTGTGCGCGCGTTGTGCCAGCATTGTGCTGGGAGCCCAACCTCATCCACGCGTAAGCGCGCTGTGCGCGCGCGCGCGGATCGTCCCAACCTCATCCACGCGTAAGCGCGCTGTGCGCGCGCGCGGATTCTCCCTGCTGCATCCACGCGTAAGCGCGCTGTGCGCGCGCGCGCGGATTTGCACCCTGCTTTTCTCTCTCCTCCTTTCTCCTTCTTTCCTCTTCTCTTCTTCTTTCTTTCTAATTTTTTTCTTCTTCCTCTCTTAGAAATTTTTTTTTCTTTTCTCTTCTAATATGAATGAAAATTAAAAAATAATAATAATAATAATAATATAATAATAATAAATAAATAAATAAATAAATAAAATACTAAAAAAAACAAAAAAATAAACAAAAATAAAAATTTTTTTTTTCTCTTTTCATCCATTTTCTTTTATTGCATTTGCTTATTTTCATTCATTGCATTTTAATTTTGTTTTTTTTCTACCTTGTTCTCATTTTATTTTCTAGGTTTTCCATTTTAATAATGGTGTTGAACTTTCCTACTCAATTGTTGAGACTTTCTTACATTATTTTGGTGCTTCTTGACTTGTTTGATATTGTTGGGTGATGAAACTTTTAAATCAATGCTCAATCTTTTATGCACTTGTGTTCTTTATGCATTGATACAACCTTATATTGTCTTTCATGGCCCACTCTCTCTTGTTCGAACTTGATGCTCATCATGCTCTTCATGCTTTGACCTTACTCTTGCATCCAGTATCATTGATATGCCATTTTCTCTTATTGTTTCTTCCTCTACATGTTGTAGCTACCATGTAGTAGATAACCATAAACCTACTTGGCATTAGCCCCCGCCTATGTTCTAATTGCTTTGATATCTTTGTTATAGGCTTAACTTTCTTTCTTTTTCTTTCCTTTTAGGTTGGCCACCAAGAATGGGGAAAGGAAAAGTTTTTAAATGGGGCAACAAACAAGTCATCCGCACAACCTTTTGAAGGAGCTCATCAATTGTAGCAACCCGTCCACCTTGCTCTTCTTCGCATGCACCGAGGACGGTGCAATCTTCAAGTGTGGGGAGGTCGTCCGATCGATCTCCATGGGTAACAATTTCCTTTTCAACACCAAATTTTTATTTTCTTTGTTAGAGTAGTTATTGCATTGCATGATAGGTTGCATGTTAGTTAGAATTTGTAAATATTTCACTACCTTCTTCTTATTAGGACTACTTGGTTAGGGTGATGATTTCTTTCCCAAGAAACCGTTTTAGGGCACCCTACCAATTTGAAAATTTTCTGTTGAACTTGCTTGAAAGAATGTATTTTGGAACATAGTTTTTGAGCTAAGAACACAAGCAAGTGAGTTTTGAGCCTAATGGTGTGGTTACATCTTATAACCACTTATTTTTTCCTTCTTGTGTGCATTATTCTCTTTCTATGAATGTGATCTTTGATTTGTTTGATTCTTTATGTCAATTATTTTGTGTATCCATGCATTTATATGATTGAGGCCATCATTTCATTAGCTCACTTATCCAAATAGCCTTACCTTTTATCTTCCATTGTTAGCCAATTTGAGCCTACGCTTAACCCACTTGTTCTTATTTTAGCACATTACAAGCCTTAAAGCGAAAAACAATAAATGCCCTTAATTTGGATCTTTGATTGGCTTAGGCTAGTGTGTGTGAGTATCATTCAAGTGTGGGAATCTTGGGACATTGGGTGAATAAAAGGGTAATTTTGTATTTTTATTGAAAATATTGGAAATTGGGTACATACTCATATATTGATCAAATGTAAAACCTTATGCATTGATGTTTTTGTATATAGAAAGGAAAAAAAATGAGAAAAACAAAAGAAAAAGAAAAGAAAAATAATATGGAAAAGGAAAAGAAAAAAAAATAAAAAATATAGAAAAAGAAAGAAATAAAAAAAGGGGACAAAATGCCCCAAAACAAAGTGAAGCTCAATAAAGATCAATGCATAAGTGTTGTGAAATGAAAAGGGATACATGAGTATGTGAAAAAGTGAAGAATGGGTAGTTAGGTTAGAATTTAATTGTATAGGATGTCATATGTTAGGTGGGAAGTCTAAGCCTATCAAAGATTCAAACTTCAAGCTCACTTGACCAAATATGCATCCTACCTTAACCCTAGCCCCATTACAACCTAAAGAAAAGACCTCATGATAATTGTATGCGTGCATTGAATAATTGTTGATTGTTAGATGAAAAACAAATCTTGGAAAGCATGATTAGGGGAGAATTGAGAGAATCAACCCCAAACACCGAGCGACTAGAGTGCAAACACTTCCGGTGAGGGTTCGATGCTCAATTCCTTGATTCCCGGCTTTCATGAGCATTCTTCTTGCCAGTCTTCTTGAACTTCACTTTTATATTTAAATTGGTAGGACTCATGAAACGTTATATGATCTTAAGCCCTACTTGTGCATGTATGTCTTGGAGATTGATTTATTTTTAACCAAGTAGGTAGAATCATTTTTGCATTTAGTTGCATGCACATAGTTTCTTTGCTTTGAATAAGTGTCATATCCCTCATTTCATTCTTGGTTTAAGCATGAGGACATGCTTGGTTTAAGTGTGGGGAGGTTGACAAACCCCATTTTGACGGTTTATCTTGCATTGATTTTAAGGGATTTTATAACCTTTTACCCACATTTATTCAATGAAATAGCATGGTTTTGTATATTCTCCTTTAATTGTGCTTAAGAGTGAAAACATGCTTTTTAGGACTTAAAATAAATAAATTTAATTCACCTTGATTCCATTAGATGTCTTGATATGTTTGTTAAGTGATTTAAGGTTTAGGAGGCAAAGATTGGATCAAGGGAATGAAGAAAGAAGCATGAAAAGTTGGAGAACACATGAAGAAATGAAAGAACCGGAAAGCTGTCAAGCCGACCTCTTCGCACTTAAACGACCATAACTTGAGCTACAGAGGTCCAAATGATGCGGTTCCAGTTGGGTTAGGAAGCTAACATCCGGGGCTTCGAAACGATATAAGATTTGCCATAATTGCTACAAGTATGGTGGCGCGCACGCGCATAGTACGCGCACGCGCCGTTGCTGCCACCTAGTCCACTTGAAGCAAAACGTGGCCAGCGATTTTAGAAGCCTTGTGGGCCCAATCCAACTCATTTCTGATGCTATTTAACCCAAGGAGTGAAGAGGAAAACACATGTTAGTTACCATTAGTTTAGTTTAGTAGTTAGAATTAGTTTCTAGAGAGAGAAGCTCTCACTTCTCTCTAGAATTAGGATTAGGATTAGGATTAGTTCTTAGATCTAGGTTTTGATCTTTGCTTTCTTCTACTTCTACATCTCAATTCTTTGTTGCTACATTCATCTTCTTCTATTCTTTTCTTGTAATTTCCTTTATGTTGTTCTTATACTTTGTTGTAGATCTACTATTGTTCCTCCCATTTTCTTTCAATTCAATAAGAGGTAATTCACAATAATTGTTCTTCTTTGCTTTCTATTGTTGATCTCTTGCTTTTGTAGTTAGATATCTCTTTAATTCTTGCATTTAATAATGTTTACTTCTATTGCACTTTATGTGTTTGTTGAAATGCCTCTTCTAGATATAGTGTAGATTTTGTTCCTCTTGGCCTAGGTAGAGTAATTAGTGACACTTGAGTTATCTAATTCCTTTGTTGATTGATAATTGGAGAGATTGCTAATTGGTTTGGAGTGCACTAAAGCTAGTCTTTCCTTGGGAGTTGGCTAGGACTTGTGGCTCAAGTCAATTCATCCACTTGACTTTCCTTTATTAGCAAGGGTTAACTAAGTGGTAGCAATGAACAATTCTCATCACAATTGAGAAGGATAACTAGGATAGAACTTCTAGTTCTCATACCTTACCAAGAGCCTTTTATAGTTGTTAGTTTATTTTCATTGCCATTTACTTTCATGTCTCTTATTCAAAACCCCAAAATAACTCAAACCAATAACAAGACACTTTATTGCAATTCCTAGGGAGAACGACCCGAGGTTTGAATACTTCGGTTTATAAATTTAGGGGTTTGTTTTAGTGACAAACAACTTTTTGTATGAAAGGGTTAATGATTGGTTTAGAAACTATACTTGCAACGAGATTTTATTTGAGAAATTCTAAACCGTCAAAAATCCAATCGTCAATAACTCATACTCTGATTCTACTCAATACCTGTTTAATACCCATGCTAACTTAAGCATCAGAGTCTCTTGCAGGTACCCCCCACCCTCCGGTGACGAAGGATCAGCACCACCACAAAGTCCAACAAGTCGGACACACCAGCTCCGGCTACTGTACACCTGCCGGACACGTCGGCTCCGACCAACACAGAAGATCTCATCCGATATCGACCTATAGTTTCAGGTAACCCTTGGAACATTGGCGCCATTGCCGGGGAACCTGGAAGTCATCCCATCACCATGGAAGACAACCATGACAACGACCACGATTCAGATCTAGAGGATAGAACGCCGCACAAAAACGCGAACACTACACCAAAGGATACTCCTCAACTTAACAACAAAAAGGATTCTCCAAATGCGGGAGCCATGGAGGTGCTTCAAGACCGTTTAAAATAAAGCCCTACATCAAAGGGAGATAAAGCGGCACCGGGAATTGGAGGACAAACTCCTAAAACTCGAAGCTGATCTCAAGACCAAAGCTAATCGATCCTCTCATGAGGATAGCTCCTGCAAGGACCAAGATCCATTCACCAAAGAGATCATGAAAGCTAAAGGTCCTAAAGGACTTCAAAGCTCCAGACATGACCCCGTACGACGGCACATCAGATCCAAACCATCATCTTAGCAATTTCAGAAGCAGGATGTATTTCACGGAGGCCTCAGATGCAATCCGTTACTCTCCATCCAGAAGGACAAAGCAAAACACGCACCGAGCCTATTAGGGATCAAGCAAGGAGATCGAGAGAGCCTTCGCAACTACAAGGAATGATTCAACAAAATATGTCTGGGCATACACAGTCTGCCAACAGAAGCAGCTATCAGGGGCCTCATCAAGAGTCTACGAGAAGGACCTCTTAGCCACTCAATATCTAAGAAGCACCCAAACATCTCTGAACGAGGTACAAGAACGAGCAGAGAAGTACATCAACATGGAGGAAAACTCTCGACTAGGAGAGATCTCAAAAACCGAACATTCCTACTCTTCTCGGGATAAGGATAAAGAGTCCAAGAAAAAAAGATCAACATGGAGAGAAGCCTAGAAAATACCACAATTACACCCCCTTCGAGTGTCTGTTGTGGATATCTGCTGAGAAATATGCAACACTGAGAAGATCCCATCAACTCGCCCAATCAAAAACAAAAGAGGTCGAACGCGTTGAAGGTCCACCTTACACTGAAGAGATCGGACAAAGTTGAAGGTCCACCTCACACCAAAGAGGTCGGACGCGTTGAAGGTCCACCTCACACCGAAGAGGTCGGACAAAGTTGAAGGTCCACCTCACACCAAAGTGGTCGGACGAGTTGGAGGTCCACCTCACACCAAAGAGGTCGGACGAGTTATTGGTCCACCTCACACCAAAGAGGTCGGACGCGTTGAAGGTCCACCTGACACCAAAGAGGTCGGACATGTTGAAGGTCCACCTCACACCAAAGAGGTCGGACAAGTTGAAGGTCCACCTCACACCAAAGAGGTCGGACAAGTTGAAGGTCAACCTCACACCAAAAAGGTCGGACAAGTCGAACGTCTCACACCAAAGAGGTCGAACGAGTTGAACGTCCACCTCACACCCCTGAGAGACATGTTCATAGGAAGATTCGCATGAGGAGGGATCTCTAAGTCATCTCGCAAAGGACACCTCAAAGAGGTATATTAAGGAAGGGAGAGAGGTTTGAATAGGACAACGGGGTGCAAACAAGCCTTTCGAGATTTCAAAAGTTCTTGGGGCAACCACCCATTCTTCCCCAACCAAGGGAAAATGAAAAGCTCATATTATACCTCGTAGTGGGAAGTCGGGCAATAGCCTCATCACTAGTTAAAGAAGACAAAAGTGCGCAACAACCCATCTACTTCATCATCAAGGCTCTACAAAGGGGCCGAACTATACTATCAAAAGATAGGAAAGTTTGCCTACGCCCCCATACTCACCTCTCGATGACTCCACCCATACTTTCAAGCTCACACTATCAGAGTTCGGACCAACCAACCCATCGAAGGCATCCTACAAGAAAACAGACTTAGCAGGAAGAATTCTACAGTGGGCAGTCAAAATCGATCTTCGACATAAAGCTCAGACAGCCATCAAATCATAGTACTTGGCCGACTTCATTACAGAGTACACTGACACCCCGGAAACTCCTACAAAATGGAAACTCTACATGGATGACTCTTCAAACAAAACCGGGAGTGGTGCAGGTGTAATTATAGAAAAGCGATCAGGGAAGCCAAATCAAGCCAAATGACCAAGCTGAATACGAGGCACTACTGGCTGGTTTAAGGCTAGCTAAGAAGGTAGGAGCTTTCCATGTCCAATGACTCACAAGTAGTCACCTCACAAATAGAAGGGAACAACCAAGCTGAGGATCCCACCACAAAAATACCTCGAACAATTCAGGGGACCCTGGACAAAAATAGAAAACAGCTCGGACATTTCGGGGAATATGAAGTCTGACACATACCTCGGGAGCAGAATGCCCGAGCTGATACGTTTTCAAAACTAGCCAACACCAAACCAAGGGGCAATAACAGAAGCCTCATCCAGGCTACATCACAAGACCACAACAAGTCAATCTCAGGGATGTACTCAGGGTCAGCCACAGTAACACGCATTAAAAAACTATGGAATCCAGCCAATTAGACATGCTGTCCGGGATCTTAGTATACATCTCAAAGACATAGGTCAACTATGGGGTTACTACCAAACAACTCGGGCAACAACTCAAACAATAACAGCAAAATATCAGGTGTCAGATACAACAGTAAAAGGGAAACCCCAGGACTCACACGAAGATCCAGGGGCACCCTTTGGAGGCAACAACGGAGCAAAAACCCAAATACAAAGTCAAAGCTTTACATCAAAAAACATGCCAACTTCCACATTGCCCCACCAGAGGAGCTCATCAGTGTAACATCACCTTGGCCGTTCACAAAGAGGGGACTCGACCTCCTCAGACTATTTCCCGAAGGATTGGGACAAGTCAAGTTCCTCATTGTAGGGGTGTTCATAAAATGGATTGAGGCAGAGCCCCTAGCTAATGCCACTGCTCAAAGAAGTCAGAAATTCTTGTACAGAAACATTATTATAGGCACCAATTCATATCCGTAGAACACCCACAAGCTAATAGACAAGCAGAAGCTGCCAACAAAGTCATACTAGCTAGGTTAAAACAGAGACTACAGGACGCAAAGGGAGCTTGCGCTGAAGAGCTCCCACAAGTCCTATGGGCATATCGGATAACTCCACACTTCACCACGGGGGAATCACCATTCCGATTGATTTACGAAATGGAGGCAATGATCCTAGTAGAGATCAAAGAAGGATCCCCCAGAATGATCTTCTACAATGAAGAGGTCAACTCCCAAATCCAAAGGAAAGAACTCGACCTACTTTCAAGAGTCCGAGAGAGAGCTCCGATCAAGGAAGAGGCGTTAAAACGTCGAATGGCCTCAAGATACAATCAGAAGGTAGTACAGCAAAGCTTTGCCAAAAACAACCTCATCCTAATCCGAAATGATATCGGAACAAGTCGACTTGGAGAAGGAAAGCTAGCAGCCAACTGGAAAGGACCATACCAAGTTGTTCAGAAGAACTGGGGAAAGGTTGCTACAGACTGTCCGAACTCAAAGGGCAAGAGCTACCAAGGTCATGGCATGCCTGCAATCTAAAAAGGGCGCCAGGCCGAGATCCAAAAAGATTGCCCGACCTAGAAAGGTAAGTACTAACATGTACACACTCTTATCTTTATATTATTGTTTAAAAGATTGCAGATTCCCTAAAAAGTTTCCTACCAAGACGCCCGACTACGGCAGGTCGGCAAGGTGAAACACCAAAATCACTGCCCGATCACGACAAAGTCGGCAAGATGAAAACCAAACTCTTCGTTCGATTACAAAGCGACAAGTCGGCAAGGTGAAAACCAACTTCACCACCCGACCACGATGAAAACTGAATTCATCATTTGATTTCAACAAAGTGAAAACAAAATTCACTGCTATACCAAGACGCATTAATCTGAAACGCAAATTTCACTGCCGGATCACGACAAGGTCGGCGGGGTGAAAACCAAATTCACCGCCCAATCATGATAAAAGTCGGAAAAGATGAAACCAGAATTCATCGCCCGATTTCGACAAGGTCGGCAAAAAAGTGAAAGCAGAGTTCATCGCCCGATTATAAAGCAACAGATCGGCAGAAAGTGAAAAACAATTTCTCTGCACGATCACGATAAAGACAACCGTCCGATAAAGGTGAAAACGCAATTCACCCAAAGGACGATCTAGAGATGACAACCACTTTCTATAAATCGGCAAAGATGAACACAGAATAATGTAAGAAGTTATCGAAAGTGATCTAAAAAAGAACCTGACGAGGTCTTACGGATCGCTAAAATAATAACTTAAGGACTGGTCGAACGTTAAGAAGTCGAACCAAGTCAACCTAAGTTATAAGTAAACCCTGGAAAGAGGTCTGGCCAACCCTATTAAAGAGGATTAATTTAACTTAGAAGGGCCTGACATAACAAAGTTAGCCCAAAACAAAAAGTTATACAAGTAGTCCTTGAAAGAGATCTGACAAAGATCCAAGAAAGAGGACTACAAAAATAACTTAAAGGAGACCGACATAACCAAGTAGGACTCCTACCACTAAAAAGTTATCAAAGTAATCCCTGAAAGAGATCTGACAAAGATCCAAGAAAGAGGATTACAAAAATAACTTAGGAAGAGACCGACATAACGAAGTCGGACTCCTACTACCAAAGAGTTATAAAAGTAATCCCTGAAAGAGACCTGACAAAGGTCCAAGAAAGAGGATTACGAAATAACTTAGAAGAGATCGACATAAAGAAGTCGGTCTCCTATAACGGACAAGTTATAAAAGTAATCCCTGAAAGAGGCCTGACAAAGGTCCAAGAAAGAGGATTACAAAAATAACATAGAAGGACCCGACATGAAGAAGTCAGCCCGAGCAAACGAAAGCTACAGCTTGGACCGACAAGAAGAATTCGGACCAACGAAAGCTGCTGCTTGGACCGACAAAAAGAAGTCGGACTAACGAAAGCTACAGCTTGGACCGACAAGAAGAAGTCGGACTAACAGAAACGTGCACTAAAACGGACATAGCTCCGCCCAAAAAGCCACGACTCTACAACAAGGCTATCAAAATTGTTCAGACTGACTAAAAAGTATTCTACGAGAATACTAAAAAGTCGTCGGACAAGTTAGCCCCAAGGACCAGCTCGACCAAACAGAAAGTGGACGAAACCAGAAGTGATCAAGAGAGGTCGGACAACGAAGTACCGACACTCTGCAAAGATCCACTAAGGGGACAAAAACATCTCGAAACGGCTAGAGGAAGGCCAGAAATGCTTTGCTAAAAAGTACGAAGTCTTGAAAAAAGACACTACTTAAAAGGCAAAAGCATAAATCAAAACGGCGCTATAAAGTCATCCAAACAGACTATAAAAAGGTTTCCCATCGGAACAGTTGTTGGATTATGACTAAAAAGCCCGAGTAATGATAACAAACAAATTAGAAGAAGGCTGAAAAGACCTCTCAAAAGTAAAAAGGGGCAATACCAGACTTGCACAAGGAGAAACTACTCAAAATCGACCGAAAACAAGATGCTTGAGCACGACTTCCCCAAAGAGATCAAATCTCTGAAAAGCACGATCTCACGGAAAGATCGAACTCAAGCAGGGGCAAAGTCATACAGGTCGACGTTAGATAAAGAAGAGGTGCAAGTACGTCTTCAAAAAAGAACAAACCAAAAGGTTGGGAAACAACTTAAGGCTCAAATGTGCTTAGCCAAAAGGGATACAACTCCACTCAAAAAAGGCACAATCTCAAACAGGGCTACGAACATCATCCAAGACTAAAAAAGGTTCAATATAAAGAACACTAAAAAGTCATGGGACAAGTCACTAAAAGCTCGGATATCAAGCCACAAGGATAACTTTGCCAAAGCAGAAGGTTGTCAACACAAACTTAAAGCAAGGCGTGATCCAGAAGGCAAGTGTAGAAAACCCGCACTACCACTCAAAAGAGGTTGGACTATGAAGTACCAAACCTCTAGAAAATCTGCAAAGATTTCGAAGCAATGAAGAAACAAGCCAGACAGATGCTTGAGCATGAGTTCCAAAGAGATCGAAGCTCTGAAAAACACGATCTCACGGAAAGATCGAAACTCAAGCAGGGGCACTGTTCATACCCTGGGTCAAGCTGTCCGACCCGGGATGTTTAGCGACAAGCTGACTGACCTCTTCAGGTCAGACTATCCGACCTCTTCTCAAAGAGCTCGGCCAATATCCGACCTCTTCTCAAAGAGCTCGGCCAAATCGCCAAAGGAGCCCAAAGCAGGCCCAAAACGAAGGAACACAGCCCAATCTAAAGGCAGCCATAGCCCAGAAAGATAAAGGCGGTTCCCCTAAAGATAAGATGACCTCACTCAAAGATAAAGATAAGATAAGATAACTAACTTATCTTATCCACAGGAGGCCACATCTCACCATTATAAATACACTGGAGCACCCAGGTATAACTCATACTCTGATTCTACTCAATACCTGTTTAATACCCGTGCTAACTTAAGCATCAGAGTCTCTTGCAGGTACCTCCCACCCTCCGGTGACGAAGGATCAGCACCACCACCAAGTCCAACAAGTCGGACACACCAGCTCCGGCCGCTGTACACCTGCCGGACACGTCGGCTCCGACTAACACAGAAGATCTCATCCGAGATCGACCTACAGTTTCAAGTAACCCTCGAACAATTCTATTTTCATCTTTGCCAATTTCGTAGAAATTGGGTTTAATCCCTGTTTGGTCGACCTTTTGATGAATTTGGTTTTCATCTCCGTTGGTCTTTATCGTGATCGTGTAGTGAATTTGATTTTCACTTTCTGCCGATCTGTAGCTTTATAATTGGACGATGAATGTTTCAGATTAATGCGGCTTGATTGAGCAGTGAATTTGATTTTTCACTTTGTCGACCTTTGTTGAAATAAAACGATGAATTCAGTTTTCATCGTGGTCGGGCGGTGAAGTTGGTTTTCACTTTGCCGACCTGTCACTTTGAAATCAGACGATGAATTTAGTTTTCATCTTGCCTACTTTGTCATGATCGGGCGGTGATTTTGGTTTTCACCTTGCCGACCTACCGTAATCGGGCATCTTGGTAGAAAACTTTTTAGGAAATCTGCAATCTTTTAAACAATAAAATGGAGATAAGAGTGTGTACATATTAGTACATACCTTTCTAGGTCGGGCAATCTTTTTGGATCTTGGTATGGCGCCCTTTTTAGATTGCAGGCATGCCATGACCTTGGTATCTCTTGCCCCTTGAGGTTGGATACTCTGTTGTAGCCTTTCCCCAGTACCTCTGAACACTTGGTATGGTTCTTTCCAGTTGGCTGCTAGTTTCCCTTTCCCTGACCGACCTGTTCTGATGTCATTTCAGAATAGGATGAGATAGTTGTTGGCAAAACTTCGCTGGATTACCTTCTGATTCTATCTTGAGGCCATTTGATAATTTAATGCTTCCTCCCTAATCCAAGTAGGTCGAGTTCTTCCCTTTGCATTTGGGAGTTGACCTCTTTATTGTAGATGATCATTCTAGGGGATCTTTCTTCGATCTCTACTGGGATCATTACCTCCACTTCGCGAGTAAATCGGAAGGGTGATTCCCCCGTGGTGAAGTGTGGAGTTGTCCGATATGCCCATAGGACTTGTGGGAGCTCTTCAGGCCAAGCTCCCTTTTGATCTGAAGAACTTTGGTTCTTTCTGCAAAAAGTTTGTGTCTTTGATCATTAGTTGTGACTTTTCTTTTATCATTCGCCTTTGAGGAGAATGTGTACTTTGCTTAGGATTTGGTTGCTGTTCCTATTTTTTTCCATCGTTGCTTGACTCCTTTTGTACAAAAGTTCTAGCTTTTGTTTTGACCTTTTGTTTGAGAAGTGTTCGGACTATTTTGGGTATAGATTGTCGGCTTTTCTTCTCTGTGTTCTTGCCCTGTCGTTGCCTCCAAACGGTGCCCCTGGACTTTCGTGTGAGTCTTGGGGTTTCTCTTTTACTGTTGTATCTGATATTTGATGTTTTGCTGTTATTGTCCGAGTTGTTTCCTTATTTGTCCGAGTTGTTTGGTAATAACCCCATTGTTGACCTATGTCTTCTTGAAAAAATATTGTTGAGATGTCTACTAAGATCCCGGATGGCATGTCTGATTGACTGGATTCCATAGTTTTAATGCGTGTTACTGTGGTTGACCCTGAGTACTGTATGCGACTTAGGAGGTTCTGTAAAATTTGTAGGGATAGGGATGAGGAGAAGAATTATAAGTTGGTGTCGCCAGACCCTAAGGAGAGGGTTTGTTTTCCTTTCTTGTTGTGGTCTTGTAATGTAGCCTGGATGAGGCTTCTATTATTGCCCCTTGGTTTGGTGTTGGCTAGTTTTGAAAATGCATCAGCTCGGGCATTCTGCTCCTGAGGTATGTGTCGGACTTCATATTCCCCGAATTGTCCGAGCTGTTGGTGCTGGCTGATTTTGAAAGTGCATCAGCGTGGGCATTTTACTCCCGATGCATGTGTCGGACTTCATATTCCCCGAAATGTCCGAGCTGTTTTTTGTTTTTATCTAGGGTCCCCCGAATTGTCCGAGCTGTTCTCTGGTTTTGTCCAGGGACCCCCAAATTGTCTAAGGTATTTTTTCATGGTGGGATCCTCAGCTTGGTTGCTCCCTTCTATTTGTGATGTGACTACTTGTGAATCACTGGACACGATAAGCTCCTACCTTCTTAGCTAGCCTTAAACCAGCCAGTAGTGCCTCATACTCAGGTTGGTTATTTAGCTTGACTTGGCTTTGCTGATCGCTTTCTATAATTGCACCTGCACCACTCCCGGTTTTGTTTGAAGAGTCGTCCATATAGAGATTCCATTTTGTCGGGGTTCCCGGGGTGTCAGTGTATTCTGTAATGAAGTCGGCCAGATACTGTGATTTGATGGCTGTCCGAGCTTCATGTCAAAGATCGAATTCGGATAACTCGATTGCCCACTGTAGGATTATTCCAGCAAAGTCTATTTTCTATAGGCTGCCTTTTATGGGCTGGTTAGTCCGAACTCTAATAGTGTGAGCTTGAAAATATGGGCAGAGTTATTGAGAAGAGAGTATGAGGGCGTAGGCGAACTTTTCTATCTTTTGATAGTTTAGTTTGGCCCCTTGTAGAGCCTTGATTATGAAGTAGACGGGTTGTTGCCCACTTTTGTCTTCTCTAACTAGTGATGAGACTATTGCCCAACTTCCCACTTTTCACTTTCCCTTGGCCGGGTAAGAATGGGTGGTTGCCCCAAGAATTTTTGAAATCTCAGAAGGCTTGTTTGCACCCCGTTGTCCTTTTCAAACCTCTCTTCCTTCCTTAATATACCTCTTTGAGGTGTCTTTTACGAGATGATTTAGAGATTCCTCCTCCTGCAAATCCTCCATGAACATGTCTCCTCAGGGGTGTGAGGTGGACGTTCAACTCGTCTGACCTCTTTGGCGTGAGACGTTCAACTCGTCTGACCTCTTCGATGTGTGGACGTTCAACTCGTCCGACCTCTTTGGTGTGATGTGGACCTTCAACTCGTTCAACCTCTTTGGCATGAGGTGGACCTTTCAACTCGTCCGACCTCTTCTGTTTTTGATTGGGTGAGGTGGTGGGATCTTCTCAGTGTTGCATATTTCTCGGTAGACATCCACAAGAGAAACCCGAATAGGTGGGTGTAATTGTGGTATTTTCTAGGCTTCTTGACGTTACGATTTTTGCTAGTAAAGAATTTTATAAAGTCGCGTTGTAAGTATAGATTCTGAACCAACAGAAATCCCTTCGTATAAACGTTTTGTTTGTCACAAGTAACAAACCCTTCTTAAAATTGATAACCGAGTATTCAAACCTCGGGTCGTCTTCTCAAGGAATTGCAGGGAGGTATGTTTTATTATTGGTTATGGAAAAACAGTGTTTGGGTTTGAAAAAAGGGTTTTAAGCAAGAGAAATAGATTGCAAGAATTAATAAATTAATAACTAATAAAACTCCTAGCAAAGTATGAAAACTGGAAGTCCTATCCCAGTTATCCTTATCAATTGTGATGAGAATTGGATTTTTCTCCCACTAAGTTAACCTCTAACTATGAAGGTAAATTAAGTGGATGGAATAAGTTTGGTTCCTCAAGTCCTAGTCTTTCCTTAGGAAAGACTAGAGTTAGTGAAACTCAAGTTAATTCTTGAAGAATTCCAAAATTCAGTTAACAATGAGTTTGACAACTCAAGAGTTACTAATTAATCAATTAAAGCCAAGAATATAAAAAGCTAAGTAAAAATCATAGATCTGAAAATACCTCAATTAACATACATTCAAAGCAATAAAATCTAACATGGACAATATTCATAGGCCAAATGGGCAACATAAATAATTAACAGATAAAAGTATTAGAGTATCCAAAGTAGAAGAGAAACATAAATTAAAGAACATTGAACCTGTGATGAAAAAGTAATATTCCTAATTTCTAAAAATCCTAATCCTAAATTCCTAAGAGAGAGGAGAGAACCTCTCTCTCTAAAAACTACATCTAAAACTATGAAAAGTGAATTATAAAAGCATGTTGAGTCTCTGCATGTTCCCTGACTTTAATCTGTGTTTCTGGGCCGAAAACTGGGTTGAAATCCAGCCCAGAATCTCTGCCAGCGACTTTTGTAATTCTGCAGATCGCGCACGTCACGCGGATGCGTCATTCACACGGACGAGTTATTCGGCGTTTTTCTTTTCCATGCGGGCGCATCATCCATGCCTCCGCATCGCTTTTGCTTTTGCAATCCACGCGTCCGCATCACTCATGCGGCCGCGTCACTGCGAATTCCTTTCTTCCGCGCGGTTGCGTCGCTGACGCGTACGCGTCACTTCTTGCTGGTTATCTCCTCAATTTCTTGTGTTCCTTCCATTTTTGCAAGCTTCCTTCCCAATCTCTCACTCATTCATGCCCTATAAAGCCTGAAACACTTAACACACAGATCAAGGCATCGAATGGTAATAAAAGAGGATTAAGATTAGCTAAATTAAGACCAAAGAAGCATGTTTTCAATCATGTAATAATTTTAAGAATGAAATATAAATGCATGCTAATTATATGAATAAGTGGGTAAAGACCATGATAAAACCACACAATTAAACACATTGTAAACCATAAAATAGTGGTTTATCAACCTCCCCACACTTAAACATTAGCATGTCCTCATGCTAAACTCAAGGAGATCAAATAAATGAGTAGGAACATGTAAAACTCATGCAATGCAATGCAACCTATGAATGTGAATGCAACTACATGCAAAGATGATTCTACCTACTTGGTGAAAAAGTAAATAAATCTTTCAAGAAAAAATATGAACTGGATTTCACTAATTCAAATCACAAAATACAATATGAATAACTTGCAAGAAGAAGATAGCTCATGAAAGCATGGAACATAGAATTGAGCACTGAACCCTTACTAGTAGTGTATATCATTCTAACTCTCAAGTGTCTAGGGTTAATTCTCTCAATTCTCTACTAATCTTACTTTCTATAGCATGCTCTTCATCTAATAATCAACAAAAATTTAATGCACTAACACACAAATCAAGAGGTCTTTTAAGGGTTGTAATGGGGTTAGGGTCAAGGTAGGATTGTATTTGGCCACGTGGACTAAAATTTGAATCCTTAATTAACATAAACTTTCCACCTAACTTAAGACAATCCATTAAAATACAAAATCTAACTTCCCATTAACTGTATTTTCCACATATTCATGCATCCTAAATTTGAGTACAGTACATATGCATTGATACCAATACTTACATTGGGGTAATTTTGTCCCCTTTTATTACTTGCTTTTTTTTATTATTTTTTTCTCAATGCATATGATTAAGGTTTTGAATGCATAAACATGTTCTTAACATTTTTCATATTTTCACACAAAGTCTAACATACTCAATTTCAAACCAAACGTTTCCAAACCCACTTTTTCCCACACTTAATTCATGAGCATTCTCACTAGCCTAAGCTAATCAAGGATTCAAATTAAGGACATTATTGTTTTTCGCTTAGAGTTAGTGATGAGCTAATGTAAAGAACAAGGGGTAAAATAGGCTCAACATTGGGTTGCAAAGGATAATAAAAGGTAAGGCCATATGGGTATGTAAGCTTAGTGAAACAAGGCCTCAATCATATAAGTGCATGCATACATCAAATAATGGAAATATAGAATTAAGCAAGACAAAGATCACAATTTTAGAGAGAAAACACACATCAAAAATAAAATATTGGTTAATCAAATAGGCTCGGAAGCTCACTGGTTTTGTGTGTTCGAGCTCTAAACTATGTTCCAAAATAATATTTCTTCATACAAGTTTTTCAAAAAGTTTTTTAATTTAAATTAGTGAAATACTATAAAAAGTTTTCTTGAAGAAGAAAATATTACTTCAACCAGGTGGTAAAATATGCACAAATAAAATAGACATGCAATCAAACATGCAAATGCAACAATGAAAAACAAAAATTGGTGTTAAGAAGGGACTAACTGACCCGTGGAGATCGGTATCGACCTCCCCACATTTAAAGATTTCACCGTCCTCGGTGGATGCTGAGATGTATAGGTGGGCAGGTGTTGTGGTTCCTCAGCTGTTGCTCGTTGTAGAAGCTTTCTCTTTACCCGTTCTGGTGGCCAGCCTGAAAAAGGTAGAAGAGAAAAGGACATGAAGTCAAAGGGATAGAGCAAAGAGGAGGGCGGTACCAGTGATAATCATGCCAAGTAAAAAAATAGTGAATGAAAGACATGGTCGCGATTCCATGTGATAAGTTCATCAATGGAAATATAGCAAAGCATGGGAAGAATTGGATGCAAGATGTTTATTAGCATGCCGGCAAGGGCATGAGTAGCATAGATCAAGCATCAAAAGCCTTGATGTATTATTAGTCGTGAGAAACTAACAATAATGTTTGTATTGACAATTATATTTGATTAATAAAATAGTAAAGGGAATTTGTGAAAAGCAAGCATTAAATAGTAGAATAGAATAATGTAGAAAAGTGCATGATGCCATACGGGCTTTTTCACAAACACAAAGCATGCATATTAAATAAGGTATGAAAAGTATTAAAATGAACATGCAAGCACCCTTAAAAAAATGATATATAATTGTCAAATAATTTCTTAACAATCCACAACCAAAATAATGACCCAAATAAATTTTCAACACCAATTAAAAGAAAAAGAAAGAAAAAGAAAAGAAGAAAGAAAGAAATAAGAAAGGAAAGAAAAGATTAGATTTGGGGAAGAAAAGATGAGATATCTTTGCTTATTTGGATAAGCTGTGCGGCGCAGGTGAAGCGAACGCGTGAAGGATGCGTTCGCGTGGTTGGCGCTATTGTCAAGTGACGCGGCCGCATGGGGCACGCGGTCACTTGAGTGAATTCGTGCTACCCTCGCGCTTGCGCAACTTTCTGTTTGAAATTCATTTTGCCAAGATTTTGGGTGACGCGGCCGCGTGGGTGACACGATCGCGTGATAGGCCATACTATGGGGATTGATGCGGACGCGTGGGGCACGCGTTCGTGTGGCAGAGTTTGTGCTGCTAGCACGAGTCCAGCCCAATTCTAGCTCAACTTTCGGCCATACACCTTTTTTACGTCGATTTCAGGGCACGCGGTCGCGTGGGTGACGTGGACCCGTGGGAGGCAATTTTCCCACATGACGCAGACACGTCAGCGACGCAGTCACGTCAGTCAAATTGCGCCAAATGCATGCCTCCAGCCACGCTTTCGCGTGACTCTCTGTTCAATTTATTTTCTCCCGAATGCACATACGATGCGGACACGTCGGCGATGCTTATTGATGACATGTCATCATATACCTATTTTTCTATGCTTTTCATACAAGAAATCGATAATTTGTGCTTAAATATTGAATGCTTTTGTACTTAAATGATATATTTTCTTGATATTTTAATTTTATAAATCTTGTAGAAAATAAGAAGAAAAAGAAGCAAATAAGCACAAAAAAAGGAGAAAAAAAGAGCTTTAGGAATCCACACTTTGGAGCCTTAGGCCACGCTTTTAAGAGTGTGGCCCATGACCAAATCAAAGAAGGAAGCAGCCAGCACGCACACTGCCCTGCTCTTGCCAAGGGGAGGGCAGAATCGTGATGCAAAGTGAGGTTGGAAGCGAGAATTTCGCTAAGGTAAAATCTGGGCGCTCACAGCATGACCATGCCTCCTTCAAAGGGCTATAACTTGAGCTACAGACGTCCAATTTATGTGCTTCCAATTGCGTTGGAAAGCCGACATTCAGAGCTTTTCAACGATATATAGCAATCCATATTTGGCGTAAAATTCAGGCAGGAACGAAAGGCATCTTTAAGGGCCATGAGGAAGCAAGAAACTAGGCATTACTTTGGTGCCAAGAAAGCCAAGGAAAAATGGGTAGCGTGTGCATCGGCCAAGTCTCGAACACGAGACTTCAATTTAGAAACACTGCCCTGCCCTCCGCGAGGGCAGGGCAGCATTTTGTTGTGGCACGGCCAGCACCATTCTGGCGCACCAAGGAACAAGTCGGCAGCACCAGCAGCACGCACAGGCACCAAACTGGCGCACCAGAATTTTTCTGCCCTGCCCTCCGTGAGGGCAGGGCAGCATCCTGCAGCACACACCAACGCACCACGCTCGCACCAAGGCCGCACGCATCAAATCCTGCCCTGCCCTCCACAAGGGCAGGGCAGCCTCCTGGGAGCAATATGGGCCAAAATTCAATTTAATTCAATTCCTCACCAAATTGAATAAAAGCCAACCAAACCCATTTCTCCTCAAATCCAAAGCAAGCAAAGCCCACATCATCACTAAAAGGCACATGGATCAATTAAATTAGGATTTTCATTTTTGTAATTGGTTTTAATTTTATTTTCATTTTTTATTTTGTAAAGCCTATATAAAGGCATCAATTAGAGCTCGGAGGGGAGGCTAGATCCATTGGGGAGTAGTAGTAATAGATAGCTCTCTCTTAGTTTTCTTTTTTGTTTTTCTTGAGTGAGATTAGAGGAACTCTGTTTCATTCTCACTTTGAGAATTCTATTTGTTTACTTTCTGCAGATTTCTAAGAAATTGAGGATTGAATTTGAGTCTTCACTGATTGCTTCTCTTTTTTCTTCTGCAATTATTCTCTGTTGGATCAAGGAAGGGATTGAGATCTAGACTTGTTTTCTAGTCTCCTCCATCCCTGAGATCTTCAACTTTCCCTTAGCTATTGAAATTGAGCTGCATTTTACTTTCTGTTTCATTCCTCTTCTGCTACATTTACTTTTCTGCAATTTCCTTTCCTGTATTCTGCACTTTCACATCTTTGTTCACATTGAGCTTGATTTACTTTCCTGCACATTTACATTTTCTGCAATTTAAATTTCTAGTTGCTTAATCTATTGCTCTCTTTAATTTCCAGCACCCAATCCCTTTACATTTAATGCAATTTACTTTTCGTGCACTTTAAGTTTCAGCTATTTTACTTTCTTGCACTTTAAGTTTTATGCAATTTTACTTTCTGCAACTTTAAATTTCATGTCATTTACAATTCTGTTGGCTACATTTCATCCAATATCCCTTCAATGTTAGCTTGACTAAACTAATCACCCACTAAAGTTGCTTGATCCATCAATCCCTGTGGGATCGACCTCACTCTTGTGAGTTATTATTACTTGATGCGACCCGGTACACTTGCCGGTTGGATTTGTGTGTTGGAAAATTTGTTTTCCGCAAAAAACACCATCAAGTTTTTGGCGCCGTTGCCGGGGATTGATTTAGATCAACAATCATTAAGTGGGTGAGAAGTCTAGATCAAGCATTTTCTTTATTTTTGTTTTCTGTTTTAGATTGAAACCAAGGTGTTTGAGTTATTGCCTCACTAAGAAATTCTTTCTCTATGACATGAATTTCAAATTTCATTGATGTTTACAAAATACAAATGGAGTTCAACTCATCTTTTGGTCAAACAAAATTTTATGGGATATCACCCACCATCATCAATCTCTAATGGTGGTTGGGAATATCACCAAGAAACTTTAAATTCTGGGCACTCCAATTCATGGAGCTATGCTTCAGAACCACAAGATGAGAAAGAAAATCATATGGGATATTTTCCTCCACCACAAAATGATGCAAGTCATGATTCTAATTGTGGCTGGGAAGGGAACTCTAGTGCTCCATATGATATTCATCCAAAGACATCATCACTTGACCATACTTCAACAGAAAGCCCCTTTCAAAACTCACCACCCACACAAACTTCCATGAACCACTCAAGGTTCTCAAAGCTTGAGTCCATGTTCAAAAAATATGAGGAGGAGACAACGAAAGTTTGGAAAGAACAAGAAAACTCCCTCAAAATCATGGAAGTGCAGCTAGCTCAATTGGTGAGTGCAACGAAGAAGGAGGAAAAACAGGAGGAAGAGGCTACTGAGTCAAGTGGATTTTTAGTGAAAAAAAAAAAGAGGTGGTAGAAACATTTGAACCTGAACTTGCATATTCACAGAAGCCACTTGAGATGACAAGGGCACATGACAACTCACAACTCTCACAAACTTCCCTTGACCAAAATACCTCAACACTTGAATCCATGATTGAAAGGTATGAAGAGGAGATGAAGAAAGCTTGGGAAGATCAACAAACCTCCTCCATGAAAGAGCTATTAAAGCAAATGTTGAGTGTAAAAGAGGAAGTGGAAAAACAAGCTAGTGAGGAGGACAATCAAGAACGTCCAAACTCAAGGGAAACAGAGAGGCATATGAAGGACAAGCTCATTGAACCACCAATTCAAAAGGCTCTGGATGAAGATCAAACTCCAAAAATCACACAGCAACCATGTCTTAACATCAAAGAAGTGAAGGCAACTAACAAGAGCACCAATTCTGTCCCTAAGTCAGCAAGCAAGCTCAACCAAGCCAATTTCAAAAGAAAGCTTGCTGAGAGGAAACCAAGAAAGGGGACAAAAGCTGAAACTTCTCCCCCCTTGAAGTCATTCCTCTTAACCAATTGGAAGAAGAGGAAGAAAGTGAAGAACAACATGTCAAGCTAATGACACTAAAAGAGCACTTGTTGGGAGGTAACCCAACCGTAGGTATAATTTCTTCTCTGCTTTGTTTTCGTTCTTTACTTTGTTTAAATTCAATAAATGGGCATATGGTTACATTCTAAGTTTGGTGTTGTCTTGCAACAACTTGTTTTCAATCTTTTTGGATAATTGCATCAAATCAAAAATGGAAGTGACACACTAAGATTCTAAGTTTGGTGTGCCACTTAATTCTCTATGCAATTCATTAAGCAACACCACTTGTCTGCATAATCATAAGGCCTTTGCAGTGTTGTTTTTCTTTTGGTTTGACACTTTATTATTCTGTTTACTTTAGTTATTTCTTTATTTTTAATACTTCCACTTATTTTGCTTCTTAACTGTTTTTGTTAATATATCACCAAGAGATCCTTATTCATGACATATTCTTGGCTTGGTGATTGTATTTAACATATAACAGTTTCTTTTGTTTAGTTTTAATTCAAATAAATTGACATATGGTTGTATTCTAAGTTTGGTGTTGCTATGCAACAAAATTTGGTTCCAATCCTTACAAGATACTTGCATCAATTCCAAGTGAAAGTGTCACACTAAGTTTGGTGTGCCACTTATATTTTTTTTATGCAATGTATCATGCACACCATCTTATGTTTGCGATCATAGTGTTTTTATTTCTCTGTGCCTTGATTTTTATCTTAATCTTGCTTGCCTAAACACATATGCTACTGACATCCTTTTGTGTGAGACATTCATGATCCATTTTAGACCCCACCACCATTGTTCTAATTATTGCTTAAGGAAGAGCAAGCATTCTAATTTGGTATGGGAAGGAGAAGAATGGGAGGAAAATGACAACAATAGAGAAGATGGACTACAAGGTTGTAAAGTTCCTTTTCCTCTCATTTATTTTCAGCACTTTAAATTGCATGATTGTCTTTATATTTTCTGTATACATGTGTGGTATGACTAAGCATAGCTTGAATTTTGATTGAAACATGGTGCTGTGACATTATAACTACCAACTTGAATCCTGTGAATTCAAAAGCAAAAAAAAAGCATCATGATCATAAACAAACAAGGAATTAAAGAAGAATTTAGCATGTGCATACAAGTGTATTGGAAAGCTAGTATGATTGATTGTTGCTCAATTGCATTGGATTTTATTTAATTGAAGTTTTTCATCTAGTACATTTTGTGAAATCTTTTGAAATCATGAAAACCTTGAAGAAGCAAATACAATTAAAGCAAGAAAAGAAAAAGGGAAAGAATGAGAAAGCTGAAGGCTCTGAGTACCTGATACGTAAAAATTAGAATTCTACGTACAACCGGCAAGTATACCGGGTCGTATCAAGTAATAAGACTCACAAAGAGTGAGGTCGATCCCACGAGGATTGGTAGATTAAGAAACTTTAGTTAATTGGTAAGTTTAGTCAAGCGAACATGATTTTTGATTTTATGAGCAATGTGACTTTTGAACATAATGACAGGAATTTAAATGGCAGTTAAGAACAAGAATATAGAAATAAAATGGAAGTAAATAACTGAAACTTAAATTGCAAGAAACTTACATAACATCAAAGATAAATGGCAAGGAATTAAAGGGTGAAGAAATTTAAAGAACACAAAAGTAAATGGCAAGAAGTAGATGAACAGAATGTAAATAACAAGAGTAGTAAATAGACAGAATGTAGAAAGGGATTGGGAAATGGGTAATCAAATAACTAGAGCAAGAGAAATGAGAATTAATGATAGAGAGGATCATTAGGGATTAGAGATGTTAGTTTTCATGAATTGATGTTAGTCAAATCCTTCTCAATCATGGGTATAGATCTATGGCAAGTGGGTGATTGAATCCCAATCTCTTGGTGATTCAATCTCTCTCAACATAACCAACTGCCACTCTCGTGATCTAATTGTTCATGAGAAGAGATGAAGCTCAAATCTATCCAGCCACACAATTCCTATAATCTCAACCAAGGAGAGTTACATCTCACATACTAACCAAGGTATATTGATTAAAGAAATCATGAAAGGATGACTCTAAACTGAATTATGTGGCTCATTCCTCAAACTCACCACATAATTCATATAGATTAACCCCTCTCTCGATGGTGGTTGAATCTTTGAAGATCAAGAGTTTCCTCTTTAGATCAACCACTAGAATTGAGGAGGAGAAAATGGGTTCACCAATTCATTCCAACAAACAGAGCTCCTCCCCCTAATGAAAGTGGGGTTTAGTGAGTCATTGCTCCAATTTCAACAACAATTGCCATGAACAAAAATTAACTAAGTATAAAAGAAGAAGAAGAAGAAGAATGAAGTGCTTAAAACTTGAAGATGAAGAAGAAAAATTCCAATAGAAAACCAAAGATGAGCTTTCCGGGAGAGTACCCGGAAGTTCTAACAATAAGCTAAGTAAAAGTGCTAAAAATTCTAAGTGTTAAAAAGTATTCAAAAGTCCAAAAGTCCCCTACAAGTACATCAATCTCTTCTATTTATACTACTCCTAAAACTCTTCAGAGATCTTCAATTTGGGTTAGCAATGTGGGCTTTCTCATTGTTGAATTCTTGGCTCAATTGGAAGTGTTGCTAGACTTGGAATGGAAGAGTTCATTCATCATGTTTCTGGCCCATTGGCTTGGCGTTATTGGCACTAACTCCAGGCCAAATGCACGTTGGCAACGTGCAAGACATTTTCCTGGTAGTGAAGTATGAGACTTGGGCGTTGCTAGCCCAAGTTGTTGCCAACAACTTGCTTTTCCTCTTCTTGGCTCTACTTTCATGCTAAATGTAGCCCAGAATTTGAGTGTCAACCTTCAGCCTCAATATGGACTATTATACATCATTGGAAAGCTCTTGATGTCTATTTTCTAATGCCACTGGAATCACCTCAATTGGACTTTCCTAGCTCAAGTTATGGTTCCTCAAAGAAGGTAAGGTCAAGCTGCCAAGTTGTTGCCAAGTTGTTGCCAAAAACGCACCTTAAACCCCAAGTTGGCAACGTGCTCGTGCCTTACTCTCCCAAGGCAAGGGCTTGGGGCTGGCGTTGTTGCAAAACACGCCCCCTATCTAGCACGTTGGCAACGTGCTCGAGCCACACTCCTAGGCTAATCTCTAGCCTTCTTGAATTTCACTTCATGTTCTTGTTTTTAGGGCCTAAAGATGACTCTGGTTTGGCTTCAATTTTGTGCTTCACCATAGACTATTATATATGGTTGGAAAGCTCTGAATGTCAGCTTTCCAATGCAACTGGAAGCACTCAATTTGGATCTCTGTAGCTCAAGATATCTTCCATTGAAGAGGACATGGTCAGGCTGCCTTGTTGGAGTTGTTGTGAATAACGCCCATACATTTCAAGTTAGCAACGTGCACCACAATTTCCTGGCGTTGTTGTGAATAACTCCTTCTCTTTAGCACGTTGGCAACGTGCTCGAGCCTTTCTCAAGGCTCCATGCTTGCTTCCTGGCGTTGGCAACGTGCATGGCAAGGCCAATGGGCGTTGGCAACGTGCATGGCATGCTTGTGGGCGTTAGCAACTTGGTTGGCACGGCTTGTGGGCGTTAGCAACTTGGTTGGCAAGGCCAATGGGCGTTGGCAACGTGCATGGCAAGGCCAATGGGCGTTGGCAACTTGGTTGGCACCAAGACTTGGTGCCTAGCCAAGCAACCATTCCTGGCGTTGTTGCCAAACACTCCAATGCTTCCTAGCTTCAACAACGTGCTCGAGCTCCTCTTTGGTGCCAAAATTGCTTGTGTGTGGCGTTGGCAACGCCACTCTCAAGTTGGCAACGCCAACTTTGCTTCTTGTCTTCCTCCAGGGCCAAACTTGCTTGTGTGTGGCGTTGGCAACGCCCTTCTAGAGTTGGCAACGCCAACTTTGCTTCCAGGGTTGCCAAGCTTGCTTGGCGTGGTTGTGTGTGGCGTTGGCAACGCTGATGAGCGGATATTTTGTACGCTTTTTGGGGGTAATTTCATGTAGATTTTAGCATGTTTTAGTTAGTTTTTAGTAGAATAATATTAGTTTTTAGGCAAAAATCATATTTCTGGACTTTACTATGAGTTTGTGTGTTTTTCTGTGATTTCAGGTATTTTCTGGCTGAAATTGAGGGAGCTGAGCAAAAATCTGACTTAGGCTGAAAAAGGACTGCTGATGCTGTTGGATCCTGACCTCCCTGCACTCGAAATGGATTTTCTGGAGCTACAGGAGTCCAATTGGCGCGCTCTCAACGGCGTTGGAAAGTAGACATCCAGGGCTTTCCAGCAATATATAATAGTCCATACTTTGCGCGAGGATAGACGACGTAACTTGGCGTTAAACGCCAAGTTCATGCTGCTGTCTGGAGTTAAACGCCAGAAAAACGTCATTATCCGGAGTTGAACGCCCAAAACACGTCATAACCTGAAGTTTGACGCCAAGAAAGGCCTTTGCACGTGGAAAGCTTTAGTCTCAGCCCCAGCACACATCAAGTGGGCCCCAGAAGTGGATTTCTGCACCAATTATCTTAGTCTATTCATTTTCTGTAAACCTAGGTTATTAGTTTACTATTTAAACAACTTTTACAGACATCTCTTGTACCTCATGACATTTTCAGATCTGAATTACATACTTTGTGACGGCATGAGTCTCTAAACTCCATTGTTGGGGGTGAGGAGCTCTGCAGCGTCTCGATGATTTAATACAATTCCTTTGTTTTCCATTCAAACACGCTTGTTCTTATCTAAGATGTTTATTCGCGCTTAACTGTGGAGAAGGTGATGATCCGTGACACTCATCACCTTCCTCAACCCATGAACGTGTGCCTGACAACCACCTCCGTTCTACATCAGATTGAATGAATATCTCTTAGATTCCCCAACAGAATCTTCGTGGTATAAGCCGGATTGATGGCAGCATTCATGAGAATCCGGAAAGTCTAAACCTTGTCTGTGGTATTCCGAGTAGGATTCCGGGATTGAATGAATGTGACGTGCTTCAAACTTTAACCTGCTGGGCGTTAGTGACAGACGCAAAAGAGTGATTCTATTCCAGTAGGAGCGGGAACCAACCGGTGATTAGCCGTACTGTGACAGAGTGCGTGCATAGTTTTCACTGCGAGGATGGGAAGTAGCCATTGACAACGGTGACACCCTACATAGAGCTTGCCATGGAAGGAACCTGCGTGTGAGAAGAGGATCTCAAGGAAAAGTAGAAATTCAAAGCATAAAGCATCTCCAAAACTCCAACATATTCTCCAGTACTGCAAATCAAAGTAACATTGTTCCCTCTTTTATCAATTCCAATAATTTCACTTTTAATCCAAATAATCCTATTGATATCCTGACTAAGATTAATAAAATAAATATTGATTGCTTCAAACCAATAATCTCTGTGGATTCGACCCTTACTCACGTAAGGTATTACTTGGACGACCCAGTACACTTGCTGGTTAGTTGAACGGAATTGTGCCCACTCGTACCAAAAATCCTAAGTTCCACAATTCTACAATAAATATATTAATACTATATTGATGTGATCACAATTTCGTCCACCAAGTTTTTGGCGCCGTTGCCGGGGATTATTGAGTTTGAACAATTGAAGGTTTATTTTATTTCTTAGATTAGGAATAATTTATTTTTATTTTTATTCTTATTTTTATTGTTATAGAGTTATTAAATTTTGATAGGATAGTTTCTTTTCAAGAACATCTGCATCAAGTGTCATATTTATTCCCAATTGGCTAAAGCATTGGCTTATATTCTTGATGAGGGAGCATCAGTAATTTTAAAAATCTTTTTCAAAAATAATTTTTCTTGATTTAATCTTGTGCCAAACTCCAAGTTTGGTGTTTTATTATTAATTTTTATAATTTTCGAAAATTTTCTTAAAAGTTTTCTAAAAATTTTAAGTTTGGTGTTCTTTCTTTTGTTCTTGGTGTTCTTGTGAATCTTCAAGGTGTTCTTGAGTTTTTCTTGTGTCTTGATCTTAAAATTTTTAAGTTTGGTGTTCCTTGGTGTTTTCCCTCCAAAAATTTTCGAAAATTAAGGAGCATTAGACTAAAAATTTTAAGTCTTGTGTCTTTTGTGTGTTTTTCTCTTTCATCATAAAATTCAAAATTCAAAAGTATTTATTTTCTAACTAATTTTAAAGCTACATTTTCGAATTTTTTTTGATTGCAATTTCAAATCTTTTTCGAAAAAAAAAATATTTTTAACTTCTTTTTATTTATTCCAATTTTATTTGTTTCATTGCTACATTCCAAACTATAAATTCTCAACTTGTATTCCATTATGGAAGTAAGTATGAGTGAACAGTCCAAGAGGACTCTGGGGTCATATGCAAACCCCACTACTGCTTCATATGGGAGTAGCATCTGTATACCCTCCATTGGAGTTAGTAGCTTTGAGCTGAATCCTCAGCTCATTATCATGGTGCAGCAAAACTGCCAGTACTCTGGTCTTCCACATGAAGAACCTACAGAGTTTCTGGCACAATTTCTGCAAATTGCTGATACAGTACATGATAAGGAAGTGGATCAGGATGTCTACAGATTACTACTATTTCCATTTGCTGTGAAAGATCAAGCTAAGAGGTGGTTAAATAACCAGCCTAAGAACAGCATAAAAACATGGAAACAGCTGTCAGAAAAATTCCTGAATCACTATTTCCCTCCCAAACGGATGACACAGCTAAGGCTAAGCATCCAAGGCTTCAAACAATGAGATAATGAATCCCTTTATGATGCATGGGAGAGATACAGAGAGATGCTAAGAAAATGCCCCTCTGAAATGTTTTCAGAATGGGTGCAATTAGACATCTTTTACTATGGGCTTACAGAAAAAGCTCAGATTTCTCTAGACCACTCAGCTGGTGGATCTATACACATGAGAAAAACAATTGAAGAAGCTCAAGAGCTTATTGATACAGTTGCCAGAAATCAGCATCTGTATCTAAACAGTGAATCTTCCATGAAAGAAGAAGCTAAAACAGTAACTGCAGAACTCAATCCGATGGATCAGGCTAATGAATTCAATCAGCAATTAGATTTTCTAACTCAGCAGCTAGCCGAATTCAAGGAAATATTACAGGAAACAATAATGGCTAACAGGAACATGGAAGTACAATTAAAGCAGACAGAAAAGCAACTGTCAAAGCAAATAACAGAAGAATGCCAAGCAGTTCAATTAAGAAGTGGGAAAACATTAAATACCTCACTTCAAAGTGGCAAGAAGACAGGAAATGAACAAATGGCTACTAAAAATCCCTCTGAGGACAAGCAGAGCCCAGAAAGGGATAAAGCTGGCGCTGAACGCCCAAACCATGCTTATTCCTGGCGTTCAACGCCAGAAACAAGCATGGATCTGGCGTTGAACGCCCAAAAGGAGCATGGTTCTGGCGTTCAAACACCAGTAACAAACAAGGAAGTGGCGTTTGACGCCACTCCAGCTCCCACCACTAGCATTCAAATGCCAGTGGGGAATCAGTCACATACAAGTGCTGACCTTTCTAAAAAGGCTTCCCAACCCACTTCTGTAGGTAATAAAACTGCAGTAACTAAGGTTGAGGAATACAAAGCCAAAATGCCTTATCCTCAAAAACTCCGCCAAGCGGAACAGGATAAGCAATTTGCCCGCTTTGCAGACTATCTCAGGACTCTTGAAATAAAGATTCCGTTTGCAGAAGCACTTGAGCAAATACCCTCTTATGCTAAGTTCATGAAAGAGATCTTAAGTCATAAGAAGGATTGGAGGGAAACTGAAAAAGTCTACCTCACTGAAGAATGCAGTGCAGTCATTCTGAAAAGCTTACCTGAGAAGCTTAAAGATCCTGGGAGCTTTATGATACCATGCACATTAGAAGGTGTTTGTACCAAGCAAGCTTTATGTGATCTTGGGGCAAGTATCAACCTAATACCTGCATCTACTATCAGAAAGCTTGGTTTAGCTGAAGAAATTAAACCAACCAGGATATGTCTTCAACTTGCTGATGGCTCCATTAAATACCCATCAGGCGTGATTGAAGACATGATTGTCAAGGTTGGGCCATTTGCCTTTCCTACTGACTTTGTGGTGCTGGAAATGGAGGAGCACAAGAGTGCAACTCTCATTCTAGGAAGACCTTTCCTAGCAACTGGCCGAACCCTCATTGATGTCCAAAAAGGGGAAGTAACCTTGAGAGTCAATGAGGAGGAGTTCAAGTTAAATGTTGTTAAAGCCATGCAACATCCAGACACCCCAAATGACTGCATGAGTGTTGATCTTATTGATTCTCTGGTAAGAGAGGTCAATATGGCTGAGAGTCTCGAAGCAGAGCTAGAGGACATCTTTAAAGATGTTCAGCCTGATTTGGAGGAATCAGAGAAGATAATAGAACCTCTGAAAATCCCTCAAGAAGAGGAGAAACCTCCAAAACCCGAGCTCAAACCATTACCACCATCCCTGAAATATGCATTTCTGGGAGAAGGTGAGACCTTTCCTGTAATTATAAGCTCTACCTTAGAGCCACAGGAAGAGGAAGCACTAATTCAAGTGCTAAGGACGCACAAGACAGCTCTTGGGTGGTCCATTAGTGATCTCAAGGGCATTAGCCCAGCCAGATGCATGCACAAAATCTTGTTGGAGGATGACGCCAAGCCAGTGGTTCAACCACAAAGGCGGCTGAACCCAGCTATGAAAGAAGTGGTGCAAAAAGAGGTCACTAAATTACTAGAGGTTGGGATTATTTATCCTATTTCTGACAGCCCCTGGGTGAGCCCTGTTCAAGTTGTCCCTAAGAAGGGTGGCATGACAGTGGTTCATAATGAAAAAAATGAACTGGTTCCTACAAGGACAGTTACAGGGTGGCGTATGTGCATTGATTACAGAAGACTCAACACAGCCACCAGAAAGGATCATTTTCCTTTACCATTCATAGACCAGATGCTAGAAAGACTAGCAGGTCATGAATACTACTGCTTCCTGGATGGATATTCAGGTTATAATCAAATTGCAGTAGATCCCCAGGATCAGGAGAAAACGGCCTTCACATGTCCATCTGGAGTATTTGCATACAGAAGGATGCCATTTGGCCTGTGCAATGCACCTGCAACCTTTCAGAGGTGCATGCTCTCAATTTTCTCTAATATGGTGGAAAAATTTCTGGAAGTCTTCATGGATGACTTTTCAGTGTTTGGAGACTCATTCAGCTCCTGCCTTAACCATTTAGCACTTGTTCTGAAAAGATGCCAAGAGACTAACCTGGTTTTAAACTGGGAAAAATGTCACTTTATGGTGACTGAAGGAATTGTCCTTGGGCACAAAATTTCGAACAAGGGGATAGAGGTGGACCAAGCTAAGGTAGAAGTAATTGAAAAATTACCACCACCTGCTAATGTTAAGGCAATCAGAAGCTTTCTGGGACATGCAGGGTTCTATAGGAGGTTTATAAAGGATTTTTCAAAAATCGCCAAACCTCTGAGCAACCTGCTAGCTGCAGACACGCCATTCATCTTTAATGAAGAGTGTCTGCAGGCATTTGAAACTCTGAAAGCTAAATTGGTTACAGCACCAATCATCTCTGCACCAGACTGGACATTACCATTTGAACTAATGTGTGATGCCAGTGACCATGCCATTGGTGCAGTGTTGGGACAAAGGCATGACAAGCTTCTGCATGTCATTTACTATGCCAGCCGTGTGCTAAATGATGCACAGAAGAATTACACAACCACAGAAAAAGAGCTACTTGCAGTGGTTTACGCAATTGACAAATTTAGATCCTACTTAGTAGGATCAAAAGTGATTGTGTACACTGATCATGCTGCTCTTAAATATCTACTCACAAAGCAGGATTCAAAACCCAGACTCATCAGATGGGTGCTGCTTCTGCAAGAGTTTGATATAGAAATAAGAGACAGAAAAGGGACAGAAAATCAAGTAGCAGACCACCTGTCCCGAATAGAACCAGTGGAAGGGGCGTCCCTCCCTCTCACTGAAATTTCTAACACCTTTCCGGATGAGCAATTACTAGCCGTCCAGGAAGTGCCATGGTTTGCAGACATTGCAAACTACAAGGCAGTGAGATTCATACCCAAAGAGTACAGTAAGGTGCAATCAAAGAAATTAATCACAGATGCAAAATACTATCTTTGGGATGAACCATATCTCTTTAAGAGATGTGCAGACGGAGTAATCCGTAGATGTGTGCCTAAAGAAGAAGCACAGAAGATCCTTTGGCATTGCCATGGATCACAGTATGGAGGACATTTTGGAAGTGAACGAACAGCCACAAGAGTCCTCCAGAGTGGCTTCTACTGGCCCACTCTCTACAAAGATTCCCGAGCATTTGTGCTTAACTGTGATAGTTGCCAGAGATCAGGCAACCTGCCTCACAGTTATGCTATGCCTCAACAAGGAATCTTGGAAATTGAGTTGTTTGATGTATGGGGTATTGACTTCATGGGACCTTTCCCACCATCATACTCAAACACCTATATTCTGGTGGCAGTGGATTATGTATCCAAATGGGTGGAGGCGATTGCAACACCCACTAATGACACTAAAACAGTGTTAAAATTCCTCCAGAAACATATCTTCAGCAGATTTGGTATCCCTAGAGTGTTAATCAGTGATGGGGGTACTCATTTCTGTAATAAGCAGCTCTACTCTGCTCTAGTACGTTACGGAGTCAACCACAGGGTGGCTACTCCATATCACCCACAAACTAATGGGCAGGCTGAAGTC